>NC_137505.1:21750000-21795000 GCF_041902795.1 Electrophorus electricus | reverse complement strand
CACAGTAGAGATGAATGACTGCACTCATGTACACTTCCTTGGAGCCTATTAAAAAAGAGAAAAATATGCATGTTTGTTTTTTAATTAAAATTTTATCATAATTTTCAGATTGCCTGCTTATTTTGGAACAAAATACTTAATGCAACAATATAATAAATCTTTACTCACCTACAATATAATGGCATTGACCTAATGAAATATTTCATTTGATTTGTGTGGCATTCTTGTATGAATAACAAACTTATGGTTATGAACTTCCTGAGAGAACATGCTGAGTGCACAGCCCTGTTCATCTTGGGTGGCATTGTGGGTGGAGCCTGGCCTGTGACATGTAGTGATCCATCAGCAGCTCTAAGATGCATTAAGTCATTAATTTATGACATTTCTTTGCAACATGAGCCCCTCTCTGGAGTTTTTACTAACATTCTCGCTTCCCAAAGACTCCCCAGGTCCAGTCTTTCCTCAACTTTTGATTTGTCACCTCCAAAGTTTAGCATTTTACTGGTGGAGTTTGTGGTTTTTGCACGACCCAACCAATCTGTCTGACGACTCACCCCCACACTCAACACTGTGTTGGGTAACACACCCCCACACTCAACACTCTGCTGGGTAACTCACACCCACACTCAACACTCTGCTGGGTAACTCACCCCCATACTCAACACTCTGCTGGGTAACTCACCCCCACACTCAACACTCTGCTGGGTAACTCACCCCAACACTCAACACTGTTCTGGGTAACTCACCCCCACACTCAACACTGTGCTGGGTAGCACACCCACACACTCAACACCGTGCTGGGTAACATACCGCCACACTCAACACTGTGCTGGGTAACTCACCCCCACACTCAACACTCTGCTGGGTAACTCACCCCAACACTCAACACTCTGCTGGGTAACTCACCCCCACACTCAACACTCTGCTGGGTAACTCACCCCCACACTCAACACTCTGCTGGGTAACTCACCCCCACACTCAGCAATCTGCTGGGTAACATACCCCCACACTCAACACTGCTGAGTAACACACCCCCACAGTCAACACTCTACTGGGTTATACACCCCCACACTCAACACTGTGTTGGGTAACAAATCGAGGTGACCTACACATGATTGCACCAGTGAGTGCTGAAATCCAAACTAACAAAACAAAAGCATATAAGCTGCTTCCTGTGTCCTGATTGTTGCCAGTGATGGCTGCTATAGTGCTGTCATGAGGTAGGTGCGATGCCATCTCTTCTCAGAGATTCCTGACTAGTTATGGTTCTTGTTGAGGTAGTTACCATGTGAAAGATCTAAGGGATGAGGCCCAAAGAGAGAAACGCCGAAAGAGAATGACTTTGTGAAACGGATTTACATACAGAAAGTGACATGTTTTGTTAAGTAGCGTTTTTGGTAAAATTCGTTTGTTTATTAACTGAAAAATTGTGCATGTGAGGTCGGGTCCAGAGTCTGTAATCCAGAGTCTGTAACTATAGGGAGAGAAAATTGCTCACCTGAAAGCCATGTCCAGAATGAAGGGGAGGAGATATTTAACTCTGGTACCACGATGGTCATGATATTCTTTATAAACACACACTGTTGAAAACAAGGCTTGTCACTCCAAGGCTATTTAAAGGTTTATACTTAAAACAACAAGAATTATAAAGACTCTATATAAGACATTTCAGGAGCATCTGTTGCATCTGTTTTTAACAATGTGTAAATATACAAATTCTGGTTACTGCAGTATTAAATTTTGGCAGACATTCTTGCAACTTGAATATCCTGTACATTTACATGCTGGAAGGTCACACTGTTCTGCTGTTATTGGTATTCCACTTGCCAACACTCTAAATAGAAGGTGTTTGGGGGGTGGGGTGGCTGGGGGGTTGCCATAGTTACAGGCTTTAAAGACTGTTGGCTGATGAGGTAATGTAACCCAAGCCGTCCTGTGGGGTCGGTGTGTGTTGTAGTCAGATAGGAGTGTGTCCCGCAGGTCAGGCTCTGATGTGTCTGGCCCACACAGCAGTGGACTAGGCCAGTTCTGTAGAGCCAGGTTTATTCGGGACCTGAGTGAACTCTCATGCTAGGCTGAAATCCATAAACAATTTAGGTTGGATGTACCACATTTGGAAGCTCGAGTTTCTAAATCGCCGTTTATCTTGCTGTTTCTGTAAATCAGGTTGCACTGCGTTTTGCTCTCAGCCAGCTGGTTTCACACCTCTGTCACTCTTCAGCATTCTGAGCATCACCCACGTCAGAGTATGCGATATATTGTCGGATACATGATGATATCTGGGAAAGTTGTAATGTGAAAATGAACCCTCTAACAAATCAGATTTAGTTGTGTGCTGTGTGTCCTGACTCTCAGATGGTCCAAACGAGTTTTCTGCCTTATCAAGGCTGTGTTTTAATTTAAAACAAGGTGCATCACAACTGCAGGTAGCGTCAAGATTATCGGAGTACAGTATTTTAGTCAATATTGTGCATCAGTCCTGTTTGGGGGATGTTGGGGGTTGGCTTGCACGAGCCCACAGGTAGGTCAGCCTAACTCCTAATACCAAAATCCCATTGGCTGAGTGGCATGTCACTCCTAATGCCATTCTCCCATTGACTGAGTGGCATGTAACTCCTAATGCCAAATTCCAATTGGCTGAGTGGCATGTAACTCCTAATGCCATCCTCCCATTGGCTGATTGGCATGTAAGTCTTAATGCCATCCTCTCACTGGCTGAGCTAGCCGGACGCCAGGTGCAGGGCTGCTGGAGCATGTAGTGACAGGGCTGCCCTGTTTTGCTCTGCAACACCACATAATGTTAGACAGATGAAGTCTGAGCCTCCACCCAGGATCCAATCTGGATTAAACTGCTGGGCTGAGTTAAATACAATTAGCTAAGGAGTTCTGCTTTTAGTTCAGGACTGGGTCTGGTCTTATTTAAATTTGGAGTGTCTAGGATACAAGCATGTGGTGTATGTGCATGAATTTTGAACTTCTAACAACTATGACTATTACAGGACTGTTAGTGGCCCACATGCTGCATGTAAAATGTCCGTGTTTTTCATAGCTCATATGACAGCATTTGGAAGCTAATCTGCAGCCGCTTGTTCTGCCCTAAACAAAAACTTGTCCTGAGTTTATTCACTGAAGCTGTTTTGGGGTTGTTGGACTGTTGCCTGGGAGAAAAGGCTGCGGTTCCCGTGACTACAGAGTGAGGTGTTCAGTGATGTGCTTTCCTGAACCACAGGATCTTCAGCAAACCCCAGAGTGTTTATATAAACCCCAGAAAGCACATGCATATCCTCGCCCTTTCTCTATAAACCGGGAAAAGTGGGTGCGAGGTCCGGGTGGCGACAGCGCCCCCCACGGGGTGGGTGCGCGAGTGCGCGAGTGCGTGTGTTCGGTGCTATGTGTGAAGGAGCTGGGGATTGATGAGTGAGGCCAGACTGAGGGGTGGTGGAGTGGGACAGAGGCGCTGCAGAGCACAGCACCGATGACCCAGGCAGCGAGATACAGCAGGATCAATGTCTGCTGTCTGCTCTCTGTGATGGGGGAGGGGAACTGGGCTGAGCGAGGGGTGGGGGTGGGGGGGCATGGAAACAAAGGGAGAGAGGTTGAGAGAGACAGACAGCCATGGGAGGGGTTAGACAGAAACTGACACTGAGCTAGAGACAAGAGAGGGGAAGAGAAGAGAGAGAAGCAGAGAGAATTGAGTAAATCAGATGTTGCTGTACAGATACGCTTATATGTGTAGTTACAGTGTGTGTGGAGGTACATCACTCATACGCACACACACACAATCATGTACACAAATCGTCATGCTTACTCTGGATAACATTGTCTCTTTGACAATGATGAAAACACACCTACACACACTGCCTCCTGTAGTTCCTTTATTTTAGTTGACAGTCATTCAGGACAGCTGAACTAGACAAATTTTACTCACAGCTCTTTTCCATAAGCAAATCCTCTCCCGCTTGCCTTTGTCTTTCTAATGCTGTCTCGTCACAGCCGATGTCAGAAACGACGGTCCAGTAGGCTCGCTGCCGGTGCGTGCGATTGACGGGCCGCGTTGTCGTGGCACCACCGCTCACACGGGAGCTGGCGAGGTCGGAGTTCACGGTGCTGCTGAGAGGTGCCGTGAAGCTTCACGGGCACGTTTACACACCTGCCAGGCGAGCGGTTGAGGGTGAGAGCCCTCTAACAGTACTCACCACAGAGCTCTAGTGTACTGGGAGAAATGGGGCCCTAATCCCAGCCCAGTTCCTTCCCATTATAAAAGAAATGAGTGGGTCAGCATGTTTAAACACTGCAGGTCATCTATCACATCTGCTGGGTATAAAATAATGACATGGGTGGATATTTCTTTAATACCACACCACTCGATTGATCTGTAGTGTACTTTACTGTATTATACTGCACTTTACTAGTGGAATGGGCTATATTACAGTGTACTATACTACACTATATTCTAGCATTATGCTTTACACTACACTGCAGTGGTTGTTATTTTCAATTGTAGAAGGACAATGTACAATGCATTGTTTCTTGCGTGTATTTTAACATGTGTTTTTATTCATTACGGAGCCCGTCAGGTGTTTAGGCAGGGGCGCACATTATATGTTTGGTCTAGATCTTAAAGGAGCACCTGCAGATGTTGCTGGTGCTCACCTTTGACACTGCAAAACATCCCCCAATCAGACCCCTAATCGCACCACCACCACCACCACCACCACCACCACCACCACCGCCGCCCTCTGGACTACACCCTCCTGCCTTTCAAACATGGTGGCCAATGATGTAGTCCCTCTTCCTTCTCTACGTTTGAGCCTGTGATTAGCTGTGCGCACCCATAGCTCTGTTGTCATCTCAGACAAATGGATGCTGTGATGGAGACCGTCGCTTAGGAATGCTCTGGCTGCTATTGCGGAGAGCTGGCTCCTGGGTGCAGAGGTCAGAGTTCACGTTTCCCTCCTTTCAGACCCGGGACTCCAGCCTGTGTTACAGATGTGCGCGAGGGACGAGAGGTGTGTCAGGAGGGACCTCTGCTTGTTTATCATACTGAGATGTGCCCCCCTCACATGCAGCAGTGCTCAAGGGCAGCGTTTGGGATAACAGTGACTTTGTGAATATTGGAGTAACTTCACTGTGATGGCCAAAGTGAGACACAGGCTGCCAAATGTGTGCATTCTCTTCCAGTGGTGTCTATGACAACACCCCATCTGGCCTCATATTTCTACAGCATGTTATAGTGCTGTTCTGCTAAAACTGGATCTTACAGTTCTTGAGGCCAAGTTGAATGATCCAAAATGTAAAAGTTGTTCACATGACTTGAGAGATTCATATCCACTTACAAAGTCAGGAAAACTCTCAGTACATCAACTGTGTTCCTGTCAGCTTTGTGCTCTACTTCACTGATGAGCAGTAGTGTCAGCTGGACAAAAGCTATTGGGAGCTCATCTTTGCATTCACCAGTAGTCAAATTCTCTTACTGGAACCTAAATGAGGTGAGTGGGAAAACTGTCAAGCAACTTGTCTAGAAAAAACTGAAAACACATGTGTTTTAGGTCACTCATCACTTGTAGCCACTTGAATTTGAATGGCAGGCTGTAGCCTCCATATTTTCAACAAAGTATCTTGCCTCTATGAGATCATCTAACATTGTGAAAATTCCCTAGGAATTCCAAGGAAATCCAAGGTTAACTCTCCCTTGTTAGACACAGACACAACATACACAAATTCCTGCTCCACTTGTGTCATGTGTTGTACCCCATCAAAGAGCAAACCCCAAAATCTACAAGCCTTCAATTTTGCCCCGCAGTTTATTGCATGTGCTGTGCTCTGACTAATGCGCAGCCCCCCGTTCTTGTGTGTGATGCGCAGTTCCGACATTTACATTTACGGCATTTAGCAGACACTCTTATCCAGAGTGACTTACAAAAGTGCTTTGTCATTTACTCATAGAATATATCCAAGTACAGTATAGTAGGTTAGAATTAAACATGCCAATGAACTAGAATACTGTAGAATACAGGGATGACATGAACTCCAGGGCCTTTGGAAAGCGCGGTGTTCTCGTATGAATGCACAGCGTGTTTCACTTTGTGAAAGGCCAACAGGAAAATATTACAGAGTGCCTGCCACTGTTCTTCATTAATATTGACCTGCCACTTGTCAAGAAGGCGACTGGATTCCTGATTTGGGTTGTGCCCTGGTATCTGTTGTTTGCGCTATGTTGACGTGCTCTGTTCTCTGGTCGTCCTTTTCAAAAACTGGATGCCTGTAATGAATTGTCCCTATATTAACGACGCTGCATTTATGTGCAAGATTGCGGTTTTATTTTAATTTTTGCACCACATCTCTACGGTCATTATCTGTTTGGAGCGAAGCGTTTTTATGTTCCACTTCAGTCTGGCATTTCTTTGAAGACAGTGGTGTACCAAAGTCATTAATGTGGCTTAGCTCGCTTCTGGGACATGATGATTAGATTAAAACCCCCAAAACCGAGAAAGTAAGAGAGTTGTCTTTAGCTAGCTATGGCAACTAAATACTTGCTGAGGCTAACCTTGCTAGCTCGCTAGTCCACTTAATCAAGACTGAAGGTAGCTACAATTACCAACTGATGATTAATTTTAACGTATTTATCATAATGGCTATCCAGTGATTCATGGAAAACTTTACAATGTTTTAGTAACGGTGTCCCAAAATGTTGGTAGCTAAGCAAACGCGCAGGGCACCAGTGTGTGTGTTCAGGTGTGAGAGCGGAAGTGAACGCGCAGAGAGCGGGAACTGCAACACTGCTACGATCAAAAGCTCCTTCAGTTATTAGCAGTTATTTGTTTGTTAATTTATTTTTTGTCTATATATTCAAAAGTGCATTCATTTATTTAAACCTTGCAGGTACGCTTGATAATACCCAAAACAAATTTGTAAAAGTGCAGTTAGGATTGTCAGGATATGGAAGTGATGAATCCTGATTCAGTTCTCTGTGCTGTTTTACACTGATGCTATTGGGCTTACATGTTAAAACCATGTGATGTCATAAGCTCTCGGTCAGCCTGTGTGTGGTAAATGCCTGGCTAAGGTCACTCTGTGTCTTGGAGCTGAAACTACTGCAGGCTTGTGCTATAGTTGGTCAGTCCAGTCCAAGGAAGCTCAGTTGCATTAATAAAGCATGCAAACCGATCAAACAGGAGAGGACGATCAATACACACCACAGAATGTGTGTGAAAGTGAGAGAGAGAGAGAGAGAGAGAGAGAGAGAGAGAGAGAGAGAGAGAGAGAGAGAGAGAGAGAGAGAGAGAGTGAGTGAGTGTGTGTGTGTGTGTGTGTGTGTGTGTGTGTGTGTGTGTGTGTGTGTGTGTGTGTGAGAGTGTGTGTGTTTAGAGGAAGCAGGGAGAAAGACACAGGAGTGTGTGTGTTTCCTCAGCTCTGCTGTCTCCTCAGTGACGGTGTCTGTTTACTGCAGTCTATTTGTGGTCCTGATTCAGCAGGTAGATTAACAAACCCTAACAAAACCTCACCGAATACAATCAAAACTGTTGTCATACCAGGAAACAAGAGCAAGAATATCAGAATTGGACTCTTTGGCCACTTTAGTAAGATCACCACTCTGATACTTCGTAGGGCTGAACGGTTCTTTGCGGCATTAATTCGGAACATTTATTTGGTCCCTGATTGCATCGTGTCATTTCTGCAGATGTTCGGTGTTCCGTTCGACCACATCCCAAAGGTGCTCTGTTGGGTTCAGCTCTTGTGACTGTGAAGGCCAATGAAGTACACTGAACCCTTTTCACAGGACCAGTGTAAAGGAATTTTGCTCTGTAACATGGCACATTATCATGCCAGAAACAGCTGTTATATAAGATGGATAAACTTGGCCGTGTTCAGCAGCAACGCTCATGTGCTTTACTGGTATTGGAGGGCCCAGTGTATGCCAATAAAACATTCACTACAACATTACAGCACCAGCAGCAGCCGGAACAGTTGACCCAAGCCAGGTTGGGTCCAGGAATTCACGCTGTTTACACCAAATTATGGCCATGCCATCTGCATGCTTCAGCAGAAACGTACACCAGAGCAAGAAAAATTTTCAGCTGTCCAGATTCGGTGAGCCTGAGCTTCCTGTAGCTTCTGAATCCTGTATTTACTGACAGGAATACAAGCGGCTGTTGTCTTCTGTTGCCGTAGTCTACCTGCCTCAAGGCTCCACACGTCCCACGTTCTGAGATGTTTTTCTGTTCGCCACAGTTGTAAAAAGTGAATATTAGTGTTACTGTATCCTTCCTTTCAGCTTGCACATGTCCATTCTCTTCTGACTTCTGATCAATAAAGCATTTCCACAGAACTGTAATAAATAATAATTTTATATGTTTATAATTTTGTGGTGTCCTAGAGGACAGGTGATTCCTCCTATGAGCCAACACACGGGTAGATGTTATCCTCTCTGATGTAGATTATCTTGTGCGATAGCTAACTCAGAGCCCAGAGGCTTTGCAAAGCTCAAAACTCTATGTACATTCTGGAACATGGTTATATTTGTCTTAGATTCGATGTCTTGCAAGTTATTGACTCCACATTTGTTTCTACTTTCCACTATGTTGTAATTTGCACTGTTTAGGGAATGTTTTACCATGTCGTTCCACAGGCTGTGGGGCAGGTGTATGAAACTTGGCTGAGTTTGTGCTTATTGTTAATAAAAGACGAAGTGATGTCATCATAACCCCGTTTGAGTTGTTTACCTTCTTGCCCTCTACATCTTCACAGACCGAGCCGACATTTACTTGTTAAAATCTCCACTCGTACAAGGTGACTGGTTGAAATGAGCCGTGTTGCGCGTGAACGTCAGGTTTGGCGCTGTCAGACCTCCACCCAACCTACAGCACCATCTTGACATTCGGCCCGAGCCGGTGTTTTAAGATCAGCCGTGTTAATAGAAGCCCAGGTGCAGATGGCCCACCTGAGAGGAGATGGTCTGAAGCTCACTGCTCCTCGCGCGCCGCCGCGCGTGTACAGCTCCGTGGTGTCTGCAGAGGGAGGCTTTAGCATGTAAGGCCGAGTTAAGAGACATCTCCTTGGACGGCGGTGTGCGCGGGGTCAGGCTAAATGGTCTAAATGATCTGACAGGACAAACCCCAGGCTGATGACAGAGTGAGAGCTAACGTGTTTCTGATGGCTTTTTGTCCACTTACTGCTGCAAAATTTCCCAAGGCGCTCCTGCTCCCTCCCTCACACAGAAATGTTCCGTTTGCTTCTAGCTTTCCCTCTTTCTCTGTCTCTCTCTCTCCCTCCCAACCTTCGTCCATGTGTCTTTCTTATTCCCGCCCTCTCGAGCCCCATGCCAGACAAAACAATGCTGTTTAGGTAGTTAAAGCGTTGTGGAGAGGATCTGTTTAATCCAATCACAGCAGGGCAGGATTTGTCTCAGTCTGAAATCACTGTGAGGCGAAACGGAAAAGAGGGTCCTGATAACACCCTGTGTGAAATGCCCTGAATTTAGGCACCTCTCACACCTCTATGCTTTGATCTACGAATTATTTCCACACCTTTTGTCTCGCACGGTTTGTGCAGGCACCGAATGTCACGCGTTAAGTGCGTGTGTGTGTGCTCTCATGATAGTGTGCGTGTGTGTCACAAGTGTTTTTCTTTACGGCAGGTGTGACTGTTATTGGCTCCTGCTGTGCTGGGAAAGGCTTAAATATGTCAGCTTGTCAGCTTGTTTAGGCCAACCATGGTGTGTGTGTGTGTGTGTGTGTGTGTGTGTGTGTGTGTGTGTGTGTGTGTGTGTGTGTGTGTGTGTGTGTGTGTGTGTCCGTCCTGGAATTTGGTGGTTGGATAGTAGTTGGATGATATATCAACAGATATATATATTTCTTTTGGAATATCAACATCATCCCTATTCCCTCAACTTCTCTGATATTTCTGGAATTCTAGAATATTTCTCATATGTGTAATTCTAGAATTATGGCGTGATTTTGGAAATCTTAATCTCTAGTGTCAACTCACACTGCACATTTGAATCATCAGTCATATATGGCCAAATTTCATTTACCCTATGCGAAAGCAATCGGTCATATCGACCTGCTGTGATGTGGGTTCACACACTGCATGTGACGCCGAACCCCTGTGATCAGCTTTGTCCTAGAATTGCAACTCGAAATTCCAACAAAATGCATTCCTGTCAGTAACCAAGGCTATCTGGAATATGTAGCTTACTAAAAAGCTGCAGCATATTGAACTATGACTGAAATAATGGATGCACGTTCACTAGTTTCACTTTTTTCATCTCAAAACCAAATCAACCATGTCAGCAATATCTTAGTAATTTTTCATGATGGTCTTCATCTCATCTTCTGTAATGCAGATGAATAATATCCTCCAAGGCATAGAAAGGTTCGGAATTCCTCCACGCTCCAGACACGCTACGTGATTTACCACCGTGGGGTTTTTTTTCCCATCAGTCACACAGAGTTCACTGCCACTGTAGACATTTTTCTATCAAACAGTCCATTGTCATTTGTGACAACATTTCAGCATCTGCAAACAGTTCATCAGCTAAAGACATGTAAAGACGTTTTGTCAATTACCTATAAATGCTGTTTTCATTCCCTATAGTGGCAAACAACAAAAAAAAGTGTTAAATTCATTTCTGCAACAAACCCCTTGGAGGGAAAGACAGCTGGTCAATTCACCGTGTACATTTTATGGTTAATCTGTAATTCTTCATAATTTTGGTGTTGGGCTGCTTTTTTCAAATGGCCTGTAATGAAGGCCAATCTAATATGGCCCTTATCCACATATTAGCCACACTGCTCGCTAACAGTCCGTGCTGGCATTGTGCCTGGAAAGATCCCATATGACCACCATCGGAGGGCAACTGTTGCTGCACCTCGGTGGATCACTGAGTAGTGTGTGGTGCTGGAAGATCTGAAATGTCTCTAACCTTCTCTGCAGTATGTGTGTGTGTGTGTGTGTGTGTGTGTGTGTGTGCGTGTGTGTTTGCGTGTGTGCGTGTATGTGCGTGTGTGTGTGTGTGTGTGTGCGTGTGTGTGCGCGTGTGCGTGTGCGCGTGTGCGTGTGCGCGTGTGTGTGTGTGTGTGTGTGTGTGTGTGATGGCACAAACGGCTTGGTCAAACACACAATCCCTGTGTCCCCACAGAGCGGCTTACCATGGTGCCAGCTTTCATCATGTCAGCTTCACAGTCACACACACACGCACACACGCAAACACACACGCGCACACACGCACGCGCACACACGCACGCGCACACACACACACACGCAGGCACACACACACACACAAGGCTGCACACCAGAGCGGATGGAGGAGCGCAGACAGTGTAGCGCTGTGGTGAATGTGTTTCCTCGTAATGAAGCCCACCACAGCACCTCAGTGTGTGTAGGCCGAGTGAAGGCAACGCAAGACGTAATTGTAACCCCTTCTTATTGGACGTGCTCATTTATATCCATGACTGAGGACAGTGTGACTGGGCTGTGGGTGTGATGTGCAACGCTGCTCTCTGGCCCCTGGCAGGGTTTTCAGCTCTTTGCTGGTTATATTCCTGCTCTATTTAAAAAAATCACCATCTCCATCCCTTGGGTCTGCTTGTGTGAATCATTCTGTTTCAGCACTGCACAGGGTTGGAACTGCAGAGCACAACTCATGCTTTTCTGTTCACCCTTTCCCAAATGACACACACACACACACACACACACACACACACACACACACACACACACACATACACATATAAATATACATATACATACATACATACATGCATACATACATACATGCATTCTCTCTCTCTCTCTCCCACACAAACACACTGTGTGAGCAACCTTTAAACCACAGATAAATTAAGCAGAACTGGGTAATATTAATCAGCTTTCACTTTTTAATTCACTGTATTGTTCCCCAGAGTCCAGCCGTTTCTGGCCCAGGCTCAGCAGTCAGAGCCTATAGCCGAGGACCAAGCGAGAGGGTGGAGGAGACTCATTTACATTTCATTAAGAAAAGCAGATTTGCTTAGTAACAGTCAAACATCATCTGACAAGACCAAAGAAAGGGCTTCTCAGGAGCGCATAGAGAGTTGGAACAGTTCAGTGTGTTTGTAAACCTTGGGCAAGGCTTTGAGAGATTAAGCATAGAAATGAGAACCATGTTTACTGCTGTTTTTGCTACTTGACATTTTTAAAAGGTCAGTTTTATATAGGAGGATTTTGTCAGTGGAATGGAGTTTTACAGGACCCTGTAGCACTACACACAAGCACCGCTGTTACTGCCTGTGCGCTTTGTCAGAGGTATTATGCAGAGAGCAAGTATCTTGAGCACGGGGTCCTGCTTTAAAACTCTAATGCTATCTGTCCTCCTCCTGAGATCATAACTGACCCTGTGCTGAAAGTGCCAGTAGTGTGTTGGGGGGCTCGGGGGATAGAGAGCTGGGGGCTGCATTCAGGCAAAGGTCCATCATGAAGACAGATATTTCAGATTAATCACCAGATATTAAATAATATTTTGACCACATCCTGAACTCGCCAATAACTATGAATTGTTTTAAACTGGCATCTTGTAGATTCAAAAATAATATCCTAAAACATTTCAGACTAAGACTAAGAGTGTGATACGGCCTTGGCATCAGGGTCCATGCCACCTTGTCCTTATATCAGTCGACTGGATTCAGCGATTCACCATCTTGAAGCGGATAACCCCAGATTTGCACTGAGCAGCAAATCGACATCTCTTCATCAGGTGTGACCGCTCTTGGTCAGGTCTGACCTCTCTTCAGGGGTAGGCTAAATTTCAGCATAGAGCTTTTTATTTTCTGATTATTTATTCAAGATGTATGATAAAATGGAACTCCTCCCAACATGTTTACCACGTCAAACAATGGTATTATCATAACAAAAAAAAATATTTTACCTCTGAAATACTACCAGCCCATCATGACTTTTATTGCTAAATCTGCAATCTCCACCCTGGAGAACAGATTTGTGCCAAGCTTATATACACTTACTGTTTGTCACTTGTTTTGCTGTGTGGGAGGGTATCTGCCCTGTACTCTTGCTCTGTTTCATTCTCGTCCAGAATCTGAATCTGGGCTTCCAAAACGTTTCATGAGCTCCCATGATGAATGTTAGGGAAACTGCCCTCTCGTATATCCCAGTGAGGGATGGACACTGGAGAGCACACACATATTTATTTGTTTCCACAAAGTGTGAGCCCTCGATGAATTGTGCTCGCTTGGGGTCATTATACCCAGAGGTTACTTTGCTCAGACAGATTTAGTTGTGTTGCGTGTATGTGTGGTTGTGTGTGGGTGTGCATGGGTGTGTATGTATGTTTATCAGTACTAAGTGTGCTTATATTAAACTTGTAACAACGCAAATCATTAGAGTAAACATATACCATACAGCACCCTTACACACACACGCTCTCTCTCCCGCTGTAGTCCCGTTGGGGTTTCTGTGCTGAATCTGAGCCTACAGGCCTTTCCGCCCTGAGTAGCGAGGGGTTCATTTCCCAAGGCCTGTACACATGCGTACATGTCTGCATGTTTAAGCACAGGATGGAGAGGATGAGAAGACGACAGTGGGAGTCACGCTTTCTGCAGTCAAGGCCCGAGTTCTCACCCTTGTGTATTGGGACACAGCAGCCACGGCTAACTCGCACGCCACACGTACAGAAGTACTGTGGGAATGTTTATGTTTGTTGCTGTGTGTGTGTGTGGGGGGGGGGGGGGGGGGGGGGGTAGTGGATAGGGGAGTGAGTTAGCCATGGGATGGCAGAATGGAGTGCTGAGAAAAGGAGAAGTGTGAGATTCTTCATCCAAACATCATACCAAGACTCCATCAGCCAGTCACATAGGCGTGTGGTCTCAGCCCAGCCTGACTGTACCATGGCGCTAACTGCCACAGCTGATCCACTCTTTAGCTTTTTCATAAATCTTCATTATGTGTCCAAAAGCCATCATCTGCTCCTAATCAGTCCTGCTTACCAGATCAGACCTGTTGCCTGGCGTCAGGAGTTAGTTTGGGGTTCAGTCTAGGGGTTCCTTTAACCCCAAATTCTCATGACTCTTCACTCTTGAAGCTTTTAATTAAAAGCTGATTATTAAAAAAGTTTTACAGTAAAGCATCTGATTGAGGGTTATTCTTCTGCAGTGGTAGCTCAGTGGATAAGGAACTTGACTAGTAATTGGAAGGTTGCTGTTTCAAGCCCCACCACTGTTGGGCCCCTGAGCAAGACCCTTAAGTTGTCTTCAGTTATAACTGTAAGTGGCTTTGGATAAAAGTGTCAGCTAAACGTAAATGCAACATCTCACACACCCCCTGAACTGAATACACATGTTTGGTTTCTGTTTATTTCCTCAAACCTCTCTCTCTCCCTCCATCTCTTTCTCTCTCTCTCTCTCTCTCTCTCCCTCCATCTCTCTCTCTCCCTCCATCTCTCTCTCTCTCCCTCCATCTCTCTCTCTCTCTCTCTCTCTCCCTCCATCTCTCTCTCTCTCTCTCCCTCCATCTCTCTCTCTCCCTCCAACTCTCTCTCTCTCTCCCTCCATCTCTCTCTCTCTCTCTCTCTCTCCCTCCATCTCTCTCTCTCTCTCTCTCTCTCTCTCTCTCTCTCTCTCTCTCTCTCTCTCTCTCTCTCCTGCCACTCATTTATGGCTGCCAGACTCTGATAACAGTGTAACAGTGCTGCTTTGCTCTGTAAAAGCAGCTTTCATTTTCCTGCTAAGGCCATTGACTTCCCAGCACTAAACTCAAAGTCTGAACAAACACGTTCTTGCTTTTCACTCTCAAGCTCTTTTTTTGGTGTAATTTGTTGCTCATTTGCATATTTCATATTTCTGTGATATTAGCACCAGAAAGGATAACACTGTGCTAATGTTTAAGAAACACAGCCTCACTGATATTACAAGCCCATTACAGGACTGCACCTGTTCTTTTATGATAAGACAAGCACATGCAGAAAAAAAAAAGATTCAGACACTTTGCTTTTCCTGATAGCCTCATAAATGTCCTATAAATGTTGCTTTTTTCTGTTTGTGAGAGGGGTTGTGTTTGTGAGACAGGTTGTATTTGTGAGAGGGGTTGTTTGTGAGAGGGGTTGTTTGTGAGAGGGGTTGTGTTTGTGAGAGGGGTTGTGTTTGTGAGAGAGGTTGTTTGTGAGAGAGGTTGTGTTTGTGAGAGAGGATGTATTTGTGAGAGAGGTTGTGTTTGTGAGAGAGGTTGTGTTTGTGAGAGAGGTTGTGTTTGTGAGAGGGGTTGTGTTTGTGAGAGAGGTTGTGTTTGTGAGAGAGGTTGTGTTTGTGAGAGAGGTTGTGTTTGTGAGAGGGGTTGTGTTTGTGAGAGGGGTTGTGTTTGTGAGAGAGGTTGTATTTGTGAGAGAGGTTGTTTGTGTGAGAGAGGTTGTGTTTGTGAGAGGGGTTGTATTTGTGAGAGAGGTTGTGTTTGTGAGAGGGGTTGTGTTTGTGAGAGGGGTTGTGTTTGTGAGAGGGGTTGTGTTTGTGAGAGAGGTTGTGTTTGTGAGAGAGGTTGTTTGTGTGAGAGAGGTTGTGTTTGTGAGAGGGGTTGTATTTGTGAGAGAGGTTGTGTTTGTGAGAGAGGTTGTGTTTGTGAGAGGGGTTGTATTTGTGAGAGAGGTTGTGTTTGTGAGAGGGGTTGTATTTGTGAGAGAGGTTGTGTTTGTGAGAGAGGTTGTGTTTGTGAGAGAGGTTGTTTGTGTGAGAGAGGTTGTGTTTGTGAGAGGGGTTGTATTTGTGGAGGAGGTTGTGTTTGTGAGAGGGGTGTGGTTTGTGAGAGAGGTTGTGTTTGTGAGAGAGTTCTATTTGTGAGAAAGGTTGTGTTTGTGAGAGAGGTTGTATTTGTGAGAGGGGTTGTGTTTGTGAGAGGGGTTGTGTTTGTGAGAGAGGTTGTGTTTGTGAGAGAGGTTGTGTTTGTGAGAGAGGTTGTATTTGTGAGAGAGGTTGTTTGTGTGAGAGAGGTTGTGTTTGTGAGAGGGGTTGTATTTGTGAGAGAGGTTGTGTTTGTGAGAGAGGTTGTGTTTGTGAGAGGGGTTGTATTTGTGAGAGAGGTTGTGTTTGTGAGAGGGGTTGTATTTGTGAGAGAGGTTGTGTTTGTGAGAGAGGTTGTGTTTGTGAGAGAGGTTGTTTGTGTGAGAGAGGTTGTGTTTGTGAGAGGGGTTGTATTTGTGAGAGAGGTTGTGTTTGTGAGAGGGGTTGTATTTGTGAGAGAGGTGTGTTTGTGAGAGAGGTTGTATTTGTGAGAAAGGTTGTGTTTGTGAGAGAGGGTGTATTTGTGAGAGGGGTGTGTTTGTGAGAGGGGTTGTGTTTGTGAGAGGGGTTGTGTTTGTGAGAGGGGTTGTGTTTGTGAGAGAGGTTGTGTTTGTGAGAGAGGTTGTTTGTGTGAGAGAGGTTGTGTTGTGAGAGGGGTTGTATTTGTGAGAGAGGTTGTTTGTGAGAGAGGTTGTATTTGTGAGACAGGTTGTATTTGTGAGAGGGGTTGTTTGTGAGAGGGGTTGTGTTTGTGAGAGGGGTTGTGTTTGTGAGAGAGGTTGTTTGTGGGAGAGGTTGTGTTTGTGAGAGAGGTTGTATTTGTGAGAGAGGTTGTGTTTGTGAGAGAGGTTGTGTTTGTGAGAGAGGTTGTGTTTGTGAGAGGGGTTGTGTTTGTGAGAGTTGTGTTTGTGAGAGAGGTTGTGTTTGTGAGAGGGGTTGTGTTTGTGAGAGAGGTTGTATTTGTGAGAGAGGTTGTTTGTGTGAGAGAGGTTGTGTTTGTGAGAGGGGTTGTATTTGTGAGAGGGGTTGTGTTTGTGAGAGGGGTTGTGTTTTGTGAGAGAGGTTGTGTTTGTGAGAGAGGTTGTTTGTGTGAGAGAGGTTGTGTTTGTGAGAGGGGTTGTATTTGTGAGAGAGGTTGTGTTTGTGAGAGAGGTTGTGTTTGTGAGAGGGGTTGTATTTGTGACAGAGTTGTGTTTGTGAGAGGGGTTGTATTTGTGAGAGAGGTTGTGTTTGTGAGAGAGGTTGTGTTTGTGAGAGGGGTTGTGTTTGTGAGAGAGGTTGTGTTTGTGAGAGAGGTTCTATTTGTGAGAAAGGTTGTGTTTGTGAGAGAGGTTGTATTTGTGAGAGGGGTTGTGTTTGTGAGAGGGGTTGTGTTTGTTAGAGAGGTTGTGTTTGTGAGAGAGGTTGTGTTTGTGAAAAGAGGTTGTATTTGTGAGAGAGGTTGTTTGTGTGCGAGAGGTTGTGTTTGTGAGAGGGGTTGTATTTGTGAGAGAGGTTGTGTTTGTGAGAGAGGTTGTGTTTGTGAGGGGTTGTGTTTGTGAGAGAGGTTGTGTTTGTGAGAGCGGTTGTGTTTGTGAGAGAGGTTGTATTTGTGAGAGAGGTTGTTTGTGTTAGAGAGGTTGTGTTTGTGAGAGGGGTTGTATTTGTGAGAGAGGTTGTGTTTGTGAGAGAGGTTGTGTTTGTGAGAGGGGTTGTATTTGTGAGAGAGGTTGTGTTTGTGAGAGGGTTGTATTTGTGGAGAGGTTGTGTTTGTGAGAGAGGTTGTGTTTGTGAGAGAGGTTGTTTGTGTGAGAGAGGTTGTGTTTGTGAGAGGGGTTGTATTTGTGAGAGGGTTGTGTTTGTGAAGCGGGGTTGTATTTGTGAGAGAGGTTGTGTTTGTGAGAGAGGTTGTATTTGTGAGAAAGGTTGTGTTTGTGAGAGAGGGTGTCATTGGGAGAGGGGTTGTGTTTGTGAGAGGGGTTGTGTTTGTGAGAGGGGTTGTGTTTGTGAGAGGGGTTGTGTTTGTGAGAGAGGTTGTGTTTGTGAGAGAGGTTGTTTGTGTGAGAGAGGTTGTGTTTGTGAGAGGGGTTGTATTTGTGAGAGAGGTTGTTTGTGAGAGAGGTTGTATTTGTGAGACAGGTTGTATTTGTGAGAGGGGTTGTTTGTGAGAGGGGTTGTTTGTGAGAGGGGTTGTGTTTGTGAGAGGGGTTGTGTTTGTGAGAGAGGTTGTTTGTGAGAGAGGTTGTGTTTGTGAGAGAGGTTGTATTTGTGAGAGAGGTTGTGTTTGTGAGAGAGGTTGTGTTTGTGAGAGAGGTTGTGTTTGTGAGAGGGGTTGTGTTTGTGAGAGAGGTTGTGTTTGTGAGAGAGGTTGTGTTTGTGAGAGGGGTTGTGTTTGTGAGAGAGGTTGTATTTGTGAGAGAGGTTGTTTGTGTGAGAGAGGTTGTGTTTGTGAGAGGGGTTGTATTTGTGAGAGGGGTTGTGTTTGTGAGAGGGGTTGTGTTTGTGAGAGAGGTTGTGTTTGTGAGAGAGGTTGTTTGTGTGAGAGAGGTTGTGTTTGTGAGAGGGGTTGTATTTGTGAGAGAGGTTGTGTTTGTGAGAGAGGTTGTGTTTGTGAGAGGGGTTGTATTTGTGAGAGAGGTTGTGTTTGTGAGAGGGGTTGTATTTGTGAGAGAGGTTGTGTTTGTGAGAGAGGTTGTGTTTGTGAGAGAGGTTGTGTTTGTGAGAGGGGTTGTGTTTGTGAGAGAGGTTGTGTTTGTGAGAGAGGTTCTATTTGTGAGAAAGGTTGTGTTTGTGAGAGAGGTTGTATTTGTGAGAGGGGTTGTGTTTGTGAGAGGGGTTGTGTTTGTGAGAGAGGTTGTGTTTGTGAGAGAGGTTGTGTTTGTGAAAGAGGTTGTATTTGTGAGAGAGGTTGTTTGTGTGAGAGAGGTTGTGTTTGTGAGAGGGGTTGTATTTGTGAGAGAGGTTGTGTTTGTGAGAGAGGTTGTGTTTGTGAGAGGGGTTGTATTTGTGAGAGAGGTTGTGTTTGTGAGAGGGGTTGTATTTGTGAGAGAGGTTGTGTTTGTGAGAGAGGTTGTGTTTGTGAGAGAGGTTGTTTGTGTGAGAGAGGTTGTGTTTGTGAGAGGGGTTGTATTTGTGAGAGAGGTTGTGTTTGTGAGAGGGGTTGTATTTGTGAGAGAGGTTGTGTTTGTGAGAGAGGTTGTATTTGTGAGAAAGGTTGTGTTTGTGAGAGAGGGTGTATTTGTGAGAGGGGTTGTGTTTGTGAGAGGGGTTGTGTTTGTGAGAGGGGTTGTGTTTGTGAGAGGGGTTGTGTTTGTGAGAGAGGTTGTATTTGTGAGAGAGGTTGTTTGTGTGAGAGAGGTTGTGTTTGTGAGAGGGGTTGTATTTGTGAGAGAGGTTGTTTGTGAGAGAGGTTGTATTTGTGAGAGGGGTTGTGTTTGTGAGAGAGGTTCTGTTTGTGAGAGAGGTTGTATTTGTGAGAGGGGTTGTTTGTGAGAGGGGTTGTTTGTGAGAGGGGTTGTGTTTGTGAGAGGGGTTGTTTGTGAGAGAGGTTGTGTTTGTGAGAGGGGTTGTTTGTGAGAGAGGTTGTGTTTGTGAGAGGGGTTGTATTTGTGAGAGAGGTTGTGTTTGTGAGAGGGGTTGTATTTGTGAGAAAGGTTGTGTTTGTGAGAGGGGTTGTTTGTGAGAGAGATATTTGTGAGAGGGGTTGTTTGTGAGAGAGGTTGTATTTGTGAGAGGGGTTGTGTTTGTGAGAGAGGTTCTGTTTGTGAGAGAGGTTGTATTTGTGAGAGGGGTTGTTTGTGAGAGGGGTTGTTTGTGAGAGGGGTTGTGTTTGTGAGAGGGGTTGTTTGTGAGAGAGGTTGTGTTTGTGAGAGGGGTTGTTTGTGAGAGAGGTTGTGTTTGTGAGAGGGGTTGTATTTGTGAGAGAGGTTGTGTTTGTGAGAGGGGTTGTATTTGTGAGAGGGGTTGTGTTTGTGAGAGGGGTTGTATTTGTGAGAGAGGTTGTGTTTGTGAGAGGGGTTGTGTTTGTGAGAGAGGTTGTGTTTGTGAGAGAGGTTGTATTTGTGAGAAAGGTTGTGTTTGTGAGAGGGGTTGTTTGTGAGAGAGGTATTTGTGAGAGGGGTTGTTTGTGAGAGAGGTTGTATTTGTGAGAGGGGTTGTGTTTGTGAGAGAGGTTCTGTTTGTGAGAGAGGTTGGATTTGTGAGAGGGGTTGTTTGTGAGAGGGGTTGTGTTTGTGAGAGGGGTTGTTTGTGAGAGAGGTTGTGTTTGTGAGAGGGGTTGTTTGTGAGAGAGGTTGTGTTTGTGAGAGGGGTTGTATTTGTGAGAGAGGTTGTGTTTGTGAGAGAGGTTGTATTTGTGAGAGAGGTTGTGTTTGTGAGAGAGGTTGTTTGTGAGAGGGGTTGTATTTGTGAGAGGGGTTGTATTTGTGAGAGGGTTTGTGTTTGTGAGAGGGGTTGTATTTGTGAGAGGGGTTGTATTTGTGAGAGAGGTTGTGTTTGTGAGAGAGGTTGTGTTTGTGAGAGAGGTTGTATTTGTGAGAGAGGTTGTGTTTGTGAGAGAGGTTGTTTGTGAGAGAGGTTGTGTTTGTGAGAGAGGTTGTGTTTGTGAGAGAGGTTGTGTTTGTGAGAGGGGTTGTTTGTGAGAGAGGTTGTATTTGTGAGAGGGGTTGTTTGTGAGAGAGGTTGTATTTGTGAGAGAGGTTGTGTTTGTGAGAGGGGTTGTTTGTGAGAGGGGTTGTTTGTGAGAGGGGTTGTGTTTGTGAGAGAGGTTGTGTTTGTGAGAGGGGTTGTTTGTGAGAGAGGTTGTGTTTGTGAGAGGTTGTTTGTGAGAGGGGTTGTATTTGTGAGAGGGGTTGTATTTGTGAGAGGGGTTGTGTTTGTGAGAGGGGTTGTATTTGTGAGAGGGGTTGTATTTGTGAGAGAGATTGTTTGTGAGAGGGGTTGTATTTGTGAGAGAGGTTGTGTTTGTGAGAGAGGTTGTGTTTGTGAGAGGGGTTGTATTTGTGAGAGAGGTGTTTGTGAGAGAGGTTGTGTTTGTGAGAGGGGTTGTTTGTGAGAGGTTGTGTTTGTGAGAGGGGTTGTGTTTTTGAGAGAGGTTGTGTTTGTGAGAGAGGTTGTATTTGTGAGAGAGGTTGTGTTTGTGAGAGGGGTTGTTTGTGAGAGAGGTTGTGTTTGTGAGAGAGGTTGTGTTTGTGAGAGGGGTTGTTTGTGAGAGAGGTTGTATTTGTGAGAGAGGTTGTGTTTGTGAGAGAGGTTGTGTTTGTGAGAGAGGTTGTATTTGTGAGAGAGGTTGTATTTGTGAGAGAGGTTGTGTTTGTGAGAGAGGTTTTGTTTGTGAGAGGGGTTGTTTGTGAGAGAGGTTGTGTTTGTGAGAGAGGTTGTATTTGTGAGAGAGGTTGTGTTTGTGAGAGGGGTTGTATTTGTGAGAGAGGTTGTGTTTGTGAGAGAGGTTGTGTTTGTGAGAGAGGTTGTATTTGTGAGAGAGGTTGTGTTTGTGAGAGGGGTTGTTTGTGAGAGAGGGTGTATTTGTGAGAGGGGTTGTGTTTGTGAGAGAGGTTGTGTTTGTGAGAGAGGTTGTATTTGTGAGAGGGGTTGTTTGTGAGAGGGGTTGTTTGTGAGAGGGGTTGTTTGTGAGAGGGGTTGTGTTTGTGAGAGAGGTTGTGTTTGTGAGAGGGGTTGTTTGTGAGAGAGGTTGTGTTTGTGAGAGGTTGTTTGTGAGAGGGGTTGTATTTGTGAGAGGGGTTGTATTTGTGAGAGGGGTTGTGTTTGTGAGAGGGGTTGTATTTGTGAGAGGGGTTGTATTTGTGAGAGAGATTGTTTGTGAGAGGGGTTGTATTTGTGAGAGAGGTTGTGTTTGTGAGAGAGGTTGTGTTTGTGAGAGGGGTTGTATTTGTGAGAGAG
Organism: Electrophorus electricus; assembly: GCF_041902795.1. Taxonomy (NCBI): domain Eukaryota; kingdom Metazoa; phylum Chordata; class Actinopteri; order Gymnotiformes; family Gymnotidae; genus Electrophorus; species Electrophorus electricus. The sequence goes on along the minus strand of NC_137505.1, from coordinate 21,773,365 downwards.
GTGTTTGTGAGAGGTTGTGTTTGTGAGAGGGGTTGTTTGTGAGAGGTTGTGTTTGTGAGAGGGGTTGTGTTTTTGAGAGAGGTTGTGTTTGTGAGAGAGGTTGTATTTTTGAGAGAGGTTGTGTTTGTGAGAGAGGTTGTATTTGTGAGAGAGGTTGTTTGTGAGAGAGGTTGTGTTTGTGAGAGGGGTTGTTTGTGAGAGAGGTTGTATTTGTGAGAGAGGTTGTGTTTGTGAGAGAGGTTGTTTGTGAGAGGTTGTATTTGTGAGAGAGGTTGTGTTTGTGAGAGAGGTTGTATTTGTGAGAGGGGTTGTGTTTGTGAGAGAGGTTGTGTTTGTGAGAGAGGTTGTTTGTGAGAGAGGTTGTGTTTGTGAGAGAGGTTGTGTTTGTGAGAGGGGTTGTTTGTGAGAGAGGTTGTATTTGTGAGAGGGGTTGTATTTGTGAGAGAGGTTGTGTTTGTGAGAGGGGTTGTTTGTGAGAGGGGTTGTATTTGTGAGAGGGGTTGTGTTTGTGAGAGGGGTTGTATTTGTGAGACGGGTTGTATTTGTGAGAGGGGTTGTATTTGTGAGAGAGATTGTTTGTGAGAGGGGTTGTATTTGTGAGAGAGGTTGTGTTTGTGAGAGGGATTGTATTTGTGAGAGAGGTTGTGTTTGTGAGAGAGCTTGTGTTTGTGAGAGAGGTTGTGTTTGTGAGAGAGGTTGTGTTTGTGAGAGAGGTTGTATTTGTGAGAGAGGTTGTGTTTGTGAGAGAGGTTGTGTTTGTGAGAGGGGTTGTTTGTGAGAGGGGTTGTTTGTGAGAGAGGTTGTGTTTGTGAGAGAGGTTGTTTGTGAGAGACGTTGTATTTGTGAGAGAGGTTGTGTTTGTGAGAGAGGTTGTGTTTGTGAGAGGGGTTGTGTTTGTGAGAGGGGTTGTTTGTGAGAGGGGTTGTGTTTGTGAGAGGGGTTGTATTTGTGAGAGGGGTTGTATTTGTGAGAGGGGTTGTATTTGTGAGAGGGGTTGTATTTGTGAGAGAGATTGTTTGTGAGAGGGGTTGTGTTTGTGAGAGAGGTTGTGTTTGTGAGAGAGGTTGTATTTGTGAGAGGGGTTGTTTGTGAGAGGGGTTGTTTGTGAGAGGGGTTGTGTTTGTGAGACGGGTTGTTTGTGAGAGAGGTTGTGTTTGTGAGAGGGGTTGTTTGTGAGAGAGGTTGTGTTTGTGAGAGGTTGTTTGTAAGAGGGGTTGTGTTTGTGAGAGAGGTTGTGTTTGTGAGAGGGGTTGTATTTGTGAGAGAGGTTGTGTTTGTGAGAGGGGTTGTTTGTGAGAGGGGTTGTATTTGTGAGAGGGGTTGTATTTGTGAGAGGGGTTGTGTTTGTGAGAGGGGTTGTATTTGTGAGAGGGGTTGTATTTGTGAGAGAGATTGTTTGTGAGAGGGGTTGTATTTGTGAGAGAGGTTGTGTTTGTGAGAGAGGTTGTGTTTGTGAGAGAGGTTGTATTTGTGAGAGGGGTTGTATTTGTGAGAGGGGTTGTGTTTGTGAGAGAGGTTGTGTTTGTGAGAGGGGTTGTTTGTGAGAGAGGTTGTTTGTGAGAGAGGTTGTGTTTGTGAGAGGGGTTGTGTTTTTGAGAGAGGTTGTGTTTGTGAGAGAGGTTGTATTTGTGAGAGAGGTTGTTTGTGAGAGAGGTTGTGTTTGTGAGAGGGGTTGTTTGTGAGAGAGGTTGTATTTGTGAGAGAGGTTGTGTTTGTGAGAGAGGTTGTTTGTGAGAGGGGTTGTTTGTGAGAGAGGTTGTTTGTGAGAGAGGTTGTGTTTGTGAGAGGGGTTGTGTTTTTGAGAGAGGTTGTGTTTGTGAGAGAGGTTGTATTTGTGAGAGAGGTTGTTTGTGAGAGAGGTTGTGTTTGTGAGAGGGGTTGTTTGTGAGAGAGGTTGTGTTTGTGAGAGAGGTTGTATTTGTGAGAGAGGTTGTGTTTGTGAGAGAGGTTGTGTTTGTGAGAGGGGTTGTTTGTGAGAGGGGTTGTTTGTGAGAGAGGTTGTGTTTGTGAGAGAGGTTGTATTTGTGAGAGGGGTTGTTTGTGAGAGGGGTTGTTTGTGAGAGGGGTTGTTTGTGAGAGGGGTTGTGTTTGTGAGAGGTTGTGTTTGTGAGAGGGGTTGTTTGTGAGAGAGGTTGTGTTTGTGAGAGGTTGTTTGTGAGAGGGGTTGTATTTGTGAGAGGGGTTGTATTTGTGAGAGGGGTTGTGTTTGTGAGAGGGGTTGTATTTGTGAGAGGGGTTGTATTTGTGAGAGAGATTGTTTGTGAGAGGGGTTGTATTTGTGAGAGAGGTTGTGTTTGTGAGAGAGGTTGTGTTTGTGAGAGGGGTTGTATTTGTGAGAGAGGTGTTTGTGAGAGAGGTTGTGTTTGTGAGAGGGGTTGTTTGTGAGAGGTTGTGTTTGTGAGAGGGGTTGTGTTTTTGAGAGAGGTTGTGTTTGTGAGAGAGGTTGTATTTTTGAGAGAGGTTGTGTTTGTGAGAGAGGTTGTATTTGTGAGAGAGGTTGTTTGTGAGAGAGGTTGTGTTTGTGAGAGGGGTTGTTTGTGAGAGAGGTTGTATTTGTGAGAGAGGTTGTGTTTGTGAGAGAGGTTGTTTGTGAGAGGTTGTATTTGTGAGAGAGGTTGTATTTGTGAGAGGGGTTGTTTGTGAGAGGGGTTGTTTGTGAGAGGGGTTGTTTGTGAGAGGGGTTGTGTTTGTGAGAGAGATTGTGTTTGTGAGAGGGGTTGTTTGTGAGAGAGGTTGTGTTTGTGAGAGGTTGTTTGTGAGAGGGGTTGTATTTGTGAGAGGGGTTGTATTTGTGAGAGGGGTTGTATTTGTGAGAGAGATTGTTTGTGAGAGGGGTTGTATTTGTGAGAGAGGTTGTGTTTGTGAGAGAGGTTGTGTTTGAGAGAGGGGTTGTTTGTGAGAGAGGTTGTTTGTGAGAGAGGTTGTGTTTGTGAGAGGGGTTGTATTTGTGGGAGAGGTTGTGTTTGTGAGAGGGGTTGTGTTTGTGAGAGGGGTTGTTTGTGAGAGGGGTTGTATTTGTGAGAGGGGTTGTGTTTGTGAGAGGGGTTGTATTTGTGAGAGGGGTTGTATTTGTGAGAGAGATTGTTTGTGAGAGGGGTTGTATTTGTGAGAGAGGTTGTGTTTGTGAGAGGGGTATTTGTGAGAGGTTGTTTGTGTGAGAGAGGTTGTGTTTGTGAGAGGGGTTGTATTTGTGAGAGAGGTTGTGTTTGTGAGAGGGGTTGTATTTGTGAGAGAGGTTGTGTTTGTGAGAGAGGTTGTGTTTGTGAGAGGGGTTGTTTGTGAGAGGGGTTGTTTGTGAGAGGGGTTGTATTTGTGAGAGAGATTGTTTGTGAGAGGGGTTGTATTTGTGAGAGAGGTTGTGTTTGTGAGAGAGGTTGTGTTTGTGAGAGAGGTTGTATTTGTGAGAGGGGTTGTATTTGTGAGAGAGGTTGTGTTTGTGAGAGAGGTTGTGTTTGTGAGAGGGGTTGTTTGTGAGAGAGGTTGTTTGTGAGAGACGTTGTGTTTGTGAGAGGGGTTGTGTTTTTGAGAGAGGTTGTGTTTGTGAGAGGGGTTGTTTGTGAGAGGGGTTGTTTGTGAGAGGGGTTGTGTTTGTGAGACGGGTTGTTTGTGAGAGAGGTTGTGTTTGTGAGAGGGGTTGTTTGTGAGAGAGGTTGTTTTTGTGAGAGGTTGTTTGTAAGAGGGGTTGTGTTTGTGAGAGAGGTTGTGTTTGTGAGAGGGGTTGTATTTGTGAGAGAGGTTGTGTTTGTGAGAGGGGTTGTTTGTGAGAGGGGTTGTATTTGTGAGAGAGGTTGTGTTTGTGAGAGGGGTTGTTTGTGAGAGAGGTTGTATTTGTGAGAGGGGTTGTGTTTGTGAGAGAGGTTGTGTTTGTGAGAGAGGTTGTATTTGTGAGAGGGGTTGTTTGTGAGAGGGGTTGTTTGTGAGAGGGGTTGTGTTTGTGAGAGGGGTTGTTTGTGAGAGAGGTTGTGTTTGTGAGAGGGGTTGTTTGTGAGAGAGGTTGTGTTTGTGAGAGGTTGTTTGTGAGAGGGGTTGTATTTGTGAGAGAGGTTGTGTTTGTGAGAGGGGTTGTATTTGTGACAGAGGTTGTGTTTGTGAGAGGGGTTGTTTGTGAGAGGGGTTGTATTTGTGAGAGGGGTTGTGTTTGTGAGAGGGGTTGTATTTGTGAGAGGGGTTGTATTTGTGAGAGAGATTGTTTGTGAGAGGGGTTGTATTTGTGAGAGAGGTTTTGTTTGTGAGAGAGGTTGTGTTTGTGAGAGAGGTTGTATTTGTGAGAGGGGTTGTATTTGTGAGAGAGGTTGTGTTTGTGAGAGAGGTTGTATTTTTGAGAGAGGTTGTGTTTGTGAGAGAGGTCGTGTTTGTGAGAGAGGTTGTATTTGTGAGAGAGGTTGTGTTTGTGAGAGGGGTTGTTTGTGAGAGAGGTTGTATTTGTGAGAGGGGTTGTGTTTGTGAGAGAGGTTGTGTTTGTGAGAGAGGTTGTATTTGTGAGAGGGGTTGTTTGTGAGAGGGGTTGTGTTTGTGAGAGGGGTTGTTTGTGAGAGAGGTTGTGTTTGTGAGAGGGGTTGTTTGTGAGAGAGGTTGTGTTTGTGAGAGGTTGTTTGTGAGAGGGGTTGTATTTGTGAGAGAGGTTGTGTTTGTGAGAGGGGTTGTATTTGTGAGAGAGGTTGTGTTTGTGAGAGGGGTTGTTTGTGAGAGAGGTTGTATTTGTGAGAGGGGTTTGTAATTGTGAGAGGGGTTGTGTTTGTGAGAGGGGTTGTATTTGTGAGAGGGGTTGTATTTGTGAGAGAGATTGTTTGTGAGAGGGGTTGTATTTGTGAGAGAGGTTTTGTTTGTGAGAGAGGTTGTGTTTGTGAGAGAGGTTGTATTTGTGAGAGGGGTTGTATTTGTGAGAGAGGTTGTGTTTGTGAGAGAGGTTGTATTTGTGAGAGAGGTTGTGTTTGTGAGAGGGGTTGTTTGTGAGAGAGGTTGTGTTTGTGAGAGGGGTTGTGTTTGTGAGAGAGGTTGTGTTTGTGAGAGAGGTTGTATTTGTGAGAGAGGTTGTTTGTGAGAGAGGTTGTGTTTGTGAGAGGGGTTGTTTGTGAGAGAGGTTGTATTTGTGAGAGAGGTTGTGTTTGTGAGAGAGGTTGTGTTTGTGAGAGAGGTTGTATTTGTGAGAGAGGTTGTTTGTGAGAGAGGTTGTGTTTGTGAGAGGGGTTGTTTGTGAGAGGTTGTATTTGTGAGAGAGGTTGTGTTTGTGAGAGAGGTTGTATTTGTGAGAGGGGTTGTGTTTGTGAGAGAGGTTGTGTTTGTGAGAGAGGTTGTTTGTGAGAGAGGTTGTGTTTGTGAGAGAGGTTGTTTGTGAGAGAGGTTGTGTTTGTGAGAGAGGTTGTGTTTGTGAGAGGGGTTGTTTGTGAGAGAGGTTGTATTTGTGAGAGGGGTTGTATTTGTGAGAGAGGTTGTGTTTGTGAGAGGGGTTGTTTGTGAGAGGGGTTGTATTTGTGAGAGGGGTTGTGTTTGTGAGAGGGGTTGTATTTGTGAGACGGGTTGTATTTGTGAGAGGGGTTGTATTTCTGAGAGAGATTGTTTGTGAGAGGGGTTGTATTTGTGAGAGAGGTTGTGTTTGTGAGAGGGATTGTGTTTGTGAGAGAGGTTGTGTTTGTGAGAGAGGTTGTGTTTGTGAGAGGGGTTGTTTGTGAGAGGGGTTGTTTGTGAGAGAGGTTGTGTTTGTGAGAGAGGTTGTTTGTGAGAGAGGTTGTATTTGTGAGAGAGGTTGTGTTTGTGAGAGAGGTTGTATTTGTGAGAGGGGTTGTGTTTGTGAGAGAGGTTGTATTTGTGAGAGAGGTTGTTTGTGAGAGAGGTTGTGTTTGTGAGAGAGGTTGTTTTTGAGAGAGGTTGTTTGTGAGGGGTTGTGTTTGTGAGAGAGGTTGTGTTTGTGAGAGGGGTTGTTTGTGAGAGAGGTTGTATTTGTGAGAGAGGTTGTGTTTGTGAGAGAGGTTATTTGTGAGAGAGGTTGTGTTTGTGAGAGAGGTTGTGTTTGTGAGAGAGGTTGTTTGTGAGAGAGGTTGTATTTGTGAGAGGGGTTGTGTTTGTGAGAGAGGTTGTATTTGTGAGAGAGGTTGTTTGTGAGAGAGGTTGTGTTTGTGAGAGAGGTTGTTTTTGAGAGAGGTTGTTTGTGAGGGGTTGTGTTTGTGAGAGAGGTTGTGTTTGTGAGAGGGGTTGTTTGTGAGAGAGGTTGTATTTGTGAGAGAGGTTGTGTTTGTGAGAGAGGTTGTGTTTGTGAGAGAGGTTGTGTTTGTGAGAGAGGTTGTGTTTGTGAGAGAGGTTGTTTTTGAGAGAGGTTGTTTGTGAGGGGTTGTGTTTGTGAGAGAGGTTGTGTTTGTGAGAGGGGTTGTTTGTGAGAGAGGTTGTATTTGTGAGAGAGGTTGTGTTTGTGAGAGAGGTTGTGTTTGTGAGAGAGGTTGTGTTTGTGAGAGAGGTTGTTTGTGAGAGGGGTTGGCTGTGTGAGACAGAGCAGACAGCTTTGTGAGGACGATTGCACACAGTCAGCAAAGGAGTGCTTGTAGGAGCTCACATCAGGTATTGTTTAAAGGAAACCTGTCCAGTGTCCAGCGCCTTCTCGCAAATCTGTTATGTCCCATAGACACTAACGTCGTGTGTTTCTAACAGTAGTTTTGGTAATATGTGCTGCTTCATATAATAACAGCAGACAATCTCCTTTGCACAATTATAGCTTTATCATTTCACCAACCCACAATCTCCCAGTCATCTCACCATCTCCTGCTCTAGCCATGTAGGCTCCGCTGCAGGCGAGCGCAGTGGTGAGAGTCCAGGGAACTGGTGCTGATTCACATTACACATGCTCCATTAGACAGGCGTCGGGCTCTTGTCTCACATATGGTAACCATGAAATTACATTGTGTGTGTGTAGCTGGTTGGTTTGTTTATGCTTTTACTTGAACCACAGATCAACATATGAAGCTCAGTGACAACTTTGGTCTGTGTGTGTGAGTGTGTGTGTGTGTGTGTGTGTGTGTGTGTGTGTGTGGGTAGGTTGGTTTCTTTACACTTTCACCTGAACCACAGATGAAGCTCAGTGACAACACTTTTGGTCTGAGTGTGTGTGTGAGTGTGCGTGTGTGTGTGTGTGTGAGTGTGAGTGTGTGTGTGTGTGTGTGTGTGTGGGGGGGGTTGGTTGGTTTCTTTACACTTTCACCTGAACCACAGATGAAGCTCAGTAGCAACACTTTTGGTCTGTGTGTGTGTGTGCGCGCACTGGGTGTGCACTGGGTTTGTGTGTGTGTATGAAAGTGTGTGATGCTGCTGTTGATATCACCTCCAAAAGCTTCTGCACATGAGTGGAAACAGTGACATTTCCCATAACCCCTCCCAGCCCTACCATAGCCTGCAGGACGTTCACAGAGAATCAGGACAGCAATAACCCAGTAAAGTGTGTGTGAGCCTCTGTGTAATTTCCGGCAGGTTAATGATGACTTGGTCAGAGGTTCTGAAACCTGAGTGTGTCTTCATTGCCATTTTTTTTCATAGACTGTATTCTCGCTTTCTCTGTCTTTCAGTGTTTCTCTCTCTCATACACACACACACACACACACACACACACACACACACACACACACACACACACACACACAGTGACACACATGGATCTCTTTGATTGGTTTTCCTATGCTGTGCAGGAGAGCTGAAGACCACCCGGCCTTTAGCCCAGGAGAGAGAGGAAGGTCAAGAACACTGAGACTGATCTGATGCTTTTAAAGTCATTTTCAAGCACATATGTGTTTGAACAGTTCTAATCTCTGCAAGTTGTTCCTGGTTTTATTCAGCGGTGCGTGCATTGTGACACATCCATCACCCTAAGTAGTTGATCCTTATCATTTTTTTGGTCATTTTATTTGTAGATGTCCTGTTGTTATCCGCACCCCCCCCCATCCCCTCTCTAACATGCCCTTTCTCATGCACACACACTCACTTGGAGACACTGACTGACCCTTTGACATAATCATAGCTGAACGTTTGACATTTCTTATTGTCAAGAGTGTGTGCTCTTTTCTCAAGAGAGAGAAAGGTGTATTTAATACCTTCCAGCATGCTCTAAGGCAGACACGATAGAGTTCTTTCATGCGCGCACACACACACCTTACCATAAACCGTTAGTGACCTCTCTCTCACACTTCACTGCCGTCTGTGCTGACAAATCCTGCTTTGTTTCGGTGAAGGTGGTCTGTGTCTTTCTCCTGCTTATTTTCCCTCTCTTCTCACTTTCTCGGTCTCTTTCATTTTCTCCTTGCTTCCCGCATGTTCTGTCTCCGTGGCCTGTCCATCTCATGCGTTTTTCTCTTCCACCGCCCTCCTTTTGTTACACCGTCTTTCCTTGTGACAAAATTGAAATGGAAGTCATTTTCCTCGTGGGACGGGGTTACACCTAGAGACACCCCCCCACCTCCCTGACTGTGTAGAGTAAACTAAAGCTTTATGTTACTCAGACACTGTGTGTGTGTAAGCAAATACTGACAGATAAGGTCGGAAATTAATATGAAGAAAATTGATCCTGTCCGGGTGTGTGTGTGTAAAACCGAAATGCCATTACTGCACATACTTACCACTATGCACTATACACATATATATTTCTCTGTATTTCCTGTTTCGCTGTAGTTCCTGTTTTTTCTGTAATCTGTGTTTTCCTGTTCTCTACACTGCAATCTTTGCTTCCTCTGCATCTTTAACTTCAATGGAATTTTCTTTATTAAGTCAAAGTCAAACGTATTTATATAGAGCTTTTTACAGCAAAGCAGCTTTACAAATGTCCAGATCCAAGTCCCCAGTGAGCAAGCCAAGGGCGACAGTGGCGAGGAAAAACTCCCTAAGATCATGAGCAAGAAACCTGGAGAGGAAGCAAGACTCAGAGGGGGGCATCCTCCTCTGGCCGACAACGGTCACTACAATAGTAATAATATAAACAATAAGGAGAATAAGTAGTAAGAGAGAATAAATAATAATAATAATAATAATAATAATAAAGAAATAAGCAATCTATGTCCAGTCTGGTTTTCTAGAAGTCCTTAGTCTCAACCTGATGGTGTGTGTCTGAAACCCATCCCACACGAGAATGTCCATCAAGGGCAATGGAGAAGTAGCTGGCTGGGGTGGAGGTGTTATGGGCTACAGCAGGGGACATCAGGGGGTGGTAGGTGTAGCCATGGCAACTGAGATGGGATGAGGCTCAGTAACATCATGACATCAGGGGTAGCAGGCACCTCAGCAGAAAGAGAGACTAGATTATTAGGCATGTCCAGGTACGAGAGTGTATAAATTAGAGAACTATAATGTGCAAAGATGGACTCCGGCAGATCTAGCTATGGCAGCACAGCTAAAAGGAAAGAGCCGGAAGGAAACAGAGGCGTGAGGGCACCCTGGAACATCAGCACTCTGCCGCTTTCAGTCAACAAACTCAAGTGGTGAAGAGAAGTGAAGTAACAGCATCATACCATCCCAGTTTACCATAACTCTCAATGCCCATGGACCCCCAGATCCACACCTTTACCTAAGATGGTAGGTAGTTAATAAAATGCCTGACGGTATAGACAGGTTTTCAGCCTTAAATATGGAAACATTAAATATGGAGTCTCAAACATTTACAGGAAGGTTATTCCATAGTGTGGGAGCTTTATAGGAAAAGGCTTTGCCCCCTGTGGTAGATTTTCTTATTCCTGGCACTAGTAAAGAGCTGCACTTTGATCTAAGCAGACGTGGTGGATCGTAATGGACTAGCAGTTCTCTAAGGTGCTGTGGGGCAAGACCATTCAGTATTTTGTAGGTTATTAGAAGTATTTTATAATCAATATGAAATTTTACTGGGGGCCAATGTAAAGTAGCTAAGATAGGAGTCATGTGGTCACATTTTGTAGTTCAAGTAAGAACTCTGGCTGCTGCATTTTGAACTAGCTAGAGCTTGTTTAGGCACTTAATGGTACAGCTAGATAATGGAATTACAGTACATGACTAAATTAAAAATATATTTCTGAGTAGAATTTTATTACGTATACCCAGGAGATGCACGGCTGCAATTAATAATTTTCATCAGCATGTTTAATGCCAAACACATTTTCACAACATTGATCATCTTATCAAGTTAACAAATAAAGTAAATACTGAGTTTAACATCAAATACCTCATTACACAGAAATGTTAGTGAATGCTGTGCTAAGCCTTCATAAGATGTTCCAGTAATGAGATCAGTAATAAGATGTCTTCCTAATCTGTCCACTAGGACTATGTCCAAAATATCAATCTGGCAATATATCGTGAACACACTCCTGCTGGTATGTGAATTGATAGAGACATGGAACATTTATATTGCTTTATCTAGTAGAAACTGGTGCATTTAAGTGCTCTGTTTAAACTGTCCAGCACGTCAAAAGCACGTCAAAAAGAAAACATAGATGGCTTTAGGAAAATCAACAAATTCCTCTAAGAGAAGCAATCTCTTAGATTTAAAATGTGATATTGGGGTAAACAATAAATACAGAACTACCCAAAACAACAACCATAATATTTTTGTTTACACATACCTTAATAAAATGTGTTTGCATAACAGGCTATGCGTTGTATTGTGATGCCCTTATTGTGGTTGCATTACTGCTCCTCTGCTTGCTGCAGTCCTGCTGTTCATGACAGTTCGCTGAAATTGTGCCATTTCGTAAATACCCACATGTGACCGAGGCCGTCACTTAGGAAGCTTAAATGGGAGGTCTGTCTGCTGTGGCAGGGAGCTGGCTCTCTGGTCCAGGGCTCAGAGCCCACGGTCCTGTCCCTGGGTTCGAGTCTCGTGGCTTCCTTTGTTACACCACAGTGTTTTAGAAGGGTATGGGAAAAAACACTGGGAGCTTATTAAGTGGCAAGCTTAACGCTAATTAATTACTGAAGGTTTATTCTTTACTCCCTTAAGACTAGAATAATTGGTGTCTTTGTGTGTGTGTGTGTGTGTGAAGAGCCACTGGCTGCACAGTTTGTCTACCCACCCACGTCAGCTTCCATGCCTTCTGATGTGTTCTGAAAATGAAAGTGCTCCGTATCCCCCCAGAAACATCTTGAAAAAGCAGCAACCCAAAGCCCAAGCAAAGCTGAAATAAACAACAGATTATGGCCTGCCTCCACACCTGCACTGCTCCACTGCATCTTACATTGCTGGGTCCAGGGATGCTGGGGTGAGAGGAGATTAAAACAAAAGACCGAATGGCTCGGATTCCTTCCCACACGTTCCCCACGAGGTCCAGGACTCCCAGCGTACTGCGTTAGCATCAAGGCGGGGAGGGTTAGCCTCTCTGTGGGCTCCGGTGGCAGCTTTGTGGCTTGGCTACACACAGTCAGCTGCTTTGCTGCATCATCAACAAACTAGCTGTAAGATGAAGTTGTGTGAAATGTCAGCAGGACCCCTCCCCCACCAAAAGACCCCTCCCGCACCAAAAGACCCCTCCGCCACCAAAAGACCCCTCCACCATCATGACAGTGCACTAGAGTTTCTACAGGATCTTGATCAGTTCCAGAACTATACATAATAAAAGACTTTATTCTTTAATAAAGAGAAATGCTAAGAGAAATGTTCCCTTTTGTATGTTGTGTTTGCGAGTGTAGGTTTGAGTGTATATTTTTGTATATTTGTGTTTGCATGTTGCTGTGTATATGTTTGTGTATACACTCTATATAGAGGCATACTAGTCTATGTTGAAGCATTTGTGAGCAGTGCTGTTGTCTAACACCAGGCCTACCAGCTGATTGCACTCGTTACACATGAAACAGAACTAATCCAGTACTGTTACACATAAAAACAGAACTAATCCAGTACTGTTACACATAAAAACAGAACTAATCCTGTACTGTTACACATAAAAACAGAACTAATCCTGTACTGTTACACATAAAAACAGAACTAATCCAGTACTGTTACACATAAAAACAGAACTAATCCTGTACTGTTACACATAAAAACAGAACTAATCCTGTACTGTTACACATAAAAACAGAACTAATCTTGTACTGTTACACATAAAAACAGAACTAATCCAGTACTGTTACACATAAAAACAGAACTAATCCTGTACTGTTACACATAAAAACAGAACTAATCCTGTACTGTTACACATAAAAACAGAACTAATCCTGTACTGTTACACATAAAAACAGAACTAATCCAGTACTGTTACACATAAAAACAGAACTAATCCAGTACTGTTACACATAAAAACCGGAACTAATCCAGTAGTTACATTAAAAAAAACAAAACAGCACTAATCTAGTATTGTTACATTTAAAAACAGAACTAATCCAATACTATTACATTTAAAAACAGGACTCATGGAAACACCCGATATGATCAGGTGTATATTGGTGGATCAGTAGGATCAATGGAAAGGTGGGTTTCAAATAAACATTGTAATTTCATTTAAATGTTTACATATTTACTTTTTAATTAGATGTAGGTTTATCAAGATAATGCAGACTGTTGACTTGGATACCAAGACTAAGTGTAGCATCACAATGCTTGATATGAAAATGGTGTTGCAGAAAAATACGTTCAACATTATTTGACATTCATAACATTGTGTTTAACAGAGACACATAATGGGTTAAAGTTTATGTTGAAGCTTATGTGGAGTATGTGGTTGTTACTGAATGTTTTATATGTGCTAATAAGCCCTGAAAACTGAGGAATTTTAGCACGTCTAAAATACCTGTATTTTAGTGAACCCTTAAAACAGAATTTGTCAGCACTGAAGATTATAACAGGGTTGACATAAATAGCACCAAATCATTATTATGAGGAAATCTGTGTTTTCAACACCACTCTGTATTTTGATCACAAGTGTTTTATCAAGTTTCTTTCAAATTCTCTAGAATTAATCTACAAACTAGCAATTTTGCTAAGATGCCGAGTCACTACACAGTAAATGCATTTAGGCTCAGGCTATAAATAAAAAATGATAAACTGTCAGGGATTTATAATGATGGCAACTCCAGTCTATCCTTCTAACCTCACCAACCTGCCAGCTTTTAATTTCTTTGTAGAGGTCAGGGGTCAGGATGATTGTAGAGGTCAGGGGTCACGGTGCTTGTAGCCGCGCCTCCAGTTGCTGTAAATTGCCAGCTGTTTTTGAAATTGAATAATGTCTGGCTGGCTCACAACGTCGGGTCACTGTCTCAGTGTGAATGCGGGGTTTCTTTGAGCGAGTCAGATGATCAACAGATTACCGCCTGCCTACACACCTGCACTGCTCCGCTCTGCATCTTACATTGCTGGAGAGAGAGGAGAAGAAAAACAAGACTGAATGGCTCAGATTCATTCATATGCGTTCCCCGCAAGGCCCACGACTCCCAGCGTGTGTGTGTGTGTGTGTGTGTTTATAAATGGATATATAGTGATGTGATCTATCTATATGCAGAACTCATCATTGTGGCATTAGCCTTTAAATAAATACAGAAAAAATCGAAATGCTGAAGGTTTGATGTTCAGTTTTAGTACTGAAAATGCAGGTGCGTGTTTGTGTGTGTGTGTAGTACTTGGCCTTTCTTTACTCATTTATGTCAAACACTCAGCACACACACACAATTGATGCTGTGCTGAACACAATACCTGTGCAATGTTTGAGGTTCACTGTTTGTGTCTAAATCAAAATGACACAAATTAAACATTTGCTACATAACTATGCTAAGTGATTCACAAAATATTGCAACATTAACTTTCAGACAGTGTTACCCATGTTAGCACCTTAAGGTGGCTCTCTGACCCACTTGGAGCCACAATGACTACCCTATGAATCCCAGTTTCAGAGGCTCCTGGTAGGAAAGTTGGTTGTGCGCTCCTGGAGCACGGCAAATGGAATCTTAAAGCAATGTGCTGCACATTAGTGTACATCATATGGGAGTAATGAACCGGGAGATGTGCCCGCGTGTGTGTGTGTGTGTGTGTGTGTGTGTGTGTGTGTGTGTGTGTGTGTGTGTGTGAATGAGCATTTGTGTATGCTGATGTGTGTGTTTTTGTGAATGTGTGTGCGAGTGTGCATATGTGTGTTTTTGTGTGCCTGAGTGAGTGTGGGATTGTGGGTGTGTTAATGCTGACTTTCTCTCAAATGATCTGTCATTTTCTTTCTCTCCCTCTCTCTCTCTCTCTCTCTCTCTCTCTCTCTCTCTTTCTCTCCCTCTCTCTCTCCCTCTCTCTCTCTCTCTTTCCTCTTTTTGCACAGCCCAGCCTCTTTTATTCTCACTCTAATTTTCGTATTTATCTCTCAGCCATTTCCTCTTATCCTCTCATCCTGCTCACATGCTTCTCCTCCATCTTTCCATCTCCTGTACTTTTTGTCTCTCTATTCTTTTGCTTTCATCTGGTCTCACAGATCTCTCTCTCTCTCTCTGTCTCTCCCTCTCTCTCTCTCTCTCCCTCTCTCTCTCTCTCTCCCTCGCTCTCTCTCTCCCTCTCTCTCTCCCTCTCTCTCTCTCTCTCTCTCTCTCCCTCTCTCTCTCTCTCTCTCTCCCTCGCTCTCTCTCTCTCTCTCTCTCCCTCGCTCTCTCTCTCTCCCTCTCTCTCTCTCTCCCTCGCTCTCTCTCTCTCCCCCCCCCCCCCTCTCTCTCTCTCTCTCTCTCTCTCTCTCTCTCTCTCTCTCTCTCTCTCTCTCGGTTGTATGTTAACAGCTCCAGCCACCTTGCTACTCTCGCATTCTCTCCTCCTCTCTCCTGTGCTCTGCTGTTGGCTGCCCACTGTCTTAGCCCCCACCCACCCACACCCCTCTCACTGCAAAAGACAGCCTTTCATTTTTAATGAGTGACAAACCACCTGTGGTCCCGTACTCCCCACAGCGAGAGAGAGAGAGAGAGAGAGAGAGAGAGAGAGAGAGACATGTATGGAGTTGAAAAACTGCTCAAACACGCTGGTGTATTTTTAGACTGATATTTGATATTGTTGAATATTTCAGTACCATGTGTTTCACAGAGTAGATGCTATTTCAGCAAGATTTGCGTGTGTTCCAGGTTGTATCTGTCACACACACAATACTCATACCTTCACAGCACACGCATACACTCGGGCACGTGGACACACTGATGCGCACACATACAAACGCACGTGCATGCGTGCCCACTCTCGCACAGCTAAGCATGCGTAACTGCTGGAGGGGATTTTTTGGGTCAGTGCCACCAGTGTCAGACCAGGATGACTTGGGTGCAGATGGGCGGGGTCATGCCCTTTTGGCAGACACAATGCAAGGGTGATTGGCTTGAGCCAATCATTCACTGTCCAATCAGACAATATGCCACTTATTACAAATACCTGAGTGCTTTGAATGTACCACCTGCATGGATACCAGAGTAAAACTCTACGTACGCACAAAAACATTCAGATTTATAAAACCTTAAGAATGCACGTCCGCATGCCGTTTCCTTTCTATAAATCAAAATCTTGTTGAAAATGTCCACAGGTAAATGAGCCTGATGCCCTGTTACCACCCATAAATATCCATAAATGGTCAATGCAACTGACCACATGAATACTTAAATATGGGGTTTCCCGTTCATTATTGTGTAAGATAGTGGCAACAATAGTGGAGTCAAAGGCAAAAAAGAGGAATTTTGCGGAATGTATGGAAAGTCTTGTGATGGAGATTGAGGCAAGGAAAAATATGCCTGGCAGTCTTAACTGTGGCATCGGCAGTAAGCACAAGTCTGAGTGCCAGGTGGAGCTGGAGCAGTCAGTCTTGTTGGTGCCACAGAGGGGCTTAGCAAGTGGTCCGAACTCAGCTGATGCTAAGAAGTGACTCACTTTGGAAAGGCAGAGAGTTAATGTGAGCAGTGGGTGAACGGCGGCACACAGCAGACATTGTCTGGTGTAGCAGTCTCCCATTTGATGAATCCAGACAATGCACGTCTGCCTTTCAGAAGCCCAAAGGGGCACTCCGCAGCGGAACACCACAACAGAACACCACAGCAGAACATCTTCCTTTTGCGCTATGCGGGTTCCGAACTTGGATAAGGCTCCAGCTCTTAAGGGAGTTAGTCCCTGTCACCTGCAGAACTTGCAGCAATAGGCTCCAATTGTTCCGATTACATTTGGGAAACCAGACACTGCTGCAAATAGTTCTGTGATGTTTGCTTGTTCACGGGTACCAGGTGTCAATTTCATTCCCTCTGGAAGCAACCTGATGCCAGTTGTCCGAGAGTTGTTACAGTCGACCTGGAAGTGGACAGGTATCGTCTGGTTTTGCGAGCTTGGCCTGCGTAAAACTGGGCCCGACTCAGCACAGGGTTCCGAGGGAATGGCTCTTAGAAATCTGAATCGGTTCATTAGCCAGGCAGCATCAGTGACTAGAAAATGGTCTCTCAAAACACGCTTGTGCCTTATTCGGTTGTTGTGGTCTAATAAAAGCCGGCATCCATTCTAGCCTTTTTATAAATCTGTGGATGTGTGTAAATGTTTTACAGTTGCTTGCCGCCTGTAATTATACACAACCCATAAGGAGTTGCAATTTTATCTGGAGAGGGGATGAACAAATTGAAGATTGCAAATAGTTATCTGTAGCAATAAATAAGAATACATTGAAACAGGCTAATTAACTGGTCTATACAGATATATCAATAAACATATCAGGCAAAACACTGTGTAGGCTTGAATGCTTTTCATGAATCAGTGGCCTATGTGCAGTAATTATGGATCTGTATAATTTAATATGTACTGTTTCCATGTGAGGACGATGGTTTGCACATGTTGCTGTAATTCCCTGCATTACCCCAGGGTGTCGTAAATTCCCTTTCGCTATAATTGTTGTGTATGGCTCTACACATGAGTCAAAGCTTCCAGAAATATCCACCCAATTTCCCACCAAGGATTTCTTTAGAATTCCCAGTTTGGTCCATTATTCTGGAGATTGTTCCATTATTCAGCCCTTATTTGTAATGAGGTCCCAGGTACCTACTCAGAAGTCAGAAAGGTTCAGACTCTTCCCAGCCACAATTAAGACAAAGTGATGAACTTTTAAACACCCTTTGTCTTCATTTTTGGAATATAGACTCTTATACAGTACACAGTCCCTTTATGTAGGAGCAGTGTAAATGGGCATGGTGTTGGGGGCTGCTTGCTGTGTCTAGAACTGTAGGCTGAGAACGTGTATCTGTAGTGTACAGCCTTTTCATCATACTGTATTTATAATCTTGCTCATCTACACATAATTGACCTTGTGCTATCTGTCTCCATGTTTCTCATTCACTACCATTCTAGTATCAGATATTGTCATCCTGCTGTGTGTGTGTGTGTGTGTGTGTGTGTGTTTAAATGTGCAGTGGGCACCTTATGTAGATCTAGCTTTTGTGTAGGGTCTGGTCCTTTTCCTCTTGGCCTCATAAGCGTGTCTTTCCTGGTCTTACGTCAGCTCTTAGCTGTTAGCAGGCCTTCAGACTTCAAAGCCATCTGTGCTTCCTCTGCCTGACCCGCGGCTCTTTCTCCACTGGAGTTCCTCGTTATTTCTCCCAGATAACCAACGGGCAAACACTTGCCTTCTCAAGACTTTCTCTTTGTGCTTTTAACTCCCAAATCTTTCACTTTAACCACATTTTTAGTGCAGAACCATGTTTAGCAGATCCATATTCACCTTATTTAGTCAACAGATCAAATAATGAGTCCACTAGCTGTGAAGAAATATCCCAGTGACACTGAGTGATCTGGTGTGAATTTGAGACAAACCTCAGAGCTCACTGAGAGAACAAGCATCCAGGCAGAGAGCTGGAGGAGTTTTACTCTCTCGGGCTGTAGCCTCTGCCTGTAAAAACGCAATTGAAAGTAAAATAACTTTCCCATCCACTCCCGTCTTCTACAGATTCAGCAAGTACTCTCCACCCTTGTTTTCCAGAATGTTCCGCAGCTTCCCTGTGGCAAGGCCCTCTACAGCTATGAAGGCAAGGAACCCGGCGACCTCAAGTTCAGCAAGGGTGACATCATCATCCTGCGTCGCAAGGTGGACGAAAACTGGTACCACGGCGAGCTTAACGGCAGTCACGGCTTCCTTCCCGCCAGCTACATCCAGTGCATCAAGCCCCTGTCACAGACCCCCCCGCAGGGCAAGGCCCTCTACGACTTTGAGGTCAAGGACAAAGAGCAGGACAAGGACTGCCTGACCTTCACTAAGGTGAGCTCTTCCTCCGTCCACCTTTCTTTGCAGTGGTGCAGCACACGTTCGGTCCCGCTGCCGCCCATAACCTGACGTTGCTGAGGTGAGCGCAGCATGTTGGTCTAGTTTTGGAGGAGATTTAGATTCCCACATTGCCATGTTTAGGTAGCCCTGTTAGGCATCTGCCAGTCTCTTTGTGTGCTCGGGCTTTGCTCCATAAGCCTCCGGCACCGTCCTGGATTTAGTGGCTCAGTATTAAATAAGTGCCGAAATTTGCTAATAGGGATAAGAGTGAATGGAGCTGCTAGCATGAAGCTGTGTGCTGCTGTGCTGAGGTGGGGAGATGGTGGCTAGTCAACTGTCAGTCTGCAGTCTTAGCAGCTCTGAGCAGGCTGAAATTCTACTGCCGTAGCAGGAGGGCACTTTGTCAGATCCTAGGATGAGCTGATCATGCTTGTGTGTGTGTGTGTGCGCGCGTGTGTGTGTGTGTGCGTGGGTGTGTATTGTATGTGTGTATGTGGGTGTGTTTGGGTCTGTGTTTGGGTGTGTGTGTGGGTGTGAGAGAGAGAGTGTGTATGTGTGTGTGTGTGTGTGAGAGAGAGGGAGAGAGAGAGTGTGTGTGTGTGTGTTTGGGTCTGTGTTTGGGTGTGTGTGTGTGAGAGAGAGAGGGAGAGAGAGAGTGTGTGTGTGTGTGTGTGTGTGTGTGTGTGTGTGTGTGTGGGTTTGGGTCTGTGTTTGGGTGTGTGTGTGTGAGAGAGAGAGGGAGAGAGAGAGTGTGTGTGTGTGTGTGGGTTTGGGTCTGTGTTTGGGTGTGTGTGAGAGAGGGAGAGAGAGACTGTGGGTGTGCATTGTATGTGTGTATGTGGGTGTGTTTGGGTCTGTGTGTGTGTGTGTATGTGTGTGTGTGTGTGTGCGTGTGCGTATGCGTGTGTGTGTGCGTGTGTGTGCGTGCGTGTGTGTGTGGGTGTGCATTGTATGTGTGTATGTGGGTGTGTTTGGATATGTGTGTGTGTATATGTGTGTGTGTGCGTGTGCGTGTGTGTGTGCGTGTGTGTGGGTGTGTATTGCATGTGTGTATGTGAGTGTGTTTGGGTGTGTGTGTGGGTGTGTGAGAGAGAGAGAGAGAGTGTGTGTGTGCGTGGTGCGTGCGTGCGTGTGTGCATATGCATATGTATGTGTGTGTGTGTGTGTGTGTGTGTGTGTGTGTGTGTGAACAGTGGTATAAAAGGTCTTGCTCTGGCTGCAGTGTGACGAGAGCACGTAATCCATCTTCCATTTCCCAGCTGTGTCCCTGTGGACATTTTCTTGGCAAGTCGGAGTAACCTGTCCATTACTGCTCACACCTTTTGTTTTCAGCTCTTATCACACAATTATAATCCCTGTCCACAAACATCCTGCCTCTCTCTCCCTCTCACTGTCTGCCTATTGCTATCTCTCTCCCTCTCTCTCTGTCCCTCTCTCTCTCCCTCTCTCTCTCTCTCTCTCCCTCTCTCTCTCTCTCTCTCTCTCTCTCTCTCTCTCTCTCTCTCTCTCTCTGCTGATGATTCACCTGTAGACCCTCTGACATTACGGCTTCATTAGAACATGGACTATTATTACACACTCCAGCATGTCAGTCTGACTGCAGAGCTTCTGTCTCAGACCAACAGACTGCCCCCACAGCCCTGCAGACTGCCCCCACAGCCCTGCAGACCGTCGTTACAGCCCTGCAGACTGCCCCCACAGCCCTGCAGACTGTCCTCACAGACCTATATACTGCCCCCACAGCCCTGCAGACTGTCGTTACAGCCCTGCAGACTGTCGTTACAGCCCTGCAGACTGCCCCACAGCCCTGCAGACTGTCCTCACAGCCCTATATACTGCCCCCACAGCCCTGCAGACTGCCCCACAGCCCTGCAGACTGTCATTACAGCCCTGCAGACTGTCGTTACACCCCTGCAGACTGCCCTCACAGCCCTATAGACTGATTTAGCAGACACAGCTCATCAGCAGTTCATTCACAATACATGTGTTGTTACATACTGTGATTGCAATGCACCTGGTACATTTTGAACCACCAGTGAACCTCCCTTGTTGTAACACTGGTCTGTGTGTTTTTAAGTATTATTTATTTACATTAGATGGATAAATATTTATTTTAGATTAATCAAAACTACAGCAGCATGGACAGAAAGTGCAATAAATTCTACAAGAACTTGTCATGCCACCCATTTCCTTGGATCACTACAACTCACAGAATTCCGATGGTGAAGAACATCTAGCCAATCACCAACCATACACACGTTCATCATCACTGGACTGTTAATATCACCTGCTAGTCATCTACACTGCACTACATCTGTACCCGCCTTGACCAGACACACTCTGTGAAGTACTGCCACTCGAAGCATCAGGCCATACAGAGTGCTGTTTCCGATTGTCTTGTGGTGTTTCTGGTCTTTTTCCGTTTAATCACTTGTGTTTTTTGCCTGCCCCGTTTGGATTGGTCTGCTTTGTTATCTTGTCTTTCTGGATTTCCACCCAGGATGGTTTGTACCCTGTTTATGATGCTCTCTGGCTCCTGATCGCTGTGATTCCGGTCCTGACCCTTGTCTGTATTTTGACTGCCGGGTTGGATAACCCCTCATTGATTAAAACCACACCTCATTTTATCTGTGAGCATCTGTTTTCATCTGTATCATTATGAAACTAAATTCACCAAAGAATTCCACCAGCTTTAGTTATGTGGCATAGCAGAAGTGTGTCTGTGTTGGTAACATTTATCCGTCTTATTTCATATGTGCCTTCTTTGCTAACCATTATAAATGGAGCCATATCTTTAACCACGTAGTATGATAGTATCGGTTATTTTTTGACACCAGGAGCCAAAATCATATGGTGGCACAGTTTCAAAGTACTGAGCAATAGATCTGTGTTTCACACCACAACACGACAGATAAATTGTGCTTTCAGCCCTTTTGCTGACCACTACTCCTCATATGGTTGTTTGTGTTGCTGACCACAGCACAGTGTGTTCACTCTGTCTAATGATGTCACATGTGCATAGTGTGTAGAGTGCATTCACTATGTCTAATGTCACATGTGCGTAGTGTGAAGTGTGTTCACTCTATCTAATGTCACATGCATGCAGTGTGTTCACCCTGTCTAATGATGTCACATGTGAAGTGCGTTTACTCTGTCTATTGATGTCACGTGTGTTGGGTGTAGTGTGATCACTCTATCAAATGATGTCACGTGCGTTGTGTGTAGTGTAATCACTGTCTAATGATGTTACGTGCATTTAGTGTGAAGTGTGATCACTCTGTCTAATGATGTCACATGCATTTAGTGTGAAGTGTGTTCACCCTGTCTAATGATGTCATGTGTGTAGTGTGAAGTGTGTTTACTCTGTGTAATGTCACAGCAGTTTAACCCACACACACATTTACTCATACCCTTGTGCTCTATCATGTATGCATGCAATCACATAGTCATGCACACATTCACAAATACACACGCACACACACACACACACACACACACGCGTACATGCACACACTTGTATGTAAACATCTAAGTTGTGTTCCCAGCTGCCATATTTTAGCAGGTCCCCATTGGTTTGTGCTGTTTGTCTTGGAAGTGTTGGACTGCTCTTTGCATTTGTGTGTGTGTGTGTGTGTGTGTGTGTGTGTGTGTGTGTGTGTGTGTGTGTGTGTGTGTGTGTGTGTGTATGTGTATGCGCACATGTTTTGCCTGTCTCTGGAGGAAACAAACAGGGAAAGAGACGATGAGCTTCCACACAGGAGCAGAGAGAGAGAGAGAGAGAGAGAGAGAGAGAGAGAGAGAGAGAGAGAGAGAGAGAGAGAGAGAGAAGAGAGAGAGAAAGAGAGAGAGAGATGGAGCAACTGCCCTTAGGAGAGAGAGAGAGAGATGGAGCAACTGCCCTTAGCTGTCCACTATAAGTATGATTTGGGCCAGTAGAGTTCCTGTTCTTTTCTAAGTACAGGGAAGCTTGTCAAGTGTTGTCTGTGATAACTGACCAAATGCTACACATGCACTAGATGCTTCCTGCAAAAAATCCTTTATTTTCTGCAAGCGTGTTTGATTTATATGTTTGTATACTAATGTTTACAACTCCAGTCCACATAAATTATACAGCTTTGTCAGTATAGGTTTTTCTCTGTCATGCCAATAAAGCCTTTTTGAAATTTCAATGTGAATTTAAAAGTGGAATTTAAAAGATAGATAGAAAGAGAGAGAGAGAGAGATAAAGTGAGAGATAAATGCTCCCCTCTGTCTCCCGAGCACCTTACCTTACTAGACTATAATTCATCGGTGGTTCCCTCCAAGGCCTTGTGCTACAGTGGAGCTCCATCACTGCCTTTCTCCCCAACACCTGGACCTGAGGCCTCCTTTGCTGCTCCCAGACGGCCGGGCTGAGCTGGGATTGGGCTGCGGAGTCTGGGGAGCTGCTCTTCACTGCTGGACCTTGATGTCCACCACAAGAACAATTTCTTTGGAGCAGGCGATGGTGCTACTGGAAATGAAGCCAATCAGTAAAGCCACAACTCACTCATAACAGTGGAGTGGCCTCACTGGGGGCTGCTGCTCATCCCCACATGCAGAACCAAGGGCAATCTCAAACCTCCTTAGAGGGGATTTCTGGAACAGAAATTGCAACGCCAACATTGTACACCAAGGCGACCAGGCAACATGTTTTCTGAAAACTGAAACTGTTGACATATGGGCACGCTAATGCATGTATATTACACACATGCCTTATCTTATTGGGAGCCTTTTAGCACACCTTTAGAGGTTTGACATTCTTGTTTTTTGAGCCACTCTTTGTCTCTCTTTGTCTGATTCTTGCTCTATTACCCCTGTCCTGCAGTGTGCTGTCTGCAGCCTGTGGACTGCTACTATGTCTCAAGCCGTTGGTGGGAGCAGAAGTCTTGGGGCACAGAGTGTGTGGGCCAGTAAATGTCACATTTCTCCTGTAGACTATTGGTTCCACTTGTTCAGCTCCTGCGTGGAGGATTTTAGTGCACATGCTACAATGTAGACTCTAATCTACACAAGGAGCATGTGATCAGCTCAGAGAACAGTTCAGCAACAGACCACTAACTGCACCAGGGGAGATGCAGCCAACCCACTTTATATCCAACCAGCTCTGTATCCAAATCTTGAAATTCACATGCAGTTCTCCCACAAAAAGGACAGAGGCCATTAATGTTCCTTTCAAAACTGAGATT
>NC_137505.1:21720000-21745000 GCF_041902795.1 Electrophorus electricus | reverse complement strand
AACCTACACAGCGAGTGGCAGGTCTGTGCTCGCAACTTTATAGCTCAGTTGTGAATCTACAGATTGAATGTTCTTTTCTGGGACATTTGGATGTAAATAGATTTCCTCCCCTTTGGGACCCGGCTTGTGGGCTTAATTCTCCTACTTAGTGGAAATAAGACAATAAACCCTATTTACCGGTTCCCACCGAAACCACGTTCTGTGTCAGGGCGGCACATAAGATAAGGCTGAGTAAAGTGCCTAAACACACAGCGTAATCATGGGGGTTGTTGGAGGGTGAGAGGTTCTCTTCTCACTTGTGCCAGGCTAAGCCCATTGCTCAGTTCAGGGTCAGAGCTCAGGTGAGGCTGCAGCTCTTCACAGCGTAAGCACGGGCTCCTTGAGCTTGGACGGTTCCCCAAATCTCTGCGCTTATGAGCGTCAACAGAGCCTGGAAATGGGGCAGTGCCAGAATGCAACACGGACTTGAACGACATAGTTACAGGGCAGTATATACTACAGTGTAGTACTGCTAGTATAGTGCTGCCAGTATAGTACAGTACTGCTAGTATAGTATAGTACTGGCAGTATAGTGCTGCCAGTATAGTGCTGCCAGTATAGTATAGTACTGCTAGTATAGTATAGTATTGGTAGTATAGTGTTGCCAGTATAGTACTGCCAGTATAGTGTAGTACTGCTAGTATAGTATAGTACTGCCAGTATAGTGCTGCCAGTATAGTGCCGCCAGTATAGTACTGCCAGTATAGTGTAGTACTGCTAGCATAGTACTGCCAGTATAGTTTAGTACTGTTAGTGTAGTGTAGTACTGCCAGTGTAGTGTAGTACTGCCAGTGTAGTGCTGCCAGTATAATGTAGTACCGCTAGTATAGTACAGTACTGCCAGTATAGTACTGCTAGTATAGCATAGTACTGGCAATATAGTACTGCAAGTATAGTATAGTACCGCTAGTATAGTATTGCCAATATAGTACTGCCAGTATAGTATAGTACTGCTAGCACAGTACAGTACTGCCAGTATTACACAGTACTGCCAGTATAGTACAGTACTGCCAGCATAGTATAGCCAATATAGTATAGTACTGCCAGTATAGTACAGTACTGCCAGTATAGTACAGTACTGCCAGTATAGTAGGGTACTGCCGGGATAGTATAGTGCTGCCAGTATAGTACAGTACTGCCAGTATAGTATAGTATAGCCGATATAGTATAGTACTGCCAGCACAGTAGGGTACTGCCAGCATAGTATAGTACCGCCAGTATAGTACAGTACTGCCAGTATATTATAGTACTGCCAGTATAGTGTAGCCGGTATAGTATAGTACTGCCAGTATAGTATGGTATAGCCAGTATAGTGTAGTACTGCCAGTATAGTGTAGCCGGTATAGTATAGTACTGCCAGTATAGTATAGTACTGCCATTATAGTATAGTGCTGCCAGTATAGTATAATACTGCCGGTATAGTAGGACTGTTTGGGAAATTTATCTTTTTGTATATGACAGAGCCACACTGAGTCCAGTTACCAGTAGAGATTCTGGGATTATGTTGTTAGAAATCATATGGTTCACTTGTACTACAGATTGGGAATGTCATTATCAGTGTCAGACAGCAAAGTTTCTTAACAAGGGCGGCTAACTAAAGGAATGCCCCATCTTGAACCTCACAAACCTTATTTTAAAAATAGAGACCGGGCAAAAATGACCATCCAAATACTTCATAATGTCAAGATCGCATTTAGAAACTCTTGGCTTCATATGAGAGCATCACGTTGTAGTCAGACATGTTGGAGGTGTAGTGTGTAGAGAGGAGGTTACACAGCTGGATTCACCCCATCCCTCACTTCTAAGCTTACTAGAGAACCTACAGTGGACGTCAGGGGCCAAACTATTTCCAAAATTATATCATTGATTATATCATTGTCTGTGACCACATCAAATACTTCAATACTTTAGATCTTAAAAATTGTATTTTGTTATTTTATTTGTAAAGCTAAATTCTAGCTTCCATGTAATATAGACAATATAACTGTTACTTGTTCCACATTGTGGTAGCATTTTATTGCTAATGGTACTGTCTACTTTGCATAATAATACAAGATAACATTAGCAAAGCAATGGTACAAAGCTGTTTTATTCTAGGTGGTTTTTTTAATCTCTTTTGGCAGAGTGAAAGGCAGGACAGGCTACCCGGAGGTCAGAGATGACCTCCAAAGCTATTAGAGTCACACTCTAACTCTTATTGGTCAGCTGTGGACTGATCTTAGTTATGCCACTGGGAGTTTTAACCAAATTGCAAAGATCCATTCTATTTTTGGTGCATTAGTGTAAAATTACAATTCTGGTATTGCATTTCTGCCAACAGATCTCACACGATACTGCTTTAATGTGACTAAAACGTCAAGCTTGTGGAAGTTGCTGCTGCTGTTGCTAAAGGCATATGAAGCATACGTTGGGTTATAAGCTCGCTGCAAAGCTAGCTGTCCGTTACTATTTATAAGTATGTTTTTGGGCAAGTACATTAAAATCCATATTAAAAATTAACAAAATAATATCCCTGAATTGTGCTCATGCTTAAAAACATCCATACGCTCTATCAAAAATTGTGCTGTATTATTTTTTTGTTGTCTGTAATTATAAAACCGAGCATTTAACAAACCCTTTGTAGATTACCCTACATGTTAAAACTTGAATATTATGATAGTCAGTCATAACTGACCTTAAAGACTAGGCTAAATAAGAGCATAAGTACACTTCTCAGAAATGATTGGAAATATCTTGCCCAGAGACGCAGGCCTAGATCCTAAGTAGGCTTTGAGTTATGCATAAAAGATCTGAAACGGTAAACATGCTTTAATATGGCCGCCTTAAGCAGGGTGTGTGTAAGCATTATTGCCATGTTCAGAAAGCTCCTAACAGGTTAGGGAGGACACAAATGAGATGAGTAACATTTATTTCAGGCAAAACTATCACAATCCATAAAACCTCACGTAGCTGGAGTCAGGAAATAAAACCAGAACATGTCGACACCAAAACAGAAACAAAGCAGAATAAAGTTGCAACAACAAAAACTTTACCACAGGAAGTTTACCAAAACGATTGAGCAACAAGACATTTAGACTAGGGACAATGAGACACTGGTGCACACCGTGAAGGCTAGGCATTTACACAACACAAGACAAGCGCAGAAACTAAAACAGAACTAGAACAGAAACCGTGCCACAGAAACGCAAAAGGTGGCAAACTGTGACAATACTCTTGAAATCCCTGAACAAGCAGAGATGGAAGAATTTCTCCTTAGCTAGCAGCGTGTTGTGGGGGTGTTGTCTGGAGCCATTACCTGGACTAGCGTCACAAATTGGCTTGGCTTCAGGGTGGTGCTGTCCAGCTGCAGTCAGAGCATAAGGGTGGGAGCTCCACAACACGGAGGTCTTTACAGACAGGAGAGGGTTTTCAGGTGGCGTAGGACCTTGCAGGTGAACTAGATCTTTTGTAAATGAGGGATTGAGCTCATGTGGTGGGTCCTTGCAGGAGGTGGGAGACTGTATCACTAGAGGATGCTACTGCAGAGATGGGGTAGGGTATAGCGATATAACAGGCCTGCATCTCCCAGCTGAACTCGGAGAGGTTTTTGGATGTTCAGAGTGATTATGAATAGCATTTCTGCTATTTAAGAAGAAACACATAAAGCTCAGCACTGGAGCTATAAGGTAAGAAGTGGATACTTAGTGGACACCCAGATAAGAGTTACTGGGCTTATCTGTATGCTGTATACGCCCAGGTAAGAGTTACTGGGGTTATGTGTATGCTGTATACGCCCAGGTAAGAGTTACTGGGCTTATCTGTATGCTGTATACACCCAGGTAAGAGTTACTGGGCTTATCTGTATGCTGTATACGCCCAGGTAAGAGTTACTGGGCTTATCTGTATGCTGTATACACCCAGGTAAGAGTTACTGGGCTTATCTGTATGCTGTATACGCCCAGGTAAGAGTTACTGGGGTTATGTGTATGCTGTATACGCCCAGGTAAGAGTTAGTGGGCTTATCTGTATGCTGTATACGCCCAGGTAAGAGTTACTGGGCTTATCTGTATGCTGTATACACCCAGGTAAGAGTTACTGGGGTTATGTGTATGCTGTATACGCCCAGGTAAGAGTTACTGGGCTTATCTGTATGCTGTATACGCCCAGGTAAGAGTTACTGGGGTTATGTGTATGCTGTATACGCCCAGGTAAGAGTTACTGGGCTTATCTGTATGCTGTATACGCCCATGTAAGAGTTACTGGGGTTATGTGTATGCTGTATACGCCCAGGTAAGAGTTACTGGGCTTATCTGTATGCTGTATACGCCCAGGTAAGAGTTACTGGGGTTATGTGTATGCTGTATACGCCCAGGTAAGAGTTACTGGGCTTATCTGTATGCTGTATATGCCCAGGTAAGAGTTACTGGGGTTATGTGTATGCTGTATACGCCCAGGTAAGAGTTACTGGGCTTATCTGTATGCTGTATATGCCCAGGTAAGAGTTACTGGGCTTATCTGTATGCTGTATACACCCAGGTAAGAGTTACTGGGGTTATGTGTATGCTGTATACGCCCAGGTAAGAGTTACTGGGGTTATGTGTATGCTGTATACGCCCAGGTAAGAGTTACTGGGCTTATCTGTATGCTGTATATGCCCAGGTAAGAGTTACTGGGGTTATGTGTATGCTGTATACGCCCAGGTAAGAGTTACTGGGCTTATCTGTATGCTGTATATGCCCAGGTAAGAGTTACTGGGCTTATCTGTATGCTGTATACACCCAGGTAAGAGTTACTGGGGTTATGTGTATGCTGTATACGCCCAGGTAAGAGTTACTGCGGTTATGTGTATGCTGTATACGCCCAGGTAAGAGTTACTGGGGTTATGTGTATGGGGCAAACCACAGGATACACAGCCGGCTGCATCCCTAGTAAAACGGCTTGCCATCCCAGTTTCATAGTATCATATAATATAGAAATAAAAAATAAAATCTATTAGAATTTGGAAGTTGTATTTTAGATTATACATTTTCTTGAAACAATGTTGACCATAAAAATCATGCATGTGCATTCACATGGGACTGCTGTTTGTTTTTCTGATTGGGTCAGCAAGAATTATACCACAATTAGTTCCAATTTCTCAGTGCTATTGGCTAAAAAACATCAAAGGCCCTCTGGATTTTTAAAAATCCAGTCTACGCCACCACTCTGCTTGTGTAAACGTACTCATCATATCAGTCTTACAATATAACACATCATCAGTGTCATCTGGATTTAGGCGAGTAATATATATTTCATTTCCACATAACCAGATATACCCAATACACTTTAGTGCACTGTGACTACAGATTCACTCCTCCTCCATGTAGATGATTAACGTCAGGTCCAAAATGCAGCATTCTTGATGTGACCACACTATTCATTGTTCAACATATTAGGCCACATGATTAACCAAATCATCATCATTATTATTATATAAATATGTAGTAGGATTATGAGTAAAAATCATTCACTTAACTAGTTACATTACTTAGTCTTTAACTTTAGCTGCATGCAACAATCACTGGTGGTCAATACAGCATGTCATTATACGCCCATTCATTTTACAGGTACAAATCATGTGAACAAAAGGACATCACTCTGTACATGATTAAAAATCTTACATTAAAAATTACAATAAAAGCAGTAGCACAGTAGAGAATGTACCATGGATGCAGCAGAAATGGTTTGAACCGTTAATAAAAAAAAACATATTCACTGCTCAAAAAAAATGAAGGGAACACTTCAATCATACATGGGACAAAACATTCAGGTTGCAGGCAGCGTAACCTTCACCACGGCATCTCCAGACACATCTGTCACACGCGCTCAGTGTGAGCCTGCTCTCACCTGTGAAGACAAGGGAGCGACTGTGTCGGACCTGCCAGGTCTGCTGATCTCTGGGGAATGCCAGTGGAGCTGCGCGCTGCTGGGCCTTCAAAGCAGCTCCCGCAAAACACAAAACCGCAGAACTGTAGAGAAAAATCAGTCAGGAAGGATAAGGCGAGAGTAACTGTCTGTGGCTACCTCCTGCAAACCCAGTCCCTGTTGCGAGGGTTGTCTTGCTGTTGCCAGTTTACCTTGTCATTGTCATTTGCACCAAAGCAGTTGAAATTGAGTCACAATCACTTACGCTTCCTGACTGATATCTCTGAAGTTTAACTAACTGCTCTCTTCATTTTTTGGAGCAGGGTACATTTGAAAATACCACGTCCCACCTGACGAAGCTCCTCCCGTTACGGATGTGACATCAGTTGTGTGTGACAAAAGTGATTGCAGTCAGTCGGAAAAAAACAGGGCCAGTCCTGTCTGTGGTGGCTCAACAGAAATGGAGTTTTGATGCCTTCATGTCTAGGGTCGGTTCCGTTTGTCTGTGATGGGTGTTGATCACTTACTCTGAAAAATGAAAAATCTTCTGGCCCCACAGCAAGAGCTGTCATGGCTTTTCCTAATTGGCTTTGCATATGCTAAATAAGCAAAATGGTCAAACCATAATGGGTAAAACTCGGGTTTGGACCTTTTTATTGTGATAATGATGTCATTTATTGCAGCGGGGTAAACTTGTATCATATCATATATTCTATAAATGCACTTATGTCCCAAAAAGTGATGTGGTCCCACCCCGTACACCACAGACACACTACATGACCTTCAAAATCATCAGAGCCCTATGCAGTTTACAATACACAACTTGCCCTGTAATAGGGAATCTAGAAGGTGGAGTTTCTACACCACATAAGTGATCAGTGACACAATACAGGATCTGCCATGAACCATGGACTGCAGGCTGTGTTGTATGGAGATGACATGGGATAACGTGGGCGTAACGTGAGTGTAAGGCTCAGGGCAAACACGAGCGCAAAGTAACATCACCTTGGGAGTGTGAGTATATAGAACCTGAGAAAGCCATATTAATAATGAGGAAAAGGAAACTGAATAACAAACGATGAGCAAGGTTAATATAAATAATGAACAACCAGATAAACATAACATCCAGTATACAAAACATACAACCGACCAACCGGCTAATGGGACAGGGATGAGATTACAACCAGGAAAATAAACACAGAGGAGACAGGCAAGCATGACAAAGTACAAGGGATGGGAATACGCAGAACCGGGCTGCTTAGCTGGACAAACAACAGGAAAACAGAGCTAACGCTAAATGGAAGGCTGGAGAGTTACAGACAGACAATGAAGCCGAAGGGAAAAGACAGGACAATATGAACAGGGGAAGCACAGAGACAGAAGAGAACAGGAAAGCACGAAAGTAATTCAGGTAACCGGGGAAACGGGTGTGCGAGCGTGACAGTGGATTTTTTCTTCCAAAAATGGACCTTAGCAAGCAGCGAACAGTGCAAGTTGTTTGTGTGCTGATTTGCAGTGCTCGAAGAAGGAGGAAAAAGCCTTTTCTTACAGTCAGGCTTGCTGTTGTCACAGCTCCTCTCCTGGGTTTCCCTTCACTGTGTGCCTTACGCTGTCATTGGCTGTAGCTGCTCACCACTCTCGCTGCCAGGCGTTTGGGTACCAACACTTCTCACACTACAGGATTTGGACTAGCCGAGAGTTTCAGATATTTAGCCTGCTTTATATTTGCCAGGCGACTGCCAGGCATTAGCGAGCCTCTGGGATGGAGTCTTTGAACAACTGACGCACAGATCGAGAGACGATTTTGAAGGCCCGAGCGAACACCGAGTTGCCTCTGATCTAGGGCTCTGCAGTCTCCAAGAGAGCAAAATCAGGGCTAAAATCCTCTAGTGTGAAATCCCAGACACGCCAACGCACCTCCAATACTCCAATATAATATTTTTCCACCCTGTATTTCCTTTGCATTAAGAACACAGAATAGAGCTATCTGTCTACACAGGCATCTACAACATAACACTCCCTTATTACCCGATCATAATTATAAGATGGGTTATGAAAGCTTCCACACTCCACATTAAAACGGAGTTTGTGAGTGGCTCTTTCAAGCTGTCTCGACCTCCCATTGATCAGACCTGGTAATTACGGAGTCTCTAATCTTCTCTAGGTGCTGCAGGGTGGTTAAGAGAAAAGCAAACTGTTTGAAAGAAGAACAACATTGCTCTTGGGAAAGAGCAGCGGCTGAGCAGTCTTTTCTTCTCTCTGCCGGCCTCCTGAGGGTTTAGATTTAAAAAAATGACACAAGCTGCCACAAATGAACATAAGCACCCATGGCATACATTTGCATGGAGCCACACTGTGGAACATAAATAGTCTTCGATAAGGGGTGTGTGCTTTTTCTGTTCCTTTTCAGCATTGCACTACAAGGTGAGTTCTTTTTCCATGCGTTCTGACAGCGCATTGCTCTCACGTTGTCTGCTGGGTTATCATATGTTTTTTGTTGTTGTTGCTCTGGGAGTATTACAATGCCTGATTATGTCTTCATTATTGCCAGAATTGCAGGAGAGACAGGTGACCGGTTAGGCTTCTCTGTGAAAACCAAGTGACCGCCTCACATTAATGACATTTCACATCACAGTTTTGAAGTTCAGCGCTCTGGTAATGAGCCCCATTTCACGTGGGAATATAATGAACTGTCGAACCTCGAACATAGAAAGAGTTACGTGACCTACAATTAACAACATCAGGACTTTAGCTTCATAAGACACATGAGCAGTGGTGCAATACAACACTAATTACACTTAATTACAGTAGTTGTGTTTCATTACTCTGGCCCTTGACAAATGATTAAAGCCTTAACCTTGAGACATATTTTCAGCATTGTGCTACAGGATGTATTAAATAGTTACTTTGTCAGCGATGGTTTCCCCCAAACCCAAATAGAAACAAAAGGATCTCATCGCTCTGGGCTTACACTGAGATACTGAGAGAGGAGGCAGTGTGTGGAACGGACAACATGGGAGTGATGTCAGTGGATGACGTCACTTTATTTTTTTCCCTCATGCAGTTTGCTGGCTTTTGTGCAAAAACATTTTAATGATGTTAGTTTTAGCTGAAACAGACGTTTTCCTAGTAAGTCACTGAGTAACAAAAGTGGTTTCTTGGCAACCAGTACAAGCTGCCTTGTGGGGTCAGTCAATCAGGTTAATTTGCATATGATTTAAGTGATAATTAACATATGCATTAATATGGAAATAAGAATGGAGACAAAAGGCTAGAGCACATTTTGATCACCTGTCCAAGAAAGTCTGTCTTTTGTAACCTTGTTTTCCAAAGGGATTCTGGCTTTATGGAGCTTGGCATTTGGTTCTGATTGAGCTTCATTAGATTTATAGGCACCTGTGTTCTATGAGGGGTTAAAGTTTGAATTGTGGACAACAAATGGGTCGGCCTTGTTATTAAAATAGCCTAGAGTGACTCGTACATCACGGACTGCTTCTTTGGCGCATGTGTAATAAATACCAGAGCTCACTTTGCCATCATTAAATCCCATATTATCCCATACAAATCCCATACAAAAAAACCTATTAATAAGACCTTTGTTTTTTGCCATTAGGGTATGTCAGTTGCCCACACACAGATATCCTCTACTTATCCTCTACTTAACTCTATTCTAGAGTTATCCTGACATTATCCTAAAGTTGTCTGTCAGATATCTCATGGCTATCCCATATTTAATTTACAGTAACCTGTTACCTTGCAGTTTTATTACAGATATCCTGGCCTTACACTGAACTTATCATGCAGTTACCACACGGTTATACCAGGGTGATGTCACGGTCATCTTACAGTCTTATATTGCAGTTATCCTGGCATTATCCTCAACATATCCTGGCGTTAGCCCCTGAATATTCCAAGTATTCCATGATAAAGCATCTGTTATTCCAGTCATATCTGTTACGATTAGTCCCTCCCAGCTTCCGTGTTCCATGTTTTCCCTGTCGTGTGTGTTTTAGTTCCGTTCCGTAATTTCGTTTTCTCCGCCCCTCGTTTGATTTTCCACACCTTTTCCACACCTGTTTAGTTGATGTATTTAAACCCTGCCTTGTGGCCTTGGTTTTTGCTGTTCATTGAGTTTGTTAAGTTCATAGTTTTTCCTTGCGTGCGTCTGTGTGGAATATATTAAATATTTGAACGTATTGGATGTATGTAAACCCGTCTTTGTTTCTAAGCCTCTGTGTCCGTTAGCTGTTTTGTTTTTCCTTACCTCCGCACGTTTCCTCCTAGACTTTGTTCTAGCCTGCTTCCCGTGATTGCCTTTGTGTATCCTAGCCCTTGTTTTTGTTGCCATGTATCCCCGTCATCTCAGTGTTGACTCTGACCCTGGACCGTTATACCGACTCTGGACTTGCCCTAATAAATCTCGCTCTTCTCCGCACGTTCGTCCGCCTCCTCACCGCTCACCGTTACAGTATCTTTGCATTGGATTGCAATGTAGTCTAATGTAGTTAGCAAAGTAAATTTATAGGGGATAATCACCAGATAATGCCCTTGATTTAATATTTTTATTTTATATGGACAAATATTTTATGTGGACAAATGTTAAGGCTCACTGTATGATCTATAATTTGTCATGGTATTACATTTTGGACACATAGGATCATAAGTTTTGCACCTGAAATGTGAGACAATTTTACAGAATCTGTGTTCCTCTCCTAATCCCTCGTAATCTTTATTGAAGACATAATCTGCACAGCGTACAGGAGAACTGAGTGGAGATGCTCTTCCCTTTCAGTTTATTTTGGTCCAGACTGTTCAGCGGTCTAGTTGAAATTCAACTTATCATTGATTTCCACTGATGGTCTTTTAATTAGATTTGTCCCTTTAACTTATCTTAAATCGACTTAATGCTGTCTCTTCTTTCTCCACGCATCTCTCTCTCTCTCTCTCTCTCTCTCTCTCTCTCTTTTTCTACATCACACTCTCTCAGCTGAATGAGACTGCTAAGCAGCTGATGGAGATGGACAAGTGCGCGTCAGCGCCGGGTCCCGGCGCTGACCCGGGCTCCCCGGGCTCGGGCCCCTGTTCTGCGCCCGCAGCTGCCGCCGTGAGCTGTAACGGCGACGAGCAGGCGGCTGCGGGCGTCCAACGGCGGCCGGACGGCAAGAAGAACGCAAAGAAGAGGCACTCCTTCACGGCGCTGAGCATGACGCAGCGCACGGCACTCGGCAACAACCGGCATTCCATGGAGATCAGTGCGCCCGTGCTCATCAGCTCCTCGGACCCCAGGGCGGCGGCACGCATAGGAGACTGCCCACACCTGTCTGCCAGCGCCCCTTCCGCACAGGTACACGGCACCGCGTGCCCCGGCGTCCGCACGCCTGCTGCGCGAGGGTGCTGGTGCTGGTGCTGGTGCTGGTGCTGGTGCTGGTGCTGGTGCTGGTGCTGGTGCGGGTGCGGGTGCATGGGGTCTTCATGAATTTTCCTGAGAACGTGGGTGTGGATGTGTGTGTGTGTGGGTGTGTGTGTTCAGTAATACATAAGAACCAATACAGATTAAATCTCTCTCTCATGGGTTTGGTGTTTGGTGCGCACAGTGACCTTGACTTCATGCACTTTGAGTGTTTGTGTAATTATGCTGGGTCATCTTGAGGTTTGTAGCACAACTGTTACGGATGGAATCACAACTTTATCGAAGAATCTAAGAAACATTTAAATGAAAACTGTGTACAATCACAGTATATTAAGTGTTACTATTTAAATTGTAAGAATAAATGCTGAAATTACACTGAATACATGTCCAACATTGATGTGGCATTCTGACAGGTGTGTGTAAGGAGGTGAGAACGTGTTTTGGTGTACCTCCTCTCTCAAGTGTTTGTTTTCAGCCTCGAGGCCATGGTTGCACAGGCGCAGGCGTGTATTTTCTAGAGAACTGCTCACGCTCTACATACAAAAATATATAATAAGCGTGGGAGTAATCTTCATCATCTCAGAGCTGCTTTAACGCATTTGTAATGGACACACACACACACACAACACGAGAGTGAGCAGATGGGAAATATACGCACATAAAGCCGGTTCAAAGCCTTCCTGTTTTAATTCCCTGTCTATTGTTCAGCTCACCATATACTTGGTGCTCTCGCAGAGCCTCCATTTTCTGTTTCTTCCTCTCCCTGTTTAGGATAGCATATTTCTCTTCTCTTCGCTCGGTTCAGCTCAGATTGGACGCAGCCTTTGAGGCCGGGGTCTTGATAGGTCAAGATAGCTGTCAGTTTCAGACTCAGCCTTATATTTCATGTGTCTTTATATGCCTTCTTTCTTTAGCTCTTGTCAAATGTTGTTCTTATATGAGCCTCTTAGTTTATTATAACAATACGAACATTTACAGACATTTGAGATCAGAGTAAAACGTTTGATCATGAATAATTAATTGTAGTGGGGAGTTGAATGATGGGAATAGCATTGTTATTTGCAGTGGGGATTTGAGAATAGCATGTGAGTGCTACTTTCTGACACCTCACCTATGCCCTGACCTGACCTCTGACCCTTAGCTGACTCTCCTGCTTGCACATTTGTTTTCACATGACATTTCCGCTCCCCCTGGGGATAAAGGTCCATTTGCAAGTCTTTTTGATCATACACTCCTATGGGACCATCAGTCAAGAGGAGAAAGCTGTGTCTACTGTGTGTGTGTGTGTGTGTGTGTGGGTGCGCCATTTGGCTTGCAACGGTAATTACTGACACACACCCAGCCAGCCAAATTCGAAACCGTTAGGCAGAGTCCAGAGTAATCCGAAGGGATAGGATTGAGGCGTAGTCTAGGGTGGAAACAGAAGTCGGTAGCCAGGAATAACATCGAGGGAATAGAACGCTCTGTATGCATCTGAGGAGAGCAATGCTTCAGTTCAATTTTGTTTAGAATTAATAAATAAATTAATTAATTAATAACTTGTACACAAAATCTTGTCATTTTCAGCACTATTTCTGATCTTTAAAAGTACAGACAGCTTTGAATGTGCTACTTCCAAAGATTCCACTACTCTGTTTAGGCTTAAAGACTGGAGTCACACGGTGCGTTTTCACGAGCTAATCAGAGTATGTCTGACACGTTCAACACGTCCAACCTCAAGCCAGCAACATTAAGTGCATTTCAAGATAGTGTCAGGCTATGATAAGAAGAGATCTAAAAATGCAATTGCTTAAATACCTTTTAAAACAGGAGCAAGTGAGCCGCTCGGGTTGGTATCACCTTACTCAGGAATATATCGCAATAGCAAGTTAAGAATGATTAAACTAGGCTAAAATAAAATAAGGCATTTATGATATTTGAACTGATGAAAAAAATTGTTTGCTTCAACTAAATAGTTTTTGCTTTGCCTTATTTTAACTAAAGAATATATTACTTTAATAAAACCCTTTAACTGCTTGTTATTGCGCCTGTATCCAGCAGTCCCATTATACAGACCACAACAACGCATATTTGTGTGACTGTTAAATGTACCCTGTGTCATTTTAATTAATAATGAGATGTTGATTATTCCAGTGTTTTCACTGTGAGCCTTTATACTTTCAAGTTAGGAAATAACGTATGCACCAAATGAGTGAGAGTGTATTCAGGCTGAAAAGACACACACACACACACACCATAAATGGCTTAAACAGTGTTTTTAATGAACTGTCCCTCCCTCTCTCGTCCAGAACTCCTCGTTTGGTGGCTCTGCTAACACAGGGATGGCCGTCCCCGCCCGCGTGGCCTCTACCACTGCAGAGCTTCTGGCTGCAGCGAAGGTTCAGCTCCCCCTCAACATGTGAGTCCCCTGTCCTGCAGAGCGGGGCAGTCCCGCTCAGGTGAACCCATGCTGGGTGTGAAGAGGAGCCCCAAAGCCTTTAGTTGTGTGCAGCATGGCTGAAATCTGTGGGCTCCTCACTGAGACTCTGCTGTTCTGTCTAGCTGTGTGAGGACCGCTCATGAATGTCGGTGTTGACATTGGCCTCCGTTTGTGTTTTGGTCTCATTCTTTGCTCAAGCAAATCAGTGATAGGAAATGTTGCTGTCACTATCTGCACACACACAGGCACATGCTTGCACGCACACACACCCGCCCACACACACACACACACACACAGACACACACACATCTTCTCGGATGCAAGTGGACACATCTTTTTTTCCCAGATCACCTGCACTATACACCCAAAATCACACCACCCAAAATCTGTTGTCATAGCTACCATTTTACCTATGAAGTGGCCTCCTTGCCTGCAGTTGTGGCATGGTGTGTTTAGTAATCTGGGGTGAAGGTGGGGCTTTTTGGCGACTGGGGTTTCCTCTTTGGCTTGGACATGTTAGATTACTCCAAGACAAACACTATAGAGGCCTAACTGGGAGGGAAGCGGGCCAGACGTTTTCCAACAGTGTGGACTATCTCTGTGTGCTCAGTTAATGAGGAGGGTTTGCCTTTTCTGCTGCCGGTTCTTCATCTGATGACTGCAGCCTGCCCACTACTCACGCAAACGCTGGACACAGAGACAGGATGTGTGAATTCTTCACTACATTTCAGAGGAGGATTATAACCAGTGTTCTTCATTAGATTTCAGAGGAGGCTCACTCTTACCAAAGCAGCGTACATCCAGGAGTGCAGGGTTTTTATTAAAAACCTAACGGACAGCCACAAGCTTGATGTTCGTTATGTTGCTTCACATTGTTCATTTTATCTTTGCAGTTTGTAGGTTTTTATTTGCAGTTCTTGTGAGACAGTTTAGCTGCATTTGGATTTCACGGTCTGTTTAGTAGCTGAACATGTGTACGAAGTTCAACACTTTCACATAGCAACTCTTTCACACGGTATTTAGTTAGAAATTGTGAAATGTATTTATATAGTGCTTGTTGACACAAAGCAGCTTTACAAATGTCTGAGTCCAAGCCCCCAGAGAACAAGCCAAGAGTGACAGTAGCAAGGAAAAATTCCCTAAGAGCACGAGGAAGAAACCTTGAGAGGAACCAAGACTCAATGGGGGGGGGCATCCTCCTGTGGCCGACAACGGTCACTACAATAGCAACAATATAAACAATAAGGAGCAGAATAAGTAGTGAGAGAGAGAGAAAAAACAACAACAATAATAATAATTAATAAGCAATCAATGTCTAAAGCCTGTTTGTTGTTGTTGTTGTTCTTATTATTATTATTATTGTTGTTGTTGCTGCTGCTGCTGCTATTATTGTTGTTGTTGCTGCTACTACTACTTTTATTTTGAAGGCATGGGTTTTATTCAGTGGCCACCACACTACCTTATGCCATATTAAGGACAACACTATGTAAATACAAGTGAATTTAACTGAATGTTGGTCATCACTTGTATAGGATATAGCTGAGACATCTGTACTAGCCTCATTTGGTGTTTGGACATAGTGATGCCTGTAAGTGCTTTTTCCTGTTTGGTGCAGCTACCTGGCTCTGTACGCGTATAAGCCACAGAAGGCAGACGAGTTGGAGCTGAGGAAAGGCGAGATGTACCGTGTGTCGGAGAAGTGCCAGGACGGCTGGTTCAAGGGCACCTCCCTGCGCAGTGGCGCCTCTGGTGTCTTCCCCGGGAACTACGTCACCCCCGTATCCAGGTGAGTTCTTCCACCCTGGAATTGCACTGCCTGTGATGCTGGAGCAGACCAAAGCAGAAATGGGGGAGGACAGCAGGAGGGGCCTCTAGATTGGCTAATATATATCACCAGTGTAGTCAGATGCTAATCACCAGGCAAATTAAGGCTGAAGTCGTAAATCGGCTCAGGACTGTGCAGGTGGATTTTAATGGTGTGAGAGCTGAGGAGGTGAAATTACACTGCCAGCCTTTGATTAGAATATATGGCCATGGTATTATGGCTCTGCAGTTTGTGTGATTACTGCTTCATTCTGTGCAGTCCTTCAACAGACTAGTGTGCTGGAACAGAGCGGGAGAGGAGCGCAGTTAGAGTCAGAGCTCTCTGTCCATGAGAAAACTACAGACTCAGAGCCAGAGTTCACCTTAGTTCATATTTGGCCCTTTTAAGTATTTACTGGATGATCTCCAGGCACCTCGTGCAAGTTAAATTAAAGGTAATTCAAACAATGAACTCCATTCAATGGCAAAATACACATTACCCTTAAGCCTCAGCTAGCAAGGAGTTAAATGCTCCTCACAGTTACTTTATCGAGACTTCTTTTCAGAAAAGCACTCTGTTACGCAACTGTTTTGGGGGGGATTTTACTGCTTATGCGCTCCAGTGCACAGCGGTACTCCTCTGCTGTGTCAGGACTGCTTCCCGGACATGTTTGTGCTTACAGCACAGGTAGTGTTTACTAAGTTGCCAAACCAGCGGCATTCACGGAAACATGCTTGCTGAGGAGAATGAAGGTGAGGTGGCCTCTGATATGGTTGCTTGACACATGGCACCATATCAGTTTGAACCATATTCAGGGTGTTCTAATGCTTGGAGCCATAATTGGCTCTTAATGGAAAAGAATGCAAATGGACTCCTACTTTTGCTCTCAGTGGAACATTTTCACAGCTAAAACAAATACCAGCAGTGAACTTGATCTGCTGACGCAGTTTTTCATTTTTAAACCAAAGACTGAAGCAATTTGTCATGCCTCGAGTAACCCAAAACTTGGGACCATGAAGAAGAGAATGGACTGAATCACAAAAGGAAAACATTTACCACTGCAATGAATAGATTTTTTTTTATTGTCTTGTTGGCTTAAAAATGTTTCAAGGAAATTAACATTTTCAACTGATGTGCACAGTACATTGTGGATTATCACTGATGTACAATGATGTACAAAGATACATTCATTTGATTGGAATTCAGTTGCCAAACAAACAATTCATCACCACAAAAGACAAATGGTAATCTTAATCTATAAAGTGTTTTTTGGTCAGTGGTTTAGAGTGAGTTCCCCTTCAGTTGGTAAAGGTGGAGTAGACTCATCATATTTGATTTGTTCAGCCTAAAATGATTTTCAAATGGATATTTTTTTTGCATGATTTCATCCTTTTTTTTCTTTTTAAAAGTTTATTATTAGGAACTCTCTAATCAGTGTAATTTAGTTTAGAGTCATTTAGTAATTTAGAGTCTGTGTGTGTGCGTTTGCATCTGTGTGTGTGTGCGCGCGTGTGCACTCAGAGCCAGGTTTAGTGTGTCTTCTGTAATAAAGACATTAAGATCTAGCCTGAGCTGCATGCTCATAGGAACTGTAGTTTCTCAGGGGGGGACTGAATAAGACTAATGCACTTTGCTTCACTCAGAGGAGCTGTGTGTAACTAGACCTGATCTCACAGACATGGCTTTGGAACCATTTGTATATTGTGTGTTCATCTTTCTTCAGTATCATTTTCCGTATATCTTGTAATGCTTCATGCCATACAGATGATGATGATGAAAACATGTGAGCTTCAGATAAAGGCTATAGCAGAGGTGCAGTGGGGAAATGACTCACTGCTGCGCTGCTGTTGAGTTTAATATTACTGCAGTCAACAGTGTTGGGACTGTTGTCTCTTTGGTTTGTCCGGTTCAAACACTCAGATGTCAGATGGACACATCGCTAGAAAGTTCATATAGAAGCTAGCACTAGAGGAGAGACCCCTCATTGGTAGTCCACACATTAGGTCCAGTTAAATGCCTGTGGCCCCTCCGTGAGCCCTGAGCAATGAAGGCTTCGTTTTTAAACTCTTGCACCAGCACGTTACATGTGCACGCTTGGGGTGAATGATGAACTACAGGAAGGTTCTTTTCTTGTAATCAGCCCCGTAAACACTCCATTTAGGTCCTGAAGGAGTCATGTATGCGGCATGCGCCCACACGCCCGCGACATAACTCCCAGCTCTGGACAAGTAATCAATACAACTCTCAAAAGTCCCTAAGGATTATGGTGCCCTGTCAATAAGTCTGTCTCTGTAATATGTGACTTGTCTGTGGGCCTGCTTTTAAATATTGCTGGCTACTGGTTGTTCAACACACACGAAAAGACTATTTATTAATGCCTAGAGGCACACTGATGATGACCGAGGCAATTTATGTGTGTGTAATGTGTTTGTGTGTGTGTGTTTGCCTCTGTATCTCCAGGGCCCCGTTTGCTGTTGGCCAGTCCCGTGCCTGTCTCCCCGGAACGTCTCAGGTGGTTAAGGCAGTGCCTGGATCTCCCGGTTCAGCTGGACCCTCCAGCCCTGTCCTGCTTGGCCCCGCCTCTCGCCCCGCCCCTCCCTTGGCAAACCCCGCCTCCTCTCCTCAGCTGCAGCCCGCAGCCATGCACCTGAAGAACTGCCTGCGCATGTGCAGCCAGCAGGCAGCCAGCCAGAGCCGTCCCACCGCACAGCTGGGTGAGTAGTCACTTCCACTGTGCACTGAGGGAGCCCGGCGAGTACAATAGCCTCGTGTGAACATTACCCAGCATGCTAACACATTCGCACACTAGTCATGCGGACAAAGGATAATGGCTGTCTGAACCACAGCTCACTCCATTCAAACCTCAACCAGCCCTGCTCAGAACCATAAGAGCCAAACCTGTGAACCTGTCACACCTGTGTGGGAACTCGATGCGTTGAACTTAAGGCATTTATTGGGAGTGATTCACTAATAACATCATAATTGTGTTCTTTAAATGACTTTAAATCAGTTCACGGCAATTACGGTGCCAGCACAGCACACATTCAAACCGAACACTGCCCTGTGCTGTGCAGTCTGGTCAGACCTCCTCCAGGCCTTAAATCATGCTCTTCTCCCTTTTAACGGTGATAGGTTCGAGATATCTGTGTTTTAATTTGCTAGGGTCATGCAGAGGCCATCCATCAAACCTGCTAGCAGATGC
Source organism: Electrophorus electricus (assembly GCF_041902795.1). NCBI lineage: Eukaryota > Metazoa > Chordata > Actinopteri > Gymnotiformes > Gymnotidae > Electrophorus > Electrophorus electricus. Next base: position 21,726,243 of record NC_137505.1, on the reverse strand, counting down.
ATGTGTGGGTGTAATGTAACTGTCACATTCAAAGTCCCAGACACTGGGCTCATTCTCCTCAGACTCCTCCAGAACTGAGGTTCACTCCCAGCATGCTTCTTGAGCCAACAACATACCCAGGACATGCTGGATGTGTTTGTATAGCGGTGGTGTAACTGTGTTCTGCCAGCCCACCCATCTGCTGTGCGTCCGACAGGACGGGAGGTTGGGTCGGGCCCCGCTCGACCGGGGATGAGTAAAGTGGAGTCCTGGTGCATGTTCAGAGCGGCTGCCGTGGCTGCATTGGCAGCAAGTCATTACTGCAATATTGGTCTTTGCAATACCGACATCGCACAGGGTAATATGTAAATGAACTCCCCGACACAGCACATCGGATGACTGTTGTGTGGGTGTCCTTAATCGAGGCGCTAACGCGATCCAAGCGACGGCGGTCGAAATAATATACGCTGTTCTTTAACCATGTAACATTAAGGCATCACCGTTGTGTTTCTGACATATTGCCGAGCAGATAGCAGTCACAGTACACAGGCATATAATCACATCGTTGCCAAGTCTGTGTTCTGCAGCCGCAGTGTCAGAGCGGGAGGAGAACAGAAGGGCCGTTGGGCCGTCACCGCCCTGCTGGGCTCTGGAGATGAACGCGTGCAGCACGGAACGGAGGCGTGACAGACCCTGACACCTGTCATTCCCGTTGAGCTCGGGAGGAGGCCAGCGGATGACAGGCAGGCTAACGGGGCTGCATATTAACGAGAGCAGGGAGAACGCAGCGCTGGCAGAGCCCAGGGTGGTGGCGCGACCCGGCAGAGTGCTGGCAGGACGCTGCAGGTCTGAGGCCAAGGAGGACACATCAGCAGTGTACTGTCCAAACTCTCTCGCACCACCAGGCCTCAGCTGTCCTGCCAGGCAGTAGCAAATGGTCAGTCTGGTTAAACTGGTCAATCTGGTTAGCTGGAGGTTAGTAAGTAGATAGACCTCAAAGTATGTGCAGTAATGACTGAATGAGCACGCTCTGTGCTGCTGTGTTTCCGGTTGGCGCGTAGCCGGCTGCGTGGGGCTAGCTGGGTGCTTGCCAAGGCCAGGAGTTCCCATTCACTTGCATTGCACTAATCTACTAATCTAGTGTCTGCATGTGCACAACCTGAGTTAAAACAGTAAGGAAACTTGTTAAGGCTTTTTAAAGGTCCTATTAGCTGTCGGCTGTAATGAAGGCCTCGCCGCCGATCTCTGGCAGTAATTGCTGGTTTGTGTTCCCGATCGTGCTTAGACCTTGCGGGATTGTGTAAGGCTCGTTATTGAGGAGCAAGCTGTGTATTCCTGATGCCAGCAGCCTGAGAGCCTCGTCTGGGCTGGAAGTGCTTCCTCTTTCTGTCTCGCGGCTGGGAGGTGTCTCTCTCTTGTCTCCTCTGGTCTGTCTCGAGGCTGGGAGCTCTCCCTTGTTCCTCTTTACACTCAGGGCTGGCCCCTGCAGGGACCGGAGCAGGGGCCAGGCACACGCACTGGGCCTGTTCAGCATGGTCATGCTGTCCTCCAGACAGCTGAGGGGGACCTGGTGGGGCGTGTGAGGCGTTGAGTCTCCACAACACAGGTGTACGTACGCACACGCACGCGTGCTTCCCGGGACTGCCTGGAGGAAGAGAGTGTTCTCTTTGTCTGCGTGGTGTAGGCCGTGTTCCTTATCCTCCCTGTTCTCCTGTCTGCCAGAGTAAATCCATGCCAGCCCTGACACACCTTCAATCAAACCTGCCAGCGCATCTGCGCAGCAGGCAGGGCTGGTGCTCGCCTATCGGCCGGAGGCTCTGGCGGAGCTAATGCAAGCATGCAGCTGTCAGCCCTGCCGCAGAATAAATGTAATCGCTGCCACCTTCATCTCCACGGATTACATTTCAGTTTTTCATTTTGACTAAATTACGGACCAGACCACACTATCCGTGTTGGCAGGAAATATTATGCAAAGATGTTTACAGTGGTGTGTCTGCAGGAGATATGCCTGGACAGCTTAGGTCACTGTGGAGACTGATTACTGACAACAAAATCAGACAGCCCACATTAGCTACAGAGCTCACAGAGAAGATGAGTTGGTTTCCTAAGGACGGAAATAACTTTCCTCTCTCTCTCTCTCTCTCTCTCTCTCCTTATTTCTCTTCTCTCTTCTTTGCCCCTCTATCCATTGTCTCATTCTTTCTCTCTAACTTTCCCCCCTTCTGTTTTTCTTTCCTCCCTCTTTCCCTCTCTCTTTCTGTGTCCCTGCTGCAGTCCACAGCCCTCCTACAGGTGGAAGTCCCGATCGCCCCACCGTGGCCGTCGCCCCTCTGCGTCCCCAGGGTTCTCCGTCCCGCTCCCCCGGACCGTCGGTGGGGCGGCCCTTGTCCATGGTGGCGTCCCCCCAGGCTCACCCGTCCCTGCAGGGCAGCCCGCTTTCCCCCGCCGCAGCCTCTACGCGGCCCCTGCTTGCTCTCAGCTCGGCCGCCGTGGCCGTCACGCCGCCCAACGTCTCGGCCGCCCACCTGAACGGCGGAGAGGCCCTGGGCTGCTCCCTGACGCCCGTGTCGCCGGCGCACGCCCACCAGCACTCCGGCCTCGTCCGTCCCCAGGGAGCCTCCGCCCTGCCCAAACTGGAGGAGAAGAAAGCAGAGAAGGTGGGTGGATGTTCAGGAGGCCACAGCTCCCCTCCCGCGCCGCAGTGCGGTCATCTCCGTGTCTTTATGGTAGACTCCGTGCATGCAGCCTATCGCCGTTATTCTGTGTGACGGGGGCCCTCGGGTTTAGTCATTACTTTTACCCACCGCCTCCTTCTCCTCCCCCTCGCTTCGTGTCATTTCCTCTCTCTTTATCTCTCTCTTCCACTCCCTTCCCTCTCTCGCTCTCCGTCAGCGCGTTTCCTTATTGCCTCCTTCTCTATCTGTGAAGGCAGGCTTCAGTGCACAGGCTCCTGGCCCATTCTCATGGCTGTCCTCTTCCGACACACATAGACTCATTATGCAAATCCCTCCCGTCTGGGGGACGGCCGTGTAAGGCGGCTCTGTCTTCCGGAGCGTTCCGCTGGCTGACTCCTCTTGTCCGCATCATTTCTCTGCCGCTGGAATACCGATGGATAGCACTCCTAACCAGATGTTGGCGATGCATTTTATTTATGCGCTTTATTACACTGTCGCCAAGATGCGTTATGGTACGAATGGTTGGTGCGCCGTGTTGCTGAGCTGAAAGGGAAGCTGGAGATTGTGTGAGTGTGCCTGATAGCTGTGACAGAGCGCTCGGGGACGTTCACCTTTGTAAATGCTCTACCTGAACTTCAGCTTACACAATCATTTTAGTGTTTAAGAGTTGATGTTGGTCCACGTTAGAAGATCCGTACAATTCCTGTACGCCACTGGCCTGCTCAAGATGGCTGCTTTATTTCAATGGTTTCATTTAACAGAGCAGATGTTTATTATTATTATTATTATTATTATATAGTGTATACTGTGAACATACTGTATTAAAGATGAGTGTTCACCAGTGTTCACTCAGCTGGAGAGGAGCTAGGGAAAGCAGAAGCCATGGGACAATAGGGTTGATGGAGCACTTTTGAGGACACGCCACCTGCCTCACTGAGTTTATAGGGTATCCAGTCTTTGTTCCCCCACCTTTTTGGCTCCTTCATTAGGCAGCAGCACTTCCTGTTAGCAACTGCCAGACAGCAACACTTCCTGTCAGCGAGTGTCAGGCAGTAACACTTTATTTCATCTTTCATTACATCCTCACACATCACTTTGGCACTCCGAAGACAGATCACACTGTTCTTTCGTGCAACAAATAAAGATTAATTAGCGTTGTAAGTGCAGTGGAAATTGGAGTGTTGATGGGGTTTGTTTTGGGGGCTGCTGAATAGAAGGAGGACAGGAAGAATGTCAGATGTGATGTTTTCTGTTTTGCTTCTGTACTCCTGCACATCGAGTTTCAAATAAAGCCATTGAGAAGTCAAAGTGCAGAATGTCAACTTTAATTAGAGAGATTGAGACAGAGAGATTGAGACAGAGGGAGAAAGACGGAGAGAGAGAGAGAGAGGGAGAGAGAGAGAGAGAGAGAGAGAGAGAGAGAGAGAGAGCAATATGACCTCACATTTGCTCTGTCTAAGCTTCCATATGATGTCTGTGTGCTGATTATGCACTGTTAATTGGCTCTGATTCCCACTCATAAACACACACACACACACACACACACACATACACACATACGTGTGCATCCAGACTGCTGAAGTGTGGACTCAGGTTCTCAGAGAGCTGATCCCACATGTCACAACGTGCAGTCACTTCACACTTCCACATCACACTGTAGGGCAGCATGAAGTAAGCTACAACATGGTCCATCTCTCTCTCTCTCTCTCTTTCTCTGTGGTCACTTGGCATTGGGATGGATAAGTGGCCTGTTAGTTTAAAAGTCCTCTCAGAGAGATGCTTTTTTGTAAAGGCATGTCAAGAAGAATTTAAAATAAATATTTAGCCTTTAGTACTTTTCCTTTACATCGGACATCAAGTTAAAATCCACTCCTCACAAGGGGTCATTTATTCATTTCACAGTTTGTTAATGTTGTAAATTTTGATGGTACAGTAGTAGAATCTGCCAGGCACAGTTACGTTTTCTGAATATAGAGCAAACCTGAAAGGCAAAAAAGCACCCCAAGGCTGGTCCTCCATGCATAATGTAAAGCAGAGTAGAGAAGAACCCCCCGCCATGTAATGCATTGTTTAATTGTATCGCTCTCTCCACCCCTCTATCACTTCAACCCTCTCTCCCTCGCTCTTTCTCCCTCTCTCCCCATCACTCCCTCTCTCCTTTGCTCTCTCTCCGTCTCTCTCTGTCGCTCCCTCGCTCTCTCCCTCCTCACAGAAAGAAAAGAAGAGCAGCGGGCTCCTGAAGCTCCTCTCGGGGGCGGCGGCCAAGAAGAAGTCCCGGTCGCCGCCCTCGGCTTCGCCGACCCACGAGCCCCTGCCTGCGTCTGCCGACCCCTCCCCCTCCGCCTGCGTGCGCGGGGCTGCGGCTCCCGAGCTGCACGGCCGTGCCGGCTCCTGCCCCATCGAGAGCGAGATGCAGGGCGCCATGGGCATGGAACCGCTCCACCGGAAGTCCGGATCGCTGGACCTGAACTTTGTGTCGCCGCCGGTCGCACGCCAGCCCTGTGCCTCCGCCCTGCTGGCCATCCGACCAGAGCCCAAGCCCCTGTCCCGTGAGAGGTACCACAGGCCTCTGTTCACACCCCACCACGTCCCCGTGCATGTGGGCCACTAATGTATCCTGTTACCTAGAATAAGTAGGCTAGAACACCAGTGAGACTGCGACCGGTATCTATACACACAGCAGCAGGGACGTTACCATAGCTGCATGTGTGGAGCAGTGCAGTATAGGTTAGTAGGTTAGTAGGTTAGAAATCTGTACGTTCACAGTTGGCAGGTGAAGGGAGTCTTCCGTTGCTTCTCATTCAGCAAGAGGGATTGTGTGCTGTGCATGTGTGATGGAGAGAGAGAGACAGACAGAGAGAATGTGAGGGCGGAAGAGAAAGAAAAAGCAGGAGAGGTTATAATATACAACCTTCATTCATAAGGAGGGGGTCAGATTGTTCACCAGTGGATGTTTTTTTGGTGATCGTGGTATACATGTCGGAGCTGGGGTGGCCTGGGTGCTGGGATAGGGAGCGTGGACAGTGTTGTGTTGTGCTATAGAGCGTGGAGGCTGTTGTGTATAGAACGTGGAGTGTGTTGAGTGTTGTAGGGAGTGTATTGAGTGTTGTAGGGAGCGTGGCATGTGTTGTGTTGTGTATAGAGTGTGTTGAGTGTTGTAGGGAGCGTGGAGTGTGTTGAGTGTTGTGTACAGAGTGTGGAGTGTGTTGTGTTGTAGGGAGTGTGTTGTGTTGTAGGGAGTGTGTTGTGTTGTAGGGAGCGTGGAGTGTGGTGAGTGTTGTGTAGAGAGTGTGGAGTGTGGTGAGTGTTGTGTATAGAGTGTGTTGAGTGTTATAGAGAGCGTGGCGTGTGTTGAGTGTTGTGTACAGAGTGTGGAGTGTGTTGTGTTGTAGGGAGTGTGTTGTATTGTAGGGAGCGTGGAGTGTGTTGAGTGTTGTAGGGAGTGTGTTGAGTGTTGCATAGGGAGTGTGCTGAGTGTTGTGTAGAGAGTGTGGAGTGTGCTGAGTGTTGTGTAGAGAGTGTGGAGTGTGTTGAGTGTTGTGTAGAGAGTGTGGAGTGTGGTGAGTGTTGTGTAGAGAGTGTGGAGTGT
>NC_137505.1:21255000-21717500 GCF_041902795.1 Electrophorus electricus | reverse complement strand
CAGAGGTCCTCTGATTATGGTTGACTGTAATTTAATGGATGTTTTGGCATACAAAGAGGAAACTCTTTCTGCAGACTTCTTTGTTTTGCCATCTATCATTGGTGCTGTCAACTGCCTCTTACAGCCCCCCCCCCCTCCATGGCACTCCTCATATCTGAAGGGACTGAAAAAACATCCATCGATCCTCCTCTCTCTCTCTCTCTCTCTCTCTCTCTCTCTCTCTCCCTCTCTCTCTCTCTCTCTCTCTCTCTCCCTCTCTCTCTCTCCTTCTCACGCCTCTGAGCTTGGTTGCTGTGCAGGACAGTGATGACACAGAGGGGATGAACTCCTCCACAGCCCACACCAAGCCGGTGTGGAGATAACGGATTAAGGAAATACAGAGGAGTGTGATCGAGAGAGGCTGAAAATGTGAGGCACTTTTCAACCGTGCAGTGGACCGAATCGTCCCGTTCGGTTCTGCCATCGTATGTCATGGAATGTAATTGTTGAGACTGGGTGAACTACATATAGGTCCTATACGTCTAGGAAACTATCAGGGTAAGATTGGAGTGAAGTGGATATTTTTTGGGAACTGTGCAAGTAATTGCATCGCTGGCCAGCAGCACATATATACAGAGCTATGTAGCTCAGTGTGCCCCAGGCCCAGTTTCACAGGGGCAGGACCAGGTTCTGCAGCTGACATCCCAGTTTGACACGCCACACCTGGCTGCTCAGTGTGTAGGACTTGCTCCTCTCTGTGACACTAGCCAGAGGCGGCCGTGTGCCAGGTCAGGTGTGAGGAATGCTCCTTCAGCACTGGGTAAGATGCATGTCGCGGACGAAGTGGGAGACGCGACTCCCAACAGCTGGGAGGGGCAGAGATTAGACGGGATGTTTCTGCCTCATGCGTTTGGGGGGGGGCTCTGATGTGCTCATTTTTATGTTAGATATCAGAATAAGCATTAATAATTTTACAATCTGATATTGCGATGCAACCCTGACACCAGTCTGCGTGCATGTGAGTTGAGTGATTAGTGGTCACATTCCCAGCAAGGCCTGCATCAAACCCACAAAGGTAGAAGCTGGCTGGAGACGTTAAAGAGTGTGTCTCACTTACACCTGCCTGTTTTAGCCTGACTTCCAGGTACAGGGATGTTCGTGTCTACCTTCATCACTGCAGGCCATAATTCCCACTCATCAAAGCAGCCTGGGGAGCAACGTGTCATTCCATCGTGTCTCAGATCAGGAGCTCCTTACCGTTTTGTGTGGGCCGACGTGCGTTTGGCTTGCGGGTTCTGGCGGGTTTGCTCTTATTCCCCCTATACTTTCTCTGCGTCTCCCTGACAGGTACCGCGTGGTGGTCCCCTACCCCCCACAGAGTGACGCCGAGATCGAGCTGAAGGAGGGAGACATCGTGTTCGTGCACAAGAAGCGGGAGGACGGCTGGTACAAGGGCACGCTGCAGCGCACGGGTCGCACGGGCCTCTTCCCCGGCAGCTTCGTGGAGAGCTTCTGAGCCCGGCGGCTCTTGAGCTGCCTCGAGCCGCCTCCAGGGGGTGCCGCTCCATCACCACAGCCTTCTCTGGAGAGCCAAGCTACTGCTGGACCCTGCAGTTAACATTCAGAACGCGCAGAACTCAAAGAGCATTCACAAAACAACAATAACAAAAAAGGTTTACAGCATTATACCTGAGGCAAAGAAATAAAGAAGTGACCATCTTCCCCCTCTGTGTTCAAGCCTGTGGCCAGAGGCAGGGTTACCTCAAATGATTAACCAACAAGCACAAAGACAAACGGGAACAACACACAGGCAAAATCACTTCAGTCCCTTTTTGTATACACAATAAAATGCACCCAAAGCCATGAACGGTTGAGCTATGACACAACACGCAGCTGTAACACACGCACACACTCTCAAGCAGTGCGCCTCTCATCCCAGGAAACCTCCTTTGAAGCAGAAGTGTGTGCTCTTCTGCGCCCCCTTGTGGCTCTGATGTAAGATCTCGTGCTAATGTGAAGTGAAAGTGTGTTCTCATCTCTTTGTGGCGTGAAGCAGACGTGTGCTCCTGTGTTCTCCTGCTCACTGTTTAAACTCTGTTCCCTGTCAGTGTGGAGGCTGCACCTCGGAAGATACTCCACATGCTTTTTGTCTGTTAAAGGGGGTTAGCTCATGCCATCCCTTTTTAGCAGTGTGTTACTGGTTACATTTATATAAATACCCATTCAAACAAACCTCATGACCCTCCTCCTAAACGACGATGACCCCGTACTGCATGCTAGTGACATGAAACTCCATGAGGATCTCCATACCAACTTGTGACTTCAGTTGTTTTGACCTACATGGTATCAGTAAAAAGGTTTTGACTGAAAGATTGTAAACCCTGACAGTAGTCACATGCAGTCAGCACACATGCACACTGCACAGAGTAACCTGATTGCACAGTGAAGCACAACTGCACGTTCAAGTTTGACTACAGTGGGAAACTGGGGCAGTATCTGAATTTTTTCCTGCATCTCTGTGGAACCTCACTACCCCCTACCATAGTCAGGGAGTCGAATGAAATGTGAAACATATTGTGTTGTATTACAGCTGTGTTTTAGAGGTCCAAGGGGAAATGGGACTTATTTTTGTAGGAGGTGGATTTTCTGCTCTCTTATGTGAATACACCATATTCATGTCCTAAATGTGTCTTAAACTTGGCAAAGCGATGATGTTTTTTTTTCCTGTTTGTTCATTCATGCTTGTTCTAAAAGCGTGACTGTCATGAAAAGACAAATGTTGCAATGATTACCCTTCACCACATACATGCATGCTCACACAAACACACACACAATCACACACGGTACACATATTTGTCCCCCTGAGGACTAGGCTGCCGTGCCACCTGCGCTGGGGTCCGGGTGCCGATAATCTCCACTCCAGCAAGGCCTGCGCAGCTGCACACACACTCACACAGCACACTGTGGAAGCACAGAAACTCTGCTGCTTAAAAAAGCACCCTATTCGTGTGAACCCACAGAGCAGGGCACGAACTCGTACGTCTTAGGGAACCTCTCGGAAGTGTTAAAGAACTCGGAGAGAGTGGAGCAGTACATGCCAGACTCGCTGGAGCTGCGATTGGCCCCAATAGCAAAGGAGAGGAGGAACACACAGCAGAGTCTAATCTTCAGAATCATACTGCAGTCCTGGATGGGACTGGTATCACAACCACCGCAGTGAACTGGGGATTGAGCACATTAAGTGGTAATTTGGAGATTGACAGATTACAGGTACATTTGTCCATCGGTAAAGGTGGAGACTAAGAGGCTCTGGGTTGGGTGTAATGGTCTCTTCTCATTTCCAGCTATTGGATGGAATATCATTTTAATGACTGCTGATGGACCTGCACGCTTTCCTGATTGGGACACTCATGTCTCAGCAGACAGCTGACCATTATGTTTGCACCATCAGAAAACTAATGCCCCCACACACACGCACGCATGCACACACACACACACACACACAAGCAACTTGTATTTACATCTTTACCTCAGCCATTCCATACCAGAGGACCTCACATGAACTCCACTGGACTTCCGTGTCTTTTCTTTTGTTCTGAATATGGAGATGAAGTTGTGACAGCTTTGACATGATCCTTTAGTGTCGTGTTCTTCTGCCCCAGCCTGTGTCGGAGTGGCCCCTGACCCCCAAACCCCATTCGTGCCTGTGCCAATATGCTCATTGAAAGCCAAGCACAAGTGCACCTCCGCGTTGGAGACAAGGTGCCGTTGTCATGATGCAGACAAGTCGACCCTGTGACCCTGCTGACATCCCGTCTGAGGGTCCTGCGCCCGGTGCAGGGCTTTTCCTCTCATGACCACTGAGAAAGACCTCTAGAAGGGTTTCATTCAGCATGAAGCCTGATTATAAAGAGGACATAACTGCATTAAGAAGAAAAAGATATATATAAAAATATATATATTGTGAAAACATATTTATAGCCTATTGGTGCTAGAGTTGAGATATTGAGGAATCCTGCCTCATTAACTCTGGTATTTGACATTGAATTCATTTACACATTGTCTTGTACTGACTACTTGTGATCTGTTTTGGTTTCTTTTGTTTGTTTTTTTCATGTTAAGTGCATTTTAGCAATAAATGCCTTGGATTTGAAACATGGACTGGTTTTGTTTTTGCTCCCAAAACCGCTGCCTCAAATAGAACAGTCACTGAGTCATCTGCTATTCCTTAAGAGACGTGTTGGGTGGAGGTTCACGCTTACTGTTACACCACTCCATGAATACTTGCTTCCCATTCATCTGTTTAAAAATTTGCGGGTTCTAGGTACGGTTCTAGGTATTGTTCTAGGTACGGTTCTAGGCACCTTTTTTGGGTGTGATTCTACATGTGGTTTGGGGTGCAATTCTAGGCAAGGTTCTAGGCACGTTCTGGGTATGTTCTATGCATGGTTCTAGGTATGTCCTAGGCACTGTTCTGGGTGTTGGCGTTAGCGTTAGCGTGCTGTTTAGAGTGGATGCTGTGGGCTGTTCCTGACAGAACACAAACCTGTCAGGCTGGTCTGCTGCTTGTTGGACTACATTTCATGTGTCCTATAGGACCTGCTTCGGTAGATCAGCATAGCAGCAGTTCAAATCCCACCATCAGCTCCCAGCCAGTCCACATTTTTGCTCAGTTTCAGCGTTTGTTTGCTGGCTGGGACGTGCTGTTTATCTGGTTGGATATTCTGAAGCCTTTGGTACAGCATCAGTGAAACGTTATAAGCCTGGTAGTCTAGCAGCCCTGTCTTTAGTGCCCACTTGGTGTTTATATCAGAGCCACTGTCTACTGGCAATGTTTTACATGTAGACAAGTGTTACAACATTATATTATCACATCTCGGGCTTGATCATCTTGGCCCTGGAAAGGACGCGACACAAAAAAACCCAGTAAATGTAAACAATTTTATTGCAACAATACATACACGATAAAACATTCAGGTCCCCAAAATAAAAATCGAACAAGGAGTGTAATGTCAGGATGGGCTTAGGCCAACACCACAAACACAAGCTTGAAATCCTCCTTACTTCCGTAAAAACATGGTCAAAGAAAATGACACCAAGTCCTATAACTCCATACAAAACACATTAAATGACAGAAAATAATGTACACTTTTAAAACACACTAAGTAAAAATGCTGATTTTAAATGGAAGTACAAACTCCTAAGGCATGACAAAGCTCTTACAACAGTAGTGTTAATTATAAACTCATAAGGCCCCATCAAAGAACCTACAAAAGGAGCATCTAACGTGACCATGTAGTGACTACCATTCAAGGCACCATGGGACACTGGCATACCTGATCCATGGCAATATAAAGAGGACCCAATCATTCAGTTGGCCAATCACATCGTCCACGCTGGGGAACGTGCTCACAAAGGCGTGGAGTCACAGAATGTTTTCACAAATTGTCAAATGAAGACCCTAAACGGAACCCAAAATGAAGCAGCCTCAAGCCACCTCCTGACAGCACTGGTGGCAGTGTGGTGAACCCCATCCTGACGGCAGTGAGGCTTGCTACACTTGTGCGCTGTGAACACAAAGCAGCCCAGGCTGACCACAGCCACAATATCCAAGGGTACAAACACACAAGAAAAAGCACTGTATACAGGATTGTACAGGTCTGCAGAAAAAAAGTCTACATGTATTTGGGGGTTTTTTTGGTTTTTTTTTACTTATACACATCTAGAATGTAGCATAACCAAATAACAGCAGTATGAGAAGTTGCCACCTTGAATACACTATAGACAGGTGGGATCCGAGTTCTAAAGGAGGTAGGGTGAGATCTCATCAGTACTAAAGAGGACCAGAAAGAGAACCAAGTCCAATTTAAAGTTCACTTGCCTTGTGAACATAAAAATAAGTCAAGTCAGCTGCAGCCGGTTACCTTTCTGAATCACTTCCACAGACGTTAGCGTGGTTCACTGGTCAGTTTATGTCTGTTCTGACTGCATCACTGGCTATAACCCTGATGTCCATTCTCTCTCAGAGGGACTCAGTAGGATGTATTTGAACGACATCAGAACAGCTGATGCAAATAGACATTTCCCACTTGTTTGATCTGCACTACAGCCGAGAGATGAAGAGATTTTTCTCTCACACACAAACATGTGACAAAGATCACTCTTGAAACTTCTCTCATCTAATTTTCTGTTTTCTACGTACATTCCAAAAACACTCGTTATCTTAAATCACTCATGTACCATAATCTTCTTATGGTCTGCACTTGCAAACACCAAAGCCCCCCCCTTCCCAGTTCAAATCAGAATTGCCTTATTGGCATATGCTACAGGTAGTACACAGCCATAGCATGAAACAATTAAAAATAAATAAATAAACATTTATTTAAAAAAATAAATAAAAAAAGTCTACACATAGAAAATTATATACAGTTCATAAGTCAGTTCTACATGGTAAGGCCTCGTTCCCCCAGCAATGCACATAACATTCCAAAAATATAAGAGAGCCTTAATTACTTTGTAACCATAAGGTAACGGTGGCTTTTTAAATAAAGCAGAAACCAATAACAAAATATTACCACTGCACCTTCCAGAATGAATGGAATCACAGGTGACAAAAAAGGAACAGAACTATGGAAGAATCGGCGGGATGAGAGCATCACGGGACTGATACTGTACTTTCCCCCGTCGCTACTCAAAGTATCACACCTCTTGTCCGAGTGGAGTGGAGTTTGGGAATTGGAAATTTCAAGTCTCATGCTGCAGACTCGAATGACAAACCAATTTCCGTGCCATACGTTTCCTGGGAAGAATTGCTCAGGAAAACCGTCAACTGCTGTCTATCTAAATGCAAATGCAGAGGACTCTTCCAGGCACCATGACTGCCAATAAGAATCCTCGGTCTAGAATAAGGGCGAGAACTGTTCGTTCACTTTAAAATTCTACACAGACCCAGGGACGCAGCGACTGTTGTGCTGTTAAACAAAAGCAGTGTCTTTGATGCTTAGCTTTAGCAACACTAACAGGTTCTTTTATTTTACAAAGGTTAGTCATTGCTTACTTCTTGCTTAGATAAGGTTGGAGATTAATCCCTTGTCCAGAATTTACCTGAAGTAAAAGACATGCACAGAAATCAAGTCATGAATTAAAAATCTTAGTTTTGGAGCCTCTCTTATTTACAGTCTGCCTGGCAGCTGCCCATGGGGTCATAGGCCAGCTGCAAGATGGTCTAATACAGGTGCATACTACTCCAACACCTTCAGGGCACAAACAGTAAGGTGCTACTGATTACAACCTACGAATACTGTAGGACTCCACATAATCACATCCTAATGCTCTTGTTTGTGCAGATATTTTGCTCCTTCCATGTGATATTCAGTTGTACTGCTATTTCTGTTTGTGAGCTGCTGCTTGGAGCATGTGGCTAAGAAAAACATCAGGACTACAAGACATCTGTGTGTTGTTTTTTTTTATTGGAAATAAACAGCGCATAGAATTGTTTCCATTTTGGATTTAGTTTCAAAGCAGAAGGCTCCTTTACAAATGTAGAACACTGACATTAGGAAGAAATCTGAATGACGGCAGGGTGTAAGTGAGGATAAGCAGGCCTTGCTTGGATTCATGTTCACCTGGCAATCATTTTCTATTGCCTCGTTTTTTCTATAGTTATTGATTTTGACCAACAAATTTACATTTTGATAGTAGACCATCTTTCATCTCTACCAAATGCAGAACAAAACTGAGTAGAAAAATAGCCTTGTGCTGGAAAGTCTGAGCAGATCTGGATTTGGTTTCCTGCTCAGTGGTACAGAAAACCACACTGATGTGGAAAGCGTAAATTAGGACTCTAAAGAACTTAAAGTTCACAGGACTTAAGCAGAATAGATCTTTCAAAATTTCAAGTGTACATAACAATTAAATGGCGGCACAGCACAAGTTAGCGCGTGAGCTGTCCCCTTAGCCCATTAACTTCCTTTTAAGCATCACAGTTTGGGCGTACGTACCCTCTAACGTTTCTGTAAGCAAAATGATAAATAGAGACAGAAGTGCAACCAGATGCAGCAAACTGAATTCCAGTGTTGACCTGTTTACCTCCCACTGGCTCCGAATCTCTCTGCTCTACTCCCGTTGCCCTAGCAACCAATCAGGGATCTGGCCGAAGCTTTACCTCATATTGTTCATATTTTATTGTTTTACACAAAGTTGGTAGTAAACAGTGGTGAAACATGCACACAATAGTCTGTAGTCTTTTTTTTTTTTTAGGCAAAGGTTCTAGGATTTGATCCATCACACTAATCCATTCATGACCTATAAACCCTGTTTATCTACACCACAGTGACTAATGACCATTATGCAGACCAAGTGAACTTAAATTTAAGAAGGCATACTGGTGTCAATACCCACAAACAATATCCATCTGCCTGTGGGTCTCTTCTGATCTCCTGCAAATCATTTTTGTAAAGACAGTATGTGGGTCAAGCGCCGTCACACACAGTCATGAACTTGTCATATGGCGCCATCTAGTGTTATGTGGCAGGTGAGCATGATACTTCACCTTCCAAAATTTTAATCATAAGAATCAAAATGTGCCAGTCATGATACTGCATACTACAAAAACAAACAAGACTTATGTTCAGCAATGCTTTTAATTATACTGTAATAACATGCCAAAATCAAATATTTCTGATATGCTGCTTCACTAATAAAGTTAACAATGAACGATGTGGCATCATGTAACATGAACAAAATATTCTACATGTAAGGACAGTGGAAGTATCACTGTATGAGTAGATGTACCGCATTCATTTCTTCACAGGAATCCCAAGCTGAAAGAGACATGGTCATGGAGAGACACCCACACACACACACCCCCAGACACCCCCCCCCCCCCCCTCTCTACAGGTTGTACAGTGAAGGTGTTTACATACTCCAGCCTGATTAAATACACCAGGTAAAAGGAGGCCAGATTTTCCATTTATTATTGGAAAGGTACCAGATAAAACTGTTCAAAAATGTGCTATATATATATTTTATATAACACACACACACACACAAATCAGATGTGCAAGCTACATGCTTCTGAAGCTCTAGGAGGCAAGCCCATTGGCAGCCACTGCCAATGCAAACAGATACGTCATTAATGCAACGGAAATTTGTAGTAAACTGCATTGGCAAAAAAATTCTTGGTTAATTCTCAATTCTGATGGTCTAAAGGTGTTCAACAAAGCAATCAGTAAACCTTCTTTTGGTTTATCTAGTATACAGCAGCTATCTCTGCTAGAAACATTGAATTCTTGATATCAAAAATCTATTTTTCACATATATAAATTGAATTTATGATAAAGAAAAATGGGAATAAAAGATAAAATGGCTTGCCATAGATTCCACACATAAAAATTAATGTTTCTGATATAAAAAATCCAACTTCTGATATCAAGTAAAAATGGAGTTGGTTCTAAACAAAACGTAAGTGTTGATAACTACAATTCAATATTTGACACTGAGAATTTTTATACTTTTGGAATTTCATTTCTTACTAGTCAAACTTAATTTGATATCAAGAATTTAACATGTAACAATTTAATTATTACATGTGCTAATGTTAAGGACATTCATTTGCATGAGGATATGAGAGTGGGGATTGTATTTATTGTGCTTTCCTTAAAGAGATAACAGCAAGTGCCAGTGGATACGTTTTGTCTGTTTAAACCAGCTGTGCAGAACACACGCGCAGCTGGGCACTGGTAGGGCATACTATTTCAGATTTAAAGTGTAGCCCACAAAAACCTTAGACAACAGCAGACGTGGTTAATGTGTGGAGTTGTGAAATTATTTAAAAGATTTTAGTTTATATAAATTTTCAGCCCCACTCTGTACATGTGTGTTCACCTGCACACAACCCCAAACATGCATTTTCAAATCCAGTTCATGCACACTTGTTCAACTCTATGCTGTGTAAAGTGGGCAGTGAAGTAAGTTACATCATACATACATCTTGCTGCCATCATTGGTGTTAAGGGACTGGGCTTTGAACAGCTGGGCAGCAGGTCTGCGTGTGCTGAAGGAGAGCATCTTTTCCTCCAGAGTCTTCCTCTCCTCCTTTAGCTTGCTCTTCATCCAACAGCATGGAGCGGCACACAACCACCATTTTCATAACTCCCACAGTAGAGAAATAGTGACGACCTTTGCAAATAACAAATGCCCAATGTTCCGTTTCTCAACAAAGGACATTTCCTTTTCTTTACCCACTCCCCACATAACCAGGTGCCTGAAAGACAGCCAGACTCTCGCATTTAAAGTCCAGGCTGAATAAGACCATCTTGACGAAGCAGACTGTGGTGAGCTCCAAGGGCACTCGAACTGAAGCTGATTAAACAACTTAATAAAGCACAGACACGACAGTAACGACTAAGAGGACTGTGGCTTCTGGCACTGCTGCTTAGCCTTCTAGACAAATTCTGAGCTTTGAGTTTTAGAAAAAGAAAAATTGCAGGGGGCTTCATTTCCTACTTCTTTAAACTCAGCCTCTTTCCTTCACTCTTTGGACAAATGTCTGTCTCATCTCCTCACACTGCTGGAGCTCACCCAGAATCTACTGATGTTTGGCCTCATATGTTTGCTGTAGGCTACCACACACACAAAAAACCAGCATCAACTACAGACCACCTCTACCTGTGGTTTTACCTGGTCACACTGGAGTCCAAAATTAAACACGTTTTCATTTAGAAAGATCTGTTCACTGCAGAAAAATCAAATCAGAGAAATGTAAACTTATACGGTATGATGCCAAGTCAATTTCAGAAGTGCAAAAAGCCAAATAAATATACTATAATTAGTCTAAGCACTAGCCATGTCATTGGGCAAGTGCTGATACAATCACCAGTTATGCCAGAGCCATCCCTAGAGGGGAGTCCCAGAGTGCACCACTGGCCTCACCAACAGTCACACCCTCTAGGTGGGTTGGATGCTCCCTTCTCAACATTCCGCTAACCAATCCCGGCGGACACTTGCCAACGTAGGTGGAGATAGTGGTTGGCGCACTCCTCCAAAAAGGTGCCATCCAGTGATGTCACATTGGTGGCCGCTCAAAAAGATGCAGTGGCTGACTACACGCTTATCAGAGGCAGCGTGTAGCATTCACCCTCCAGGAATTAGTGGGTGGAGCTGGAGATAACCAACCTTTGGAGAAAACTGGGGTACAAATAAATAAAGTATTTGATCAGTATAAATCACAAGACTGTATTGGGAACTACTTCTAATAGCCTGCAGCATGATGTCAAAGGTATACTGACACTAGGGTTGTTAACTATTAATAGATTACTGATTATTTGCCATTAAGAATTTAATCAATTAAGAGATCGAAAGTAAATGAATAAAATTGCAAGGCTTGACTTTTCATAACAGTTGTTTATGGGCCTACTGTGATGTCGCATAAATCTCACATGGTTTCTGAAAGTGCAATCATGTAATTAGCGAAGAGTGTGGTGTGGGCCCATTCCACGTGGAAAAAAAAATAAAAAAATGAAAGTGTGCCTTGTAACCACTGTGTTACAGTGCTTAGTTTTAGATAAAACTAGTCCTCTTATGTATGTACCATTTAAAAAAAGTTGACATCCGACTAACGGTGAGGAGGCGGACGAACGTGCGGAGAAGAGCGAGATTTATTAGGGCAAGTCCAGAGTTGGTACAACGGTCCAGGGTCACAGAGTCAACACTGAGATGACGGGGATACATGGCAACAAAAACAAGGGCTAGGATACACAAAGGCAATCTGGGGAAGCAGGCTAGAACAAATGGTGTACAAACTTACATAAAGAGACAGGCTTTCAAAAACAGACATTAAACTAATCAAACACCACACGACAGGGTTTAAATACATGAACTTAACAAGATTAGAAACAAGAGACAGGTGTGAGCAATCAAACGAGGGGCGGAGAAAACTAAACTACATGGAACTAAAATGCACAAGACAGGGAAAACATGGACCAGGGAAGCTAGTTTCATTCAACCATTATTTCAGCACTGGTTAAGAAAAACTGCAATAACGGGGAAGTAAATGAAATCATTAAAACTAATGTGCAATATGACTAAAGTGATTATGCCACTAAGTACATTTGACGGTGATGAACTTTGTTGAGCCAGGACATCGCATCCCATTCAGAGACACACTGAAGAGTCATTAGGAAGAACTGTACATGTTAGAAAGGACAAAGTGCAACTACAGCTATCGAGGGATGATGTTCCCATCACAACCGACTGTTGGACCACTGACTACAGAAAAGTACTTTACCGTTAGGTGCCATTACATCAAGTAGGACTGGCGAGTAAAATCAGTGGCGCTGCTCATAGAAAGCATGTCAGTTAGACAGAGCTAACAACTTGGCAGAAAACTTGAACCAGGTTATATGATCATGAACATATGTCATGTGTATTGTGGGGCATCGGGGCTGATCAATTAATTATCGATAAATGACTGGTGTTCAAGAGAGACTCTTTAAATTTGTAACCCTAACTCAATCACTTTTGAAAGTGTTAAGCCTGAGTGATCTGTACCTGACTGGTTCGGACTCAGCATCGGTGTCTAAAGCGCATCTCCTAGTTTGTAGTGCCGGTAAAGTTCGTAGTGGTGCGTGTGAGTCTGCTCACGGAGATCCTCCATGTTTACCCAGATCAACATCTCAGTTTTACAAAGTCACAGTAGTTGTTATTCTCCGCTGAAGAGGAACATGTGCAAAGACACACACACACAGGTTATTCTATGAATGTGTACAGCTGCCTATAAGCACTCTCCTCTAAAACCGAAACAGACATTTTCTGTTATGTCAGGACCAGAGTATGTGACTAAGCTGTGGAGGCTAATGCACTGAAGACATACTGGATGTTAATATTTTGTGCTAAACAGCCTCAGTCTGCTGTTGGCGAGTTCTCTCCTAGGTTATGGCTGTGAAGAAGGTTGGGAACACTTACCTTGCACTACAGCCCAGGGGTACTGTTTTGCTTTCACCATTCACCTCCTCTGTGCTGACAACCATAACAAGTGGCAGGTGGATCTAGAAGAGGTAAAAACCAGAGTCAACCAGTGACACCCCATACTGCTGAATTGACCCCAGCCAGCCTACTGCTGTAGCTCAGGCCAATGTAAAGTGCCCACTATTCTGTGGTGTGTTACACATGTAATGATGGTTTTGAAGTAGAAACATTCCAGCACATACATTCATGGCCATGTTGATCCCCATCAGTGGGGAACTGGAAGATCTGCACACCATTGCTGGCCAGTTCACTCATGATCTTTATCTTGAATTTGTGTAGCTCACTCTTAGAGCTAGTATCTGTTTTGGCAATGACTGGGATGATAGACCTAAAACAGGAAACAAAGCCCTAAAACTTCTCAGCAGTTTTATCTCTCTAAGGTCAGCACAAGGGTCATATTTATCCCACCACAGGTCAGGCTCTGCTAAATTTGCTACCAAGTTAAAATACTAAAGTTGTTCTTTAGTGTTGTTCTCATGTGTTCTAAAAGTAGCCCGTCCCTCAGACTAGCCCATCTAATAGCTGGGTGACTAACCAACCTTGAGTTGCCAAGTGAATGGTGGCGCCACTGTTTTGCATGTGCCAGTTTTGGGTGTTGCATTTAGGACAATAGTAATGTGGGTGGATGGCAAAGGCACAGAGCCACAAGACAAATTAAGCAGCCTAAATTATATCACACCCAAATATTTAACAAAGCCACCAACTAGACTGAAGGACTTTATTTCTAGTGACACCCCTGGGATAATATACAAGTAAAGTAATATGGCGGCCAAGCCCACCGGAAGAATTGCAAAAATGAAAAAGAACCATCCATTAACACCTACCATAAATGCTGACTTGTTTAATGCAAAAGTTGTGTTTAGTTTGCTTTTTAAGTAATGTTACATTAGCATTTGTTCATCAGTCATCAGTGCTTGTCATCTATTCAGATTACGCATTTTCTTTACTTTTATGTTGCACTTACACAATCTTCAGGAATATTCTTCATACAGCACGACAAGATTTTAGCAAAGCAGTGCAGAACGATCATCAACAGCAGAGTCGTTAGAGATTTGTGAACGGTGGTCTAATACCTCCAGGAGAACAAGCCATCCATTCACACCTGTCTACCTGTCAAACTGTTTGATGCAGAAGTCATTTTTAGTTTGCTTTATGAGTAATGTTACATTAGGATTTGTTCAGCAGGGTTCCTTAATGGTATTTTTCACCAGCATGTCAATGTGACTTAATTTCAGACAATCGTGGTTTAAGTTCAAGGGCTGATGTACAGCAGAAGCACCCATGTCTTATCAGTTCCATGTCGTTAACTGTGTGAGACTGCCACCCCTGTATGGAGACCATTACTGTAGGTCAGACAGACATTGAAATGTATACCTGTCACAGGTGGCTGGCCTCCCAGCAGGAGGACCACAGTGCACACCTTCCCCTCTCCCAATCAGCGGCCTACTAACCATGTGCAACTGTCCCTTGATTCGCCCTTCCACCATTTCAACCTGCAGGTCAGCAGGGACGGCACTGCGCATTAGCAGATTACCTGTTGGGTAACTGGCGGGGAGAACCACCACAAGCACTTACCTTTTGTTTCATTTATGTTGCCAAACGTTAATGTCTTTATTTATGGAAAATAAAGAGCACCTAGCAACCACACATCTTGCTCCCTTTGTGCCACCAGCATCACAATACCATGCAACAAAAATAAATAAAAGCAGTTAATATACAGGATTTCAAATTTGTTCTCATACCTGAGAAGCTCCTGGAATTTACTACTAAACTAAAGAAAGCACAGACAGGATCATTAGCCTTTTCACATCGGTGCATCTAAGCTTAGCTTATTATACAAGCTGCTCAGGACACTTCTGTCCAAGCATGAACCTCAAACACTTGGGGATGTTCGCCTTAGCTCATAGGAAGCAGTACGGCAGTTTGCAGGGCTGCTGGGAAGTTTCAGTCATGGTAATGCTATTGGGTTGAAGACAAACACACAGGCATGTTGACTGTGGTGAGAAAGCTGAACTTGCTGTCCAGATTCTTCATGATGACCAGGTCCAGAGACTTAAGGGAGTGGCCTGCTGGTGCCATGATGGACAGGCAAGCATGGATCCTGGAGTCCTGGTGGTTATGAAGGGAGCGTTTGACCTTTAGCTCCTCTTGCAGGTAGGACTCAAACTGAGTGTCCATGTAATCCACAATATTCTAATAGCTGTAAAATGCAAAGTGTTTCAAACCAAGAAAAACAGAGGCAAATATCTTTTCAGAGTGCTTTGGTTTAAAAGAAAAGGGATGCCCACCTCTGGTCCAATACATTGCCTGCCTAAACACACTTTATTCAACTCCTCTGTTAAACACACCTTCTAAAGCTAGTAATTGAGAAACTGTACTGCACTCCATCGGTAATGGAGCAGATCTGGACACCCCTGCATTAGAGGAACAGTACAGTATATCCAGTTAAAGCTATTCTTTCTAACGTACCATGAACAATTGTTAAAGTCATTCAGACAAACCTACTTCATTACTGCAGAACACTCAAATCAATGACACAGAGCTAGATAAAAAGCCTACCTTCCCTGCTTTTTCATCTGGTCTCCAAAGCCAGCAGCGTTCACCGATGTGAGGTTCAATCCAACGTTTCTTTCCTTTGCCTGGAGGTCGCAAGTCTGAGCTCTCAGCCTCACCTTCAGCTCAAAGTGGGATGGCTCAAAGTTCTCAAAATTGGTGTTGAATAAAGTGTCCATTGATGTTTATTTTTCCAATGCCAGTCTCCCCTGATAATGAGAAGAAAACAAGGATGCAAGACACTTTTTAAATTAACTTCTGGTTAGATGTTGAGATATACATTGCAGTGTGATGCAGAAACAATTCTCATGTCTGAACACTACATTGTGTCATTGTTCACCATGGTGCTACTGTCCTCACCAATACAGAGGATGATGAAATAGAAGCCCTGGCTTCTGGATTCGTTCACCAGTTGATCTGGCAGACGGTCAAATCCAGCATGACCCGACAGAGAAAGTGGACGAGGACAAATGAAGAAGAAAAAGGAGACAAATAGGGACACTAATATATATATATATATATATATATATATATATATATATATATATATATATATATATATATATATATATCTCGTAACGCTGGCCCGAGTGCCGCAGGGCGTGGTACAGACGCGCACACTCCCTCGACGGTGACAGTGATGTTTATTAACACACAACGCAGACATTAACGGTGGCACGCACATGTAACATTTACGAGCAGCACGACTCTACATTTAACAAAGCTAACTAACATGCAAGTCAAGACGATACAAACAGGCATTACAGGGAAACAATGACCAACGGGGATCTTCCACTGACAGGGGTGTAAGTAGACAGACTAACGTTTAACATTAATCCCTGTCCAGGTGTACGCAATCCCCTGGGGGCGTGGTATATATATATATTTTGTAACGCTGCTGGCCCGAGTGCTGAATGGCGCAGGGCAGACTTCCTCGACGGTGCAAGACGTTTATTAACATTAAACATACGACAAAGGTGGCACTCACATACAACATCTACGGTGAACATGAGAACACGTTTAACATTTGATGACTAACACACACAGACATTACGACTACAGCGTTGTTTACATATATCGAGAGTTATATCGCACAAAGTAGCGACAATGAGTAACAACGGTGCACACACTGACAGGGATTGTTTAAATAGACAGACAAACATTCACCATTAAACCCTGTGCAGGTGTTTGCAATCCCGGGGGCGTGGTTACAAGCACACACGTAAATCCCCCTGCACGCCGTGGGCCGTACCACGTGACTCGTGGGGGGCAGAGCATTCCGTGAGAGTAATGTGATGGTACAGACTCCCACATTATGTTTGTCACGTGTGTGTGTGTGTGTGTGTGTAGTACTTTGCGATGTTGTACACATACTTACTTTAATAATGGCATACACAAGCACATACTCATCATTAAAAATTACAGTTAGTTTTATAAGTGACATCCTTTCAATTCTAAACTTAATTCTTAATAATCAACATATACACATTTTTATTTGTCTGTGCATGTGTATGACGAATCAAATTTCAAAACTAATAAAACTAATTTCAATTCCATTAGCCTAAGCATTCCTAACAACTACACTGTTTGACAAAAGATGCTTGTATGAGTTTAATTTTTAACATAAATGTCATGGTACACTTTAAAAGTCAAATAAAAATGTGACTTGTAATGGCTAATAAATCCTAATGAGCTAATCTAGCGCATTTTTAAAACAGTTAACTATCTAAAGTATTCATTCAAATGTAATGTGAGAGGCTTGACATGATAACCTAGCTAGATAGTTTGCTATCCTACCTAACTAGATAGATAGTTAAGAAGCTCAACCTTATTTTAGTTATTTAGTTATTCAGCAATGTTGGTTCTCTCCAGCGTTAGCAAATAATAACAATAATGATACGATGTCTTAACATTGTAATTTAACCACTGCCTGCTTGAGCAGAGAATAATTTCTCAACCACATTTTTCACTACCTTGGGACAGCTAGCTATCAGAGAGACAGCCAGACAACTATTACCCCAAACACAATATTTCATTCAGCAGACTAGCTAATCTAACCTAGGTTAGGTAATAACTAAGATAACTAACCTAGGTTAGGTAATAACTAAGATAACTAATCTAACTAACCTAGGCTAGGTAATAACTAAGATAACTAACCTGGGTTAGGTATTAACTAAGATAACTAACCTAGGTTAGGTAATAACTAAGATAACTAACCTAGGTTGGGTAATAACTAAGATAAACAAGACAACTAACCTAGGTTACGTAATAACTAAGATAACAAGATAACTAACCTAGGTTATGTAATAACTAACCTAGGTTAGGTCATAACTAATCTAACTAACCTAGGTTCGGTAATAACTAAGCTAACTAACCTAGGTTAGATGCCATTTGTAATAACTAAGATAATGTTAGATGCCATTTGTAAAATTAACTAATAACAAAAGACTTTAAATGTATTTTATTTACGGATGAGTAACAAAGCCAACTCATCGCTCCTATCCCAATAAGTGAGGCAACCGACTCAGTCAAATCTGTCGCTCAGGTGAATCTATCGCAAATCGTGTTTTAAAAACGTATTATAAATGTAATTCTGTTGTTTTCTAATGTATACTTAATTCTAAGGAATATTATTAATTTACTTTTTTACATTTGCGTAAATAACGCCATACCCACATTTTTAATAATGGTCATAATTCAACCCCTAAAGTGTAAAATGGTATTTCCCTGACCCTCCTTATCACACTCGTCACTGCAACAATGCATTAGCGTCCATTTTGGAGCACTCAAGCATGCTGTCTCGCTGTAGTATTCTCGGGGTTTTGAGCCAAAATGATCGATAACGTAAACCAGTTACACAACTTTGAGCTCTTTAGCTACCGGGAGTTGCTAGGATGGGACGCAAACATCTTTGCGAGGACTGCGACCCCTATCTGACACTACCCACTGATTTTGTGGATGACACACTTTTGATAACGGAGGACAGGATATCGTTACCTGCTTCTTTGCAAAATGTTTAAATATGTTATATGCTTCGGGTGCAACAAATATAGAATAACATATATTTAATAATAAAATAACAATTTGCACAATGGCGACAGAGTGCACACAAGAGGCCGTTTTGGAGTTTCTAATTGAAAAGGGGGGGGCGTGTGAAAAATAAAGTGTTAATAGACCATTTTAAAGTGTTTTTTGCTAGTGAAACCACAAAAGAACATTGTTCAGTGAGGCATTCGGGAGGGCTGTAGACAACGTTGCCTACATCAAGCAGGAAAACGAGGATAAAATTGTCTGTTTGAAAAAGAAATATCGTGAACATGGGAGAAGGAGGGAGAAGGCGGAAGATGGCAAGACCCCTCTCGCTCAGAGTTCAGCATCGCCGCACTGCAACGCCAGTGGAGCCGTAAACGACCAAAGAAATGGAACGTCATTCAGATGTTAGAGAAAACGGCATCGATCACGACTCATTCAATCGCATCCGGGACGTGGCATCAGTCGGGAATGAGAACAGTTTGGAATCCTATGAAAAAAACGATTGTAGCAAAAAAAGTGATTCACCTGCAGCCACGAGTGGCGATAAGAGAATGCACGTGAGTGTGTCAGAGAAAGAGGATAACGGCCCGTGCGTGTCAGACGTTGCGCTGACTGAAGCAACCGGTTCGGATTCCGACTATAACCGTTCGCATGATGCAAACCTGAAAGAAAAAGAGCCTGCAAACGTGCCTGAAAAAGATAAACCGGCAGACGAAATTGAGCGTGTCGAGACTGAGGACACGTGCCTCCGTGACCGCCCGGGGAAGCTGGACGCGGCGCGCAGCAAACGCGCGCTCTCAGCGCAGCCCGCAGCCCGTCGGCGTGGGACACGCGACACGTCGAGCAATGCGATGGCCGGTGTAAGCGACGCCGACTCGTCGGCGCCTTTAGGCACGGACGGCAGTGCGCCAAGCGGGGGACGCAAGAGCTTGGCTGAGCGGGTAGTGGGCGAATCCCCGCAGGTGCGGCGCAGCCTGCTCCGGAGAAGCTCTCAGGGCTGGGCGACGGCTGGGCGACAAGATTCAGTGAAGGGCGACGGAGACTCTGTGTCGGAGGACTCTGCCTTCATCGCGCTGGACCCGCTGGAGCACGAGTGGATGATGTGCGCAAGCGATGGGGAATGGGAGAACCTTCAGCGTCTGCTGACGCGTGAGCCCAGCCTCATCACCAAGAAGGACTTTGTCACCGGCTTCACGTGCCTGCACTGGGCTGCCAAGCAGGGCAAGTGTGATCTCATTGCCATGCTGATCACATTTGCGCAACAGCACTCTGTGGCGGTCGATGTGAACGCCCGCTCATGTGCAGGATACACCCCTCTGCACCTGGCTGCCATGCACAGCCACGTGGAGGTGATGAAACTGTTAGTGGAGGCTCACGGCGCCAACCTGGAGGTGCGGGACTACAGCGGGAGAAAGCCCCATCAGTACCTCAGCACGGCCGTGGCAGCGGACATCCGGGACATTATAAGGGTCCATGGGGACGAGGACACGGAAGGTGGTGCTGGACACTGGCGTCTCCCTAAGGTCTTCCAGTCCAACCTGAATCCGTTACGGATGCTGGTCCTGACTGAGGAGGGTGTGGGCGGAGCCTGTGAGGGTGTGGGCGGGGCCAGGCCCAGGCCACTTTACCGCAAGGCTTCCATTGGCAAAATCAAGCTGAAGGGAGGCCGGTCCAAGACCCAGATTGTTCACAGCACCTCGTTCAGGGAAACCGAGGAAGAGGAGGAGTCCCTGAAGAGCCCCGTCAAGTCTAGACCTGTGTCCAACCTCTTTGGATAAAACAGATACATTTTTCAGTGTAGTGTAAAAAAAAAAAAATTGATGGAATTAAAGAAAATGAAACGGTACTCTTTTTTTTTTTTTTTTAACTGAAATGAGTTCTGGGACCTGAGAAAGTCACCATTTTCCTTTTAGTGTAGTAGTTATTTCAGATTATGTCAAACTCCAAAAGCATTGACAGCATGAAGACAAACAGTTGGCGGTTAGGCTTTTGACTGGTGATATGAATTAGTGCTGAATTAGGTCTGTCTAAAGCTTTAGTCCGTGTGGAAATGTGACCCACATGGGAACTTAAACTTATCAACACTTGCTGGATCACAATGGAACTGCACTTGACACTTTGACATTAGTCTGAGACTCTAGCTTGTACTGCTTTTATGAGAGTAATAACCTCAGACCTATTAATACAGTCATATATATGTATGTAAATAAATTAAAAACCTATTTACATACATATTTAAATTAATTAGCTTTAAATATATTAGATTTTGTCAGAACAGAGAAACCGATCACTTATGCATAATGCATTTTGCACCTGTGTGTTTGGAGCCGATTTTTTGAGCCTGTACTTTCTGCTTTCCTCATTGCATGGTTCAGTCTTAGCCTCCTTTGGGACTGTGTGCATTTTAAGGCTCTTTTGTTTTGGATTTCCTTTTCTGGGTTGGTGTGGTTATAAGTGGCTTTTAGAGGCACCATAGATTGATGGATAAATGTGAAAAGCAATCATGACCCTTGCAGTCAATATATGAAAACAGCCAGATTTTTACACGCTGTTTTTTTTATAAGCTGTTGTTGTGTGAAATAGCTGCTATTTTATATATTTTAAAAATTATTCCATATGCTGTTAACCTCTGTCAAACTTTAAGTTGGGTGAGGCTAAAAATTAATTACTTAATCACTGAAATCTGATATCTGGTTTATGTACAGCATTTGACTGATGCTCCTCTCCAGAATGACTTATTCATCAGTATGACAGTATGTGTGCTCCCTGGACAACAACACCTCTTATCTGTTGCTAGCACTATACCTGCTCTAATGGTAGGTAGTAAATGCTTGGGATGTTTCCTAACATGCTTTTAAATTTTGAATACCATTCCTTAATGCAGATGTTAATTGTAGTGAACACCTATGTCACTGGGAAAATTGGTCAGTCTGAAATGATTTGAGTCATTTATGTTTTTGAAGGATTATAAGTAGGCCTTTCAGTCAAATTAAACAAGGTAAATATAGAAATATAGTTTGGGTTTTTTTCCATTTTGTTTACATGAAAATTATATCATCGAAATTGTAATTTTAGAAATCAGTCAGATTTTGCAGTGCACTTTAACCATACCTTTGTGAATTCAACCACTCTCCTTTGGAAGAAAACAATGATTCACGCAATATAAAAATAAAATCTTTATGTTATTCTATTACATGTATTATCTATAATATTCGATTTAACCTGTTTTTAAATGAATCATTAATGCTTGCATAATAGCCAACCTTCTGGTGTGCGTTTATTATTCATTTGATTGCAAGTATCAGATATGTTACATTTCACTTCTTAACTGAATGTTCTAGAAAGTTTAAATCCTTCAGAAGATGTTAATATGACATTATTTAAATTGGAATTTAGATATATACGATCATGAATTTGGTAAAAATGACAGGCATTTAAAATGTTTACATTTGTTCTGGTAACATGAGAGGAATCATTAAAAATGCTCTCTTAAAAGCCTATAAGCACATTTATCCTGCATTTGTCAGTATATTATCAAACAGCACAGACAGAAAAATTATTATATCCTCAAGAAAAAAAGAGCCCTGAACATTCCTTCTTCTTTAACCTGCTACAATTCTATTTCGTGGCATTATATTGTACTTTTCACATTTACATTTACAGCTCTACAAAGATCCCGTTCCAGACACCTAACAAAGAAGCCAAGGGTGAGCTACAGCAGATGTACCCTATCAAAGAATCTTAAGATGGCATAAAAAAGAAACCTTAGAGCACCCAGAGTAAAAAAAAAAGTACATTCTCATTTGGTAGGAGCACAAAGTGTTACATAGTGCTGGCATTTACCTAATCAGAACGGAAACAAATAAAACTGAAATAAACTACTAAAGACTAATAATGGTAAAGTCAGTTGTTGATGACATAAAGGATCTAAAAAAAGAACATGTTTCAGTAAGGAACTTGGTCAACGCTCCAAAAGGTCTGCAGCAGGCCACGCCATCTCCATTCACCCGAACTCTGTATAAGCCTGACTAGATCCACATCACAGCAGGCACTACACTACATTAGAGGGGAGATTGGGAATATCTGATTTAAAGATACAAGGGCAGTGTATTTAAGATCAATTACAATTTGATCATTTCCTATTTCCTTTCCAACAAATTTACGCTAAACTTAATATCACGTTTCAAAAGCAAAATCTCTAGCTAAAAACTACATTCACCTTTTTTTGTGAGTGGAAGACTGAAGTCATGCGTGCATTATGTCAAAGAGAGATTAATGCCGTTTTCGGTAGGCAAAAATATTCCAAATCCGATACGCTTTGTCCTACGTCTATTTTTTTTTTATCTCAAATGTCATTATATCGTTTTAATTATGATCTCTTTAAAGCTAAGCTATCGAGGAGTTTACGGCATAAAACTAGCAAATTCATTCAAGTTTTTTTTTTCTATGTAGCTTTTCAAATTCGGTTTAGCGAAGCCATTTTATATTAGGTTGACGTTTTTCTAGGTAATCCAGGCTCTTATGCAGTTGGCTAACTTTATTCATCTGATACACAAAAGACCTTCCCTTTCTGTTCCCAGCACTGCTTAACGTGACCAGACTGAAAATCTGTTTTCATCCCCTTTAATAGTCCACGTCTCCGGTAATCCTTGCAAAGGTTTGGAGGAGTAAAGGACGTAGGACAAAACGTATAATTATCACATGATGGAGGTGTTTTTGTGATCTCATGGTGACAGAGACGTTTTGGTCGGTGATCTACATGTGAACTCCTTTTTCCCGCACGGTTTATATATATATATATATATATATATATATATATATATATATATATATATATATATATATATATATATATATATATATATATACATACACACACACGCACGCACCGTTACGACAACCTTGCTCTTGGACTATGGTATTTCTCCACTTTCTTAAAGTCTTTAAGCTGATTGCTACATGTATTATGTATTATCACTGCTGATTTGGCCCTATTTGCAATGTCTGCTGGGTCATCTGGACTTGCTTGCGTGTTTGGATCTGTGTGTTTCTTGTGTTTGGAACTGCATTCCTCTGTAGGTTGCCATGTGAATGATTAAGTCCCCAGTATGTGTAGCTGTTATGTACTCTTGTGATAATTCAGTTCCTTCTGTCCTGATTATTTTTTTGTTATTTTCACTAGCTGCGGATCACGCGCCAGCCTGAATAACATCTGAATATTAACAAAAACTCAGATGTAAAAAAATATCGCACGATGGCATCACGAGAAGCGACAAACACTTCCGGGTTTTCATGACGTAGCAGGAAGTCGGAAGCGTCCTGTCCATTTTGTGGAAACTAGACTAGCTGCGCTTTATTAGTCACCTTTCAGCATGTGAAAGATGTAACCAGTTTCCTTGGCACATTATCAAGAAGGTTGGTTGCAACTTGTGAATAAATTCGAATGTTTTTCTGACTGTGAAGCATTTGTTTGTGTTTTTAGTGAGTGAGAGGCTAGAGAGCGAAGTACTGCTGCATTAGCGGTTTCAGCTAACGCTAAATAGCTAAAGTTTCAGGACACTGTTTCCACAGATAATAGTTGTGTTTTCATATTAGGTTTTTATATTATACTATTAGATTTTCATTCACCCGTAATGTATTCGAGTCCGTGTCAGTCCCCAGCGCTGTTCTGGTGGTGAAGATCGTGGTTAGCACGTTTGCTAGGCTAGCTAGCGTTAGTGGAGGGAGATTCGTTCGTTACGAAGTAAAATATAGTCATCTTGGCTTTATAGTCGTCTGGCTTTAATGCAGCTCCTGTTATTGAGCAGATGTACCTGGTTCGGTTTTGCATTCACTTGCATTTAATTGATCTTAGCACTCAACTGCCTTAAGGTATTGCAAATGGTTGAAGGCATCCTGTAAGCAAAGGGAAGATTTTTTTTAGTATTGATCTGGTCCAATTTTGTGTGGTATTAAGTTGCTTTGTCCACAGGAATATTTTAAACGAAAATATATAAAATTAAATGTCAGTCATTAGAAGGGGCTTTGTCATTTCATTGGTCTTCTCACTTCTGGTGTTGTGTGCTATTTACCTAGTTATGAGCCAGGGCTTTGATTCACAATAATAAAATATTTTTTCTTTGAAATTGGGGGGGAAATGGAGGTCATGTATGCCTTTAAACCACTGCCTCGAACAGTATTTACATTATAATTGTAGATGATATGGGTCCTTCTTAGCCTAGTTTATTGTAAGCACTTTCACAGTTATCTCCATTATCTGGCATCTTATCCTGGTTGTGGTTGTACTCTTTACATTACTCAGTCTTTCTCTGTTTCAATTAACAACAGCTGCCAAGATGACAACCATTGTCCATGACACCACAGAAGCTGTGCAGCTTTGTAAAGAATACAACCTCTACCTGAAGCCCATTGCCAGGATGACAATCAGTGTAGCTCTGCCTCAGCTTAAGATGCCTGGCAAGTCTATCTCCAACTGGGAGGTGATGGAGAGATTGAAGAACATGGTCCAGCCTGACCAGTTCTCCTCCCTGCGCATCTCCAAGAGCACTATGGATTTTATCCGCTTTGAGGGCGAGGTGGAGAACAAGAGTGCCGTCAGGAGCTTCCTGGCCAAGCTAGATGGAAAAAGCATCAAGCTAAGCGGCTTCACAGACATCCTGAAAGTTCGCGCGGCCGAAAACAAGGTAGATTTCCCCACCCGCCACGACTGGGATTCCTTCTTCAGGGACGCCAAGGACATGAACGAGACCGTTCCGGGAGAACGACCCGACACCATCCACCTTGAGGGGCTTCCCTGCAAGTGGTTCGCCCAGAAGGACAGCCCTTCCGACAGGCCTTCAGAAGCCGTCCTCAGGGCTGTGTTTGAGGGCTTCGGTAAGATCCGCAACGTGGACATTCCTATGCTGGACCCGTACAGAGAGGAGATGACGGGCAAGAACTTCAACACGTTCTCGTTTGGTGGACACCTGAACTTTGAAGGCTACATACAGTACGAGGAGCACACAGGTTTTGTGAAGGCCATGGACATCTTGAGAGGGATGAAGCTCATGCTCAAAGGAGAGGATGGCAAAGCAGTGGCGTGTGGTATCAAGGTCAGCAGATGCAGTGTGTGGTTAATCTCTAATGGATAAATCTCAGTCTCACTGAGTCTCACTCCTCATATTTCACCCCCTTGATATAAAGTTTGTAATCATATTGTCCTTGTTATCCAAATAATTAAGTTTTTTTTTTGTCCCTGGGTTTTGTCCTATTTCTGAAAGTCCTACACCTTTAGTAATCAGAGACAACCTCCTGCACAGGCTTCATGTATGGAGAGGCATTGCTTAGTTCACTAGTGCTATGCTTCTTATAGATTGTGATATTTTCACAAGAACGTTGCCATGAACTACCTTGAACCTTGCCCATGTAACACAAGGCAATTAATGTATTTTCAGGTGACCTTTGACACAACCAAGCACCTGAGTGACTCATCACTGAAGAAGCGCCAACAGGAGCGTGCAAAGCTCCAAGAACTGGAGAGGCGGAGAGAAGAACAGAAACGCAGAGAGAAAGAAGAAGAAGAGAGGCGCAAGGAGGAGGAGCGGTACTGTTCTCTTCATAACACCACACCCCTGGGGCCTTTCGGGCTACCTGAAAGTACGAGGCTCAAGGCGTTGTCTTTGGCCGAAGGGTTCGGGAGTTCTTGTTTTTACGACTCTTTTTGCAGGAAGCAGCGCGAACTGGAAGAGGAAGAGAAGGAGAAACGCAGGGAGGAGAGGCTGAGGAGACGCGAGGAGAGGCTGAGGGAGCGAGAAGAAAAAAGGAACCAGAAGAAGGTGGTGGATTTTCCTTAGTGGAATGTTTTTCCTTGCATAAGATAATGATGAGGCGCTCAGTTTTTGGGTAAAGTAAAAAGAGCTGAGGTGGTTTAGTTTGGGCAATACAAGCTATAATAAAGGTGCAGTCAGAAACATAAATTCATCTGCCATCAAGTGTGCTTGGTGAGTCCTAGATCAGTGACCATTGGAGTCAAACCTAATAAGCCGAGGTGCAGAGTTGCATCATGCAGTAATGCGTTAATTGGTAGTATTTCATATAAATGATTACTAATTAACATATGTTATTACTAATTATTATAAATTCCCAACAAAGGCAAAGAAGCAGCAGGAGGAGGAGCAGAAAAGACTGCATCTGAAGATCGCCACGGAGGAGCGGAAGCTGCTCCTGGCACAGAGGAACCTCGAGTCCATCCGCTTGATTGCTGAGCTGCTGAGCAGAGCCAAGGTCAGTCACCACTGAGCCTGTTAGGCTCAGCCATGCAGCAGCTCATTAGACTTACAGGAAAAGTCGAGCCCAGCCGCAGCCAGTGGACGCTGCCCACCAGCAATGAGGTGTGGACGCTGACGGCATGTGTTGGCGGAGCGCTTTGTTGTACGGGTCCAGCATTAAAAGCGTGAACACGAGCAGTTTTCCATATGCAAGTTGCATGAGTACAATTACAAGCTTTTACCTTCAATTCAGTCACAAAGATAGGCCAATGACTGGGCTGAGGAGATGGAAATTCTGTAGGGGAAAGGTCAAAATCTCTAATCTTAGCAGTTTAATGGAAAATTAGAGAAGGAGCACAAGTTGGACGTCAAAAGCTCCAAAGCAGAAAAAGCTAGTATGTATGGTGAGATGTATTGCAAACCTCTACCCAAATTTGTCACCTGTCTGAAGCAACTTTCTACTCATTATTCAAAGTATTTGAAGTCTAATCTAATGGTAGCCTCCTTAAAATCTCAAGGGTTACATGAGGTAAATAGCTTCATTCAGCTGGCAGAAAAAATTGTGTCAGTGCCTGATTCAGACTAGTGGAATCCCTGTGCCCTCTGCAGGCCCTGAAACAGCAACAGCTAGAACAGGAGAAGGCGGAGCTTGCCCGAAAGCAGAAGGCGGAGCTAGCACGCTTGCAGCAAGTGGAGGAGCGGCGGCGGCAGCAGGAGGCAGAGCTGCATCGCGTGGAGCAAGAAAAGGCCCGAGCTCTGGAGCTGCAGAGGAAAGAGCGTGAGCTTAGAGACCGTCTGCTGGGGAACCTGCTCAAGAAGAGCACTACTGCTGACTGCCAGCAGGGGGAGCAGCTTGACTTCCCTGCAGAAGCAGCAGAGAGCGAGCTTGACCTCCAGGCCTGTGAAGTGCGAATGCAGCTGAACGGTGTGACCTGCCGGTCGGAAGAAACCAAGCCTGTCGCTGCGTGCTCTGTCACAAAGGGGCGGCAGGAGAACAAAGCAAGGAAGCAGGAGAAACCTCCAGGAGATGAGCAGAGAGGTTTGAAAGAAAGGAGACGCAGTCCAGAATCTTCCGGCAGTAGGCGTGGGCGGAGCGCCCACGCGCACAATCGCAGCAGGGAGCGGAGTCATGGGCACAGGAGTAGCAGCAGAAAGCCCAGTTATGGGCGGAGTCGGAGTGGTCGGAGGCGGAGTGGTGACGGGCGTCATGGCCGTGGGTGGAGCCCCAGCGGGTACAGGAGGAGCCGTGAGAGAAGCCACAGCTACGGGAGGCGGGGCCGAGGAAGCCGCGCGTGTAGTCATGGTCGGAGCAGCAGGTGTAGTCATGGTCGGAGCAGCAGCTCTAATACTGGGAGCAGTAGGAGCGGGAGCATGAGCCGCTCCTCTAGCCGAGGGCGTCGGCGACGGTCCTTCAGCCGGCAGAAGGAGCGCTCCAGACACCACTGAAAACGTGAGGCTGTTTAGAAGATCCTTAGAGAGAGACAACAGGAGTTCCACTAAACACTTGAATTAAATCTCTGATGAGCAGATGTTTTGCGCATGGTATGAAATCATACTGTGAGAATGCACGACTGTGTACGCCTGACTGGTGCACATCTGCGTAGAATTCAGTGCTGCTTAAAATGACAGAGGCTTACTGGAAGCTCTGTCAATAAATTAAGTCAGGATTTCATTTTCCACAGGTGCTCTCCAATCGGTCCAAGGTCCTGAATTTGACAAACCATTAGCAACATCTTTTATCCAACAAACACAAACAGTATCTTTGTTTTTTCTTGTGGACATGTGGTTCAGGCTGGCTCCATTTACAACAACACGCTGAACTCCACCCAACAGCAACATGGTGAATGTTGCATTGTATTCCACTTGTTTTTAAGCTTGGTGTTGCTTGAGGTCACTGGGAACCTGGGATTTGTATCTCGCCAGCACGGCCCGCAGCCAAGCCTGTGTTTTTTGCTTTTGTTTGTCTGTTTGTTTTTCCACGTTCCTTTCCCATTGCATAGTAGTGTGCATTTATAGTTAGCTGCAAAGTCAGAAATATTTGAGACTTTGCCCAATATCTTTTTTTTTTTTCCTTAGTGTTTTTCTTTCTTCATATAGGTAACTGTTAAGTGTAGAAAAGATCAGAATGAGCGGACGGAAAGGATGGCCCTCTCGAGCGTGTCTGAGGTGCACTGGTCATCGTGCTTCTTGAGATTGCCATCTCTACGTAATTGAGTTGCTGCCTTTTGAGTTACAATTGGATGAAAACGACATCTGTTAATTTCATGCACTTCGTAAGAATCTGTTTTATGTTAAAGTGTATCTTTTAAAGGGTATCTTTTGCCATTGATTTTTAAGGATGCACCTGTTTGGAAAGCTTTTTTTTTTTTTAATTTTTTTTTTTTTTTTTAAGTGAACCAATATATGAATATTTGCATGCGATTTGGTCCCTAATTGCCATTCTACTACACTGAAGGCTTTTACTTTACATCAGATTGGTATAACAGTTCTTCTTAATAATAATGTATTAGATGTTTAATTTGTTAAGTTTTATTTAGTTTTCTATCCAGTAGTGACCCTCATTAGGAAGGTTCAGACTCCAATGTTTAAAGAAATGGGAAAAAAAAAAGCATTGGAAAAAAAAAATTTAGTTTTGTAGCTGTTTCTTGCGCTCAGTTCAGTGTTTGAGTTGCACACAGAGGAAATGGAGGACACACATCTGCTTCTGTTAATTCTCTGAAATTCCTGATTGAAGGTTTGGAATCAAAAATGTTCTGTGTCTATAGACTGAAGAGATGTTTGACCATTCAGCCACCAATAAAAACCATCCTTACAAACACCAGAGTTGTTTGTTTCTAAAGAGCCGTATCCATCCATTAAAGTTGTTAGGTTTATGATGATTTTGTATTGATTTACACATATAACTTGTTTATATTTCTTGGTTCTTGGTTTAATTTGGTAAATAACATGGAAGATTATTAGACCAATCTGTAGCTACTACTCAGGTTTATATAATAGGTCTTAACACTGACCTTCTCAATAACAAGCTCCAAAAATCACATCCACCATGCTAGTGACATTCTGACCAGCCAACCTAGCCAGCCTGGGTAATCCTGAAATGACCTCGTACAGCCTGTAGTTAGGGCTGTGTCCATTGCACACATTACATTAGGGTTTTCGCAGGGTTGTGGAGTAAGCGCGCTCATCCTGAGTGACCTACTAAAATGCTTAGTCATTTTAAGAGGCCGCCCTGTGGCGGTGCACCTGAGGCCAGACCTCTTCATTTAGCCGTTTGCCCTGGTCCAATCTGTTAATCTGATTATGTTCACTGCTGGTTTGCCCTCCATAAAGCTTCACTCTCATTTATAGAAGAATGAACACACACACACAACCAAACACCTCGGTGAAAATGGCTGGTGCTAAAGAGAATGCATATTCCAGAAGAATTCTGCAGTACATGGAGGGTTTCTTGGTGTCAAAGGTAATGATTGAGTCTATTGCACTATATGCTTCTTTCAGTTAGACATGAATAGTCAAAGATACTCATAAATCATGCAGGATTATTCATTAATGTGGAAGTCATGGCTCATTCTAATTCTTCCATACCTGTATCATATGTACAATATGTACAGTTATTTGTGAAAATTTGTGCAGACAAACCTTTAGGCAGTTGTTTGTCTTACAGTGCATCTAATATTAAAAAAAATAATTTTGCCTAATATGAATTACACTGTACACCAGTACTCTCGCTCTCTCTCTCTCTCTCTCTCTCTCTCTCTCTCTCTCTCTATATATATATATATATATATATATATATAGCTAAGGAACTCTCAGAAATAGCAGCAATCTTTTCTGTATTCAGACCCTCTTCACTGCATGTGAGCTGGGGGTATTTGACCACCTGGATGCCTCAGAGCACCCACTATCTGCCATGGCGGTAGCACAGGGCCTCAGCACCAGCAAGGATGGCATGGAGAGACTCCTCTCAGCATGTGTGGGACTGGAGCTCCTGACCACACAACCCAGTGCAGATGGACAAGGTACAGCAACCAACCAAATGCAGAAGCACTGATGGGGCATGGGTTAAATGGCATTTTAACCAACACACACACACACACACACACCATATTTATGGAAATATATAATCTAGTAGTTTCTGTTTTTGTTTAGCTACTTTTATTGTTTACATTTTTAGTTATTTATTGAAGAATGTTTAACAAGCTCCATTTGAATTGTATACATGTACAGTCCTCTACAGTAACACAGAAATGTCCACCATGTTTCTGACGAAGTCAAGTCCTCAGTCATTGTACCACTCAATTGAGTACAGCTCCAACACCATCTACCTCTGCTGGCATTACCTGAAAGATGCAGTCAGGTAGGAACCACTTGAAACCCTCTTTAACTGTGGAGCTCCTTGACTGAGTCAAGCACAAACATACAGTGAGAAAATAATGCTACTAGTGCCAATGAATATAACATTGTTTTTATACAGTACCACAAAAATATTATTTAAAAAATATTATTGAAAAATCTGCTTCTTGGCTACTAGGTGGCACCGCTGCTCAAGACATATTCTGCAGTGCAGAGGCAAGCTGTTTGGTTCAGGGTTCAGGTTCCTGCTAAGGTAACCAAAGCCAGGAAGGAGACGCCTGACGTGGTGTGGAGTGATGGTTGGCCATTGGTTTGAACAGATAGGAGGAGTCTCACACCTCCAAGCTCATACTGCTGTGTTGGCCCGGAAATTGGTTATTGATCCATTTAAAATAATATCTGTAAAGAGAATTTCAAGGACATTGCAAACATATATATGCGTATATTAAATTATTTTGTTAGCATAATTATTATTGTAACATCTTTAGATATTACAAATTGAAGAGAAGATCAAAGGAATTATAGATTAAAAAAAAAATCCAATCCAGTACACCTTTAATTGAAGCCTAAAGGCAGGTTCTGAATCCCGATAACACATTTATTAAATAAATGGCATCATCTCATGCAGCAAGACAGGCCAGACGCTCACGGGTCAAACAGTTTATTAACTTCACAGACAGTTTAGGAAATAATCCAGAAAAAAAGGTCCAAGAGGCAAACAAATCCACAAGGGCAAATCCAGAATCAGAGTATCTGAAAACATGGCAGTAAGACCAGGGGCAAACAGGAGTAATGCGGACTAGAAACGTAAACAGGTCAATACATAATTAAACAGAAGATAAACATACAACACTTCACAACGAGGACGTGAGTGAGCAGCATATATAAGTCAAATTGATTGATTTAGCTGTTTTTGCAGCTTTACAAATATATGGGTCTTGGTACTTAATGAGAAAGCCAGCGGCAAAAGGGGAAAGAGAATCTCCCTGGATGGGACTGAGGACGAAACCTTGAGAGGACCAAAACACAAGAGGGAACCCAACCAGCTAATAAACGATTCCTAATAAACGATTCCTAATAAACGATTCATTCTTTATTTAGTCCAAGTGGCCACTTCAGTGTACATGTCAGAGTCTCAGCTACTCTATTGGGTGTAGGGTGGCAAACTGTATCTGCATCCATTAGAGAAGATGGCGAGGCTGGATGGATAGGGCAGCATAGGTTCATTTATTGGTGGCGCTGGGGCATTTTTGGTGACATGTTAGATGGTTTGTCACCGATCAGCAGGTGTAATCCAGTGTTGGCATCATCTCTGCGGCAACACGCAAATGCAACAGTCAGTTGTCGTTAGACCTTCTAAACATGAACAATGCATCAACAGTCCATGCTGAGTAGATGTGACAGTGGTCAGCACACAGCTCTCTGTCTCGCCGAGACATCGCGTTCTATTCAGATTATCATCACAAACCCGAGTGGATGCATGAAGTGGCTGGACAACAGCGTCGGCACCTCAGATAATCAGCAAGCTCTACCACCAGGGCACCAGGCTCTGCACCTTTATCTACAGTTACCCCAAAAGCTTGAGTAAACATGTAAGTCTTTAGCCTGGATTTAAACACAGAGTGTGTCCAAGTCCCAAATAAAAGCCGGAAAGGTTGTTCTATAACTGACTGGCTTTATAGGAGAAGGCTCTACCCCGAGCTGTAATCTGCCTAATTCTAAGAATTATAATTCTAAGAACCAAGAGAAACCCTGCAGTTTGCAGTAGGGCCAGTGGCTTATCATGTACAATGAGTTCACTCACATTCTGTGGGGCCAGACCATTTCACGTTTTACATGCCAACAGGATAATTTTCTAGAGTCAATTCTACATTTAACTGAGAGTTGAGCTGCAAGAATAAGACTAATGTCAAATGTTCTATAGTCATGGCCAAATGTCTTGAGACTAGCAAAAATTTGGGTTTTCACAAAGTTTTCTGCTACAGTTTTTATGGTGGAAATTTGCATTAACTCTAGACTGTGAAGAATGATCAGATGAACTGCAATTAATTGCTAAGTCACTCCTTGCCTTGAAAATGAACTTAGTCACAAAAATTACTCCATTCTATCCACTGCATTTCAGCTCTGCCACAAAATGGCCTGCTAACATTTCAGTGATCTCGTTAGCTCAAGAGAAAGTGTTAATGAGGACAAAGAAGCTGATATCACTGTCGTGCTGATTAGATGAGCACGCTGGTTGCTTTAAAAGGGTGGTGGTGCTTGAAGTTTTCTTCTGTTA
The DNA here is from genome assembly GCF_041902795.1 of Electrophorus electricus. Taxonomy (NCBI): domain Eukaryota; kingdom Metazoa; phylum Chordata; class Actinopteri; order Gymnotiformes; family Gymnotidae; genus Electrophorus; species Electrophorus electricus. Next base: position 21,684,032 of record NC_137505.1, on the reverse strand, counting down.
ACCATGGTTACCGCCAAGGAAACACGTGCAGTCATCATTGCTTTGCATCAAAAGGGCTTCACAGAATTACTTTGACCTGAAGAGCAGTAGACTAGCAGTAACACATCACATGCCAGTTCATCACTCTGGAACCAATCTTTGACAGCAGAACTGATATAGATTTACATCTTAATTATAACAACCACTATGACTGAAGAATTCATGTATGCATTCTATAAAAATGCATGTTTGCTTAAATGTTTGGCTGACCCTAAACTTCCCATTTGCTTTCATTACTAAGTACATTTCAGACTTCAGATTTTTTTTAAGTACAGGGAAATGTGTCAAAGAGGGTTAAGGGCCCAACAGTGGCAACTTAGCAGTGGTGTGGCTTGAAATGGAAATCTTACCAGTCAAGTACTTTAACCACTGAGCTACCACTGCCCCACCCAAGCTTGGAGTACTTCATGAAGTTTGAGTATGCTGAACTCTCAAGATCAACCAGTAATTAGTAAACAGTACTCACTGAATGCCTTCTTACAACAGTATATTCTAATAAGATATTTGGGAATATGGAGTAAATACTGTATAAATTCACCTCATATCTTAAAGATATACATGGAATATACATGTTTATGTACTTCTGAAAACATCAGCCTTCTGTGGAACTAGATCTGACTCGAGGATGCTCAAGTTTCACGTTCAAAGTATATTTATCCTCCATGATTTGCTCTCGTGTCTCTCCGTTTTCAGGGAGGGTAAGAACCAGTATGAGAAGGCTTTTGGAGTGAGCTCCAAGGATCTGTTTGAAGCTCTCTACAGGTGAGCTTCTCTTCTCTGAAGACGACGTTTTGTGTGTGTGTGTGTGTGCGCGTGCATAGACATTCTGAATATTCCCGCGGTGCATCTCGCTGCTCTCTATGCATCTGTCAGGTCAGAGCACAGTCGTCGCTCTGCCCTGCAACAGCTGTGAGGTCACACACAGGAGTAGCATTTCTGGGTCACGTTCTGGTGCACAGAAGCTGAAAACAGCATTTGGATATTCTGCTCAAAGACACTATGAGAAAAAGACCTCAGGGTACTATCACACCAGTCACTCTGGACAGAGCCGGCTGTTCTCAGAACAATGCGAAACACACACACACACACACACACACACACACACAACCCCCCCCCCCCCCCCTCATACATAGACACACTCTCTCTCTCTCTCTCCCTCAAATATATCCACACAGTTTCAATATCAGTGTCTGTTGCCTAAGGCGAGGAAGAATAATTCCACTTTCTAGAGGTTCATAAGAGGCTTAAAACTGGGACTGACTGCCTGTTGGACTAGAATATATTTTTCATGAGGTAACATGGAGAAAAAGTTAGACTTTGAAAAGTGGCATCTTAAGCAAAGGGTAAATGTGGTTTGTTAACATTTCTGTAGGAGAATTAGGACTAATACCATGTTTAAATTCTTCCTAAAATTACCAAATTACTTTTCAATAAAAATCAAATTTTCCACATCCTTTCAGACAGTTTCACCCAAAACTCAAGGGGGGGCGCACTGCTTGCTCTATGTTTTGTGAGATTATTCTGCCATAGAGGAATGTCAATCACTTCTGGGTCCAATGAAGCACCTTGTAGAAGGGACGTGAACATGCAGCCATGTATTAAGACCATCACTTGGTGTCAGCTCAGTAACTTAAGAGTATATATTTTCAAGTGAAGTAATGTACTGCTGAGCTGAACCATACATTAGCTGAGATAATACGTTTTACCACTTCACAGTCCTGTAAAGTCATGTAGATTGTCTGAAGACAGAGGTCAGCTGAAGAAACAACCAAATTCTTTGTAAAGCTGGAGTGGAGTGCATGTGTTTCGAACATGAACAAGTCACAATGTAATTAAAGAGATTTATGCCTCTTATAAATCAAGAAAGTGAAAGTCTGCAGATGTCGAAAAAAGAATTCGGTAGATGTGGCATAACTTGAGGCTTCGTCTGAGCTGTCTGCTGTTGTGATTGCAAAGACCAGCACTCCCTCCGGGGTTATGAGCCACAGCTGACTAATACATGGTAGCCCTCGGGGTCTTCTCTGATGTGAGAGGCTTGCCACTCAGGTGGTGGAACACCCTGGGCTAGATCGGGCTCCAGGACAGGCATCTGCACAGATGCCTTCCTGTCTGAATGTAAAAGCCACGCTCGGCATGATCTGGGGGACCAAAAACCCCTTTAGTGAATTCTGAAGAAAAACGAGCTGAAGAAATGGCGCTGTCTGTGCTGGTTGTATGTGGGCCATGCCCTCACAGTCCTGGGGTAAACTGAGATTCACTATGTTGTTTTGTGTTCTACAAAAAGTGAAGTGTGCTGGCTGTCACACATGGTATGTGTTGCAGGTCTGATGAAGAAATGGTGAAGTTCATGCAGCTTATGAACTCTGTGTGGAACATCTGTGGGAAGGATGTGCTTACTGCGTTCGACCTGTCTCCATTTAAGAGCATCTATGACCTCGGAGGTAGGCAGGTTCCTAATGAGTCTGATGTGTTTCCAGAGAACACAGAGGCACCCAAATAGCAAAAAATCCTTTAAACTGAGTTTTGGATTTAGAACAAATGGCTGTGTGTCGTCTTAAAAGCATTTGAATTTTCCATGTATTTACATTGCCTGGATTCACATGATGACAAAACACAATCAACCACTTCTAGTGGAAGCAAGTAACCATGGGATCCAAGTATCACATACTGCTAAACACACAGTACTAAACATATCCTAACACACAGTACTAAACACGTCTTTGCATGTCCTAAGCACTCTGACACAGCTTTCTATCAATAAACATGCAGTCCAACAGCCTACTACAGAGTGGAATTAGTTTTGTGCTGTTTGTCCCAGTGAGATCCAGTTTGTTGGCAGTAATGGGCTTTTCCTTCATACACTTATTCACAAATTTGCCCCAGAATATAGCGTTGACACTTGTGGCTCTTACTCCATTTGAGCACAAGAAGAAGAGCATTGATTCGTGCGTCCTGACTTGCAGACATCACCCATGTATGGGAGTGTCTTTTTAGGACAGGCACGCTGGGTCACCCTCAATGCTATCTGCCCCACCCCCATCCACAGCCCCACTGCTCAAAGGTCCTCCCAGTATGCACTGCTCCCGCACAGAGGAGGCCAGAGTGGCACATGCTCGCACAAGGCTTGACTCCGGGAGATTAGAACACGATCTCGTTAGTGTGAGATTTTCAGCTCCGATCCCTATTTAACTGCATAAAAGCAGGGGTAGAACCGGACACTGTAAAGCCAGCCCTGAGCAGCACGGTATTCACCTTATGTTGTGCCCTTGAGAGAGACGGAACTGGAGTGACAATGCTGGCAAGGATAGTGCATAACAACATATGAACACATGGTGGTGCTCCTGTGTTACTCCTGTTTAAGTACTGGCTGTATGAGAAGGTTGATAAACTCCCAGACAGCAGTTCAACTGGCTCTGAATATACTGTGCATAAGAAATAGAAGAATCATTGTTGCTTATTTTGGCTTTATATCTATGAATGTCATTGTAGACTAGTGATATGTAGCGTTCTATTATTCAGATAAAGTTCATCACCAGGTTTCATACATGTGTAAATGGCAGCTTCTAATTAAAGCACCTATTTAGGCTGACTATCTAGTGCCCTCCACTCTCTGATACCACGCTAATAGTACAGTTTTTACTTAACATATTCATATTTAATTGTGTCTATCACATTCAGACCTAATCCTAAAATAGTTGTGCAACTTGGCAGGTTTGTGTCAGTAAGTGGTGCTATAGATTAGTGTAAGGACTATTATGATAAACAAGGAATCACACATGATACATATGTAATATGTAACACAAGTGTCTTGACTCCAAGGAGGATCTGCAAAGAAAAACTTTTAAATCAATTAATCCACATAGTAATTACATAGTGTCAGCAATGATCAATCCAATTATAATTTGGTCATGTAGGAAATCTGAGATGAAACTAATTCTTAGCCATGGGTATGAGGTTTTGATCTTGGGGAGGAGACCGTGGCCAGTATATGGTGATATATGTTGATAACTGGAGTAATGCTCCATGATGCATAATGACAGGTTACACTGCTCCCTTTCTCTGACGGTGAACAGAAAGCTCCAGACACAGATTTATAAGAACAGCTTTACGTGTCGGTTGTGCAAGTACTGAACCGTGAGTCGGCTAGTTAAAGCTGGGGTTGAAGGTGAGGGACAAAAAAAGTCCACTAGATGGAGCTGTGGAGGTAGTCCCGGAGATGACTCAAACACATTCACGCGGACACACGCAGCTCGGCTCACCCTGCTGAGACAGACCCCTGAAGGTCGTGCCAGCCTATGTCTAATGTTGAGGAAGCACTGCGGATGTCCTCTACCTATCTCTTGCTCTCCCTCTCTCTGTTTGTCTTTGTTTTTCAGTGTTCCACCCCTCTTTCTATCTGCTCCCCTCTTCTGTGTGCCCCCCCCCCCATCCACGGAATTGCAGTCCTATACAAAGGTTAACACCAAACACTAGAGAGGCTTTATACTGAATGCATTCTGATTACTATATAATGAGGAGACAAATTACATTCCCATAAGGAAGTCAGTCATATTTTGTTTTATTAAATTATTAGCGGACTACACAATGGTGCAGTCCTAGCATAGTAGAACCTCGGCTGTAGAATATGTACGGCCGTTCATATTGAAACCCCAAGCGTGGAGACGCGTCTCGTGCTGACCGGTCGACATCTCTCTTCATGTCTTTTATGCACACACTGGGAAATATCGTGGATGTGACAGGTATAGGTAGTCACATGAGATTATAAACGACACTATTCACGTGATGGTGCCTTACAACAGCTCAAATATTAATCTCTTTTACTGAGACAATAAGACGCCGCATCTCTCGATTGTGCGAGAAGCGTGTGGCCCACGAGCCCCTAGCTGTCCCGCGGTTGGTCGGAAATGCAGCACAGACTCCCGTTTGAAACCTCTGCGGAGAATTAACTTTTTTTGCAGCTAGTTAAGAATGACATATTTCATAAACAGAAGAGGGAAACCTTCTGGGTAGAGGCCCATCAAATTGTTTTGTCACGCTAATTACAGAAATGGGAAGACCAAAGAAGCTCCGGCGCCGTGACAGCCACTGAGATGCGCTGCTCACGCGCTGAGATGCGGCGCTCACGCGCTGAACGGAGACAACATCCACTTGTCCTCTTGTCAGTGCAGGACTTTTCTAGCGTCACTAATTCTCGGCAGAGGTGTGCCGCCCCGCCATAATAGCACTATAGCTCCCTTTTGTTTGACAAGGTGGGACTTCTTTTTCATCATTTATTTCTCACAGTGATTATATTGGGTATCACTTTAAGATTATGGAGCTGTGAGATTTTTGTAGATTACACTCTCAGGATTTCAATAAAAGTTTCATCTGGCAACTAATAATGAAGGGCAGTGTTCTGCACTGTTGTTCAGCAAAGAAAATTCTTGAAAGGAAGGCTCATCCTCCAAAGAGTGGAGGTTGGGGCGGACTACAAAAACAGCCACACCGCCTTAGATATCGCTGCTGTCATATTCGACAAGAGACTTTGTAGCAGGGTGCTGCCCTGTATATTTATGCCGTCACTAATTGTTCCTGGCCTAAATGCAATGCGGTAAGGGGCTAAAGTTTTGAGACGACTGGTCAGGCTGAAGTGGTGTTCTGGCATTGCAGTGTGTGTGTGTGTTTCTCATGTTGCAGTGGTGCTCTGGTGAAGCGCTCTGTGTGTGTGTGTGTGTGTTTCTCATGTTGCAGTGGTGCTCTGGTGAAGCACTCTGTGTGTGTGTGTGTGTGTGTGTGTTTCTCATGTTGCAGTGGTGCTCTGGTGAAGCGCTCTGTGTGTGTGTGTTTCTCATGTTGCAGTGGTGCTCTGGTGAAGCGCTCTGTGTGTGTGTGTGTGTGTGTGTGTGTGTTTCTCATGTTGCAGTGGTGCTCTGGTGAAGCGCTCTGTGTGTGTGTGTGTGTGTGTGTGTGTGTGTGTGTTTCTCATGTTGCAGTGGTGCTCTGGTGAAGCGCTCTGTGTGTGTGTTTTTCTCAGGCTGCAGTGGTGCTCTGGTGAAGCGCTCTGTGTGTGTGTGTGTGTGTGTTTCTCATGTTGCAGTGGTGCTCTGGTGAAGCGCTCTGTGTGTGTGTGTGTGTGTTTCTCATGTTGCAGTGGTGCTCTGGTGAAGCGCTCTGTGTGTGTGTGTGTGTGTGTGTGTGTGTGTTTCTCATGTTGCAGTGGTGCTCTGGTGAAGCGCTCTGTGTGTGTGTGTGTGTGTGTGTGTGTGTGTGTGTTTCTCATGTTGCAGTGGTGCTCTGGTGAAGCGCTCTGTGTGTGTGTTTTTCTCAGGCTGCAGTGGTGCTCTGGTGAAGCGCTCTGTGTGTGTGTGTGTGTGTGTGTTTCTCATGTTGCAGTGGTGCTCTGGTGAAGCGCTCTGTGTGTGTGTGTGTGTGTTTCTCATGTTGCAGTGGTGCTCTGGTGAAGCGCTCTGTGTGTGTGTGTGTGTGTGTGTGTGTTTCTCATGTTGCAGTGGTGCTCTGGTGAAGCGCTCTGTGTGTGTTTCTCATGTTGCAGTGGTGCTCTGGTGAAGCGCTCTGTGTGTGTGTGTGTGTGTGTGTGTTTCTCATGTTGCAGTGGTGCTCTGGTGAAGCGCTCTGTGTGTGTGTGTGTTTTTCTCAGGCTGCAGTGGTGCTCTGGTGAAGCGCTCTGTGTGTGTGTTTGTGTTTCTCAGGCTGCAGTGGTGCTCTGGCGAAGCGCTCTGTGTGTGTGTGTGTGTGTGTGTGTGTGTGTGTGTGTTTCTCAGGCTGCAGTGGTGCTCTGGCGAAGCTGTGTGTCTCAGTCTACCCTGAGTGCACAGTAACCATTTTCGACCTCCCAAAGGTCACGGAAACATGCCGCAAGCACTTCCTGTCGGACGAGGACGTGAGGATCTCTCTCCATAAAGGTAGGAGTGTGTGGTGGGGGGTGGGGGAGTGACTCATCCTCCTATGGGGGAGGAGGTGTTGAGGGAGGAGACAAGCCTTCTGTTTTCTGCCAGTACTGAGCTCATGCTGCGATCAGTGTCATCACAAAGACAGCAAGGTTAAGATTTCTTCCCAGGCGTCATCCAAGGTTTCAGATTAGCTGGATGTCATTGACTGAAGGGATGAGCTTCAAGACTTGTGATATAACAAATAAAAGGTAAACAAAAAATGTATTTTAACATAGAAATTAAGAAGTAAAAATAATAAGTTTGCTTGGGTCACCCGCACCCTATCCATATCTCCTACTTGTTTCAGAATGTAGAGGAACCATTGATTTGTAAAATATGAAACACACCTATTAAAGACTTTAAGTCATCCAAGTTCCAGTTCACATTATTTTTAGGCAACAATTACACTTAATTACATGTTAATGCACAAGAAGTCTTTATGACTATGTGGGCTCGGGTTTTCAGTTGAGAGTGTGTGCTGTGTGTAGTTGGCTGCAGATTCTCACCAGTATATTAACTGGATGTTAGAGCATTGTGCAGTTTGTTGACTGGGTACGGAGGAAGGTGCTATACAAGTGTAACTTCATATCATATGCATATAATGTAAGTATGTGTATAATGTGTATATAACGTATACACTATATTGCCAAAAGTATTCGTCTGTTTGCCTTCATGTGCATATGAATTTGAGTGACATCCTAATCTTAATCCATAGGGTTTAATATAATGTCAGACCACCCTTTGTATCTATAACAACTTCAGATCCTCTGGGAAGGCTTTCCACAAGGTTTAGGAGTGTGTTTATGGGAATGTTTGACCAGAAGCACATTTGTGAGGTCAGACACTGGTGTTGGACGAGAAGGCCTGGCTCGCAGTCTCCACTCTAATTCATCCCAAAGGTGTTTTATCGGGTTGAGGACAGGACTCTGTGCAGACCAGTCAAGTTCTTCCACACCAAACGCGCTCATCCATGTCTTTATGGACCTTACTTTGTACACTGGTGCGTAGTCATGTTGGAACAGGAAGGGGCAATTCCCAAGCTATTCCCACAAAGTTGGGAGCATGAAATTGTCCAAAATCTCTTGGTATGCTGAAGCATTAACAGTTTCTTTCACTGGAACTAAGGGGCCAAGCCCAACTCACAACCCCCCCCCACCAAACTTAACGCTTGGCACAATACGGTCAGACAACTACCGTTCTCCTGGCAACCGCCAAACCCAGACTCGTCCATCGGATTGACAGATGAAGAAGCATGATGCGTCACTCCAGAGAAGATGTCTCTGCTGCTCTAGAGTCCAGTGGCCGCATGCTTTGCATTGCGCTTGGTGATGTAAGGCTTGGATGCAGCTGCTCGACCATGGAAACCAATTCCATGACGCTCTCTACCCGCTGTTCTTCGGCTAATCTGAAGGCCACATGAAGTTTGCAGGTCTGTAGTGATAGACTGCAGAAAGTCGGCGACCTCTGCGCACATTTTACGTGGCCTCCCACTTCCTGTCTGAGTTGCTGTCACTCCCAATTGTTTCCACTTTGTTATAATACTACTGACAGTTGACCGTGGAATATTTAGTAGTGAGGAAAATTCATGACTGGACTTGTTGCAAACAGTGGCATCATATCACGGTACCACGCTAGAATTCACTGAGCTCCTGAGAGCGATCCATTCTTTCACAAATGTTTGTAGAAGCCGTCTGCATGCCTAGGTGCTTGGTTTTATACACCTGTGGCCATGGAAGTGATTGGAACACCTGAATTCAATTATTTGGATGGGTGAGTGAATACCTTTGGCAATATATAACATCAATGAATGAGTGTCAGTGTGGGGTGATGCATACATCCATAAATATCTGAAAATATTTTCTTCTTAAGATTATCTATATTTGGTATAGTCTTGGTACAGAATGCTGTAATCTTTTAAAATCATTTCAAATCAAAATAAGCCTCACAAACAAACACATGGCAGCTCATTCCTTGCTTTACCCTTGGTGGCATTCAGGGAGAAAAACTAGAGACCTCAGCACTGTGAATACACATCTATGTTAGATCTATGCGTGTATGCCATTCTCACCTGCATTTAATTGGCAGAACAAACACCCTGTGAGCAGTGAGCCACTGTAAAGGGACGACCCTTTAGACAGAGAATCTGGATGAGCCCAAGGGCAACAGCTAACCTTTCAAATCAAACCAAATTTATTTATATAGCACTTTTTACAACAGATGTCAAAGCAGCTTTACAAATGTTCAAGTCCGAGCCTCTAGTGAGCAAGACAAGGGTGACAGTGGTGAGGAAAAAGGCCCTAGAATATGAGGAAGAAACCACAAAGGGGGGGGCATCCTCCTCTGGCCAAAAACTGAACTCTTTCAGGTGAAGAAGAGTGATTAATAATGGACAGGCAGGTATTCTTAGTTTTGTAAATTACACATTAATAATGAGCAATTGTGTTGGTTGCCTCATTAAGACTGAGAAGAATGAACTCTCTTGGAGCCAGGACTCACTGCTTATGAGTGGATGATTGGATCTTTCTGCGTTGGTGTGAGGATTAGGATGCATAAATGCGCACTCATGCTTGTGTGTTTGTGTGTGCGTGCATGTATGCACATACGCATGTGTGTTTCTATAGGAGACTTCTTTAAAGACACTCTTCCAGATGCTGATCTCTTTATCCTGGCGAGGATACTGCATGACTGGAAAGAGGAACGGTGTATACTTCTGCTGGACAAGGTTTACAAGTCATGCAAACCAGGTACACAAACTCACTCACTCACTCAATCACACACACTCACTCTCGCTCTCTCTCTCACTGAGACCCCCCCCCCCCCACACACACTTACTTCTATAAACACACACACACATTCTTGTTGTGAGACATCAACATGCAGCTGATCTACTGACATGCACAAGTGTGTGTGTATGTTATTCTGGCACATCCAAATATGTGTTTGCCTGCTTATGTACAAAAATAAAAGTATATGTTGGTGTGCATTGAAACTTTTCTCAGTATTTCTCTCAGTGTTGGATGAGCAGACACACTACGTACCACACTATCCACTACACATCTGTCCCTGAGCCCATACACACTCACTCACTCACTCAAATACAGACATACACTCATACTGAGGAGCTAAGATCCATGATAGAGATTTAATCTCAAATCCACTATCATCTGGCAACCAGAGGGGTTATAAGCCCATGGTGATCCTCCTGAACAAAGACTTTGTGGATGGGGAACACAGCTATTGTGTTGAATGAGCTGCTTCTCCTCACTGGGCCATGAATTTACACACTCATTCTTCTCCCCCCATTGTGTTGGTTTAATTGTATCATCAATATCTCACTCTCTCTCTCTCTCTCTCTCTGTTCAGTAAGCTTTATTGGCATGACCATATTCATTTACAGTATTCCCAAAGCAGGATTACAGTAAAACAACATGAATGAGCCTTTGCAATGTTAAGGAAATTAAGAACTCTGTGTTAATGATAGAAATGGAAATAATAATAATGAAAAAATCCTGAATTTGGCAAGAAGGAACACGAAGTCAAGATGAGAAAGGCAAAGAAGTGAAAAGAATGGAAGATAAAAGCAGAGGAAATATTCGGTCTATTGACTGTCCCTCATGTTGTGTCTGGCAGATATGCACAATCATATCAGAATATTATGATCACCCCTGGAAAACACTACTTTTATGGGATGTTGTAGAGCCGCCGTAGCGAAGATGGACTTAACTGAGTGTCTCCCAATGTTATGACATTGGTGTTCCATGGGCCGTTGATGCCAGATTGGAATGACGACTTCGGTGAGTGGCAGAGAGGAATCGATGTGCCACAGTGAACAAACACAGGAGCAGCGAGTAAAGTGTCAGGGATCACCACTGAGTGAACAGTGTTGTGTCTGGGTCTGCGAAGTCACCAATGTTAAGGCGCCAACTTTAACCAAGGTTCATTGTTAACGTTACCTCCAGTTTGCATGGGAGTACCGTAATTGGACACTGGAGGATTGGAGAAATGCTGCCTTCTTAGACAAATCCAGGTTCATGCTGGATAAAGTGGATGAACAGTGGTGTACATGCCCACAAAAGCATGGGAACTGCCTCCAAGAGACAACTGTGGGCCAAATGCAGGCTGTGTTAGTGGCAGCGTACATGTCTGGGGGACGTTTTCATGACATGATCTTGGACCACTAACACCGCAGCATGAGTCTCTGAAGCCAACAGGTATTTGGCAATCCTATCGGCTCATGTGTACCCATACATGTTGATGTTCTATCCTGATGGTAATGGTGCCTAGCAACAGGATAACAGCCCACCTCACGGCGCAAGAGTGGTGCATGTGTGGTTTCAGAAACATGACTTTGGTGTCCTTCCCTGGCCTAATAACTAGCCTGATCTCAATCCAGTGGTGCACATCTGGGAACACTTGGATTGCCAAGTTCACCATGCTGACCTACAACAATAAAATCTATAGGACCTCAGTGCTCTGCTGCAGTTAGAAGGGAGACGGGTGCCTCTGGATACCTGCGTCACCTAATACAGTGCATGCAACGATGTCTCGCTAGTCTCATCCAAACCAAGGGTGGCTATTCCCACTATTAGGTAGATGGTCACAATATTCTGATATGACTATGCATATGACCCAGATACAGTGCCGCTTTCTTCCTTTTCTCTTAATAGGATGGGAAGTTTGTGAATATCATCTCGAATTATGTGGCATAACTTCAGCATGTTTGATCAAGTATTTCAGTGAGAAAGTACAGTTCCATGCTGGCCACCCATTTCTTATATTGGCCAGGCTGTGTTCACTGAGTCTGTACTTTGTCAATGTGCTTCTGTCTTTAATATCATCATTGTTAGCAGATAGTCTGCTACAGTGTATGGTCATATTCGGGCCAGATAGCACTGCTCCAGCAGGTCCAGGGCCCAGATCTGGCAGTACTGCTACAGCCCCTGTTCAGTGTGGGACAGCGGATGAGGTCATCTGCATAGAGCAGAAATTTGATTTCTGAGTCGTGTAGAGTGAGACCAGGTGCTGCACAGCATCCTAAAATCGTGGCCAGTTCGTTGATATGAAATGTTGAATAATGTTGGGCTTAAGCAGCAGCCTGGCCTCACTCTGCACTCCTGAGAAAAGAACACGGTCCTTTTGTTGCCAATCTTTATACCACATCTATAGTTTGTGTATATGGATTAATGAATGTCATATTCTTTACCCCCTACATGGATTTCCAGTAATTTTTAGAACAGACCATTGTGCCAAGCTGTCAAAGGTCTATGAAACTTGTTTTAATTTTGTTTTTATTTTGGCTAACATGTAAATCAGTTAGGGTGTGTAAGGTGTTGATATGATCTGATGCGTGGTGATTTGGTATGAATACAATCTGACTTTTGCTCAAGACACTGTGCTTCATAAGGAAGTCTATACGTCTTGAATTAAACAATACTACAGAGCGCTGTGTGTTAGCCACGTGTCATTGTTTTGAATAGCCAACTGGTGTGATTTAGATTTATTAAGAGTGTTCCAGAGTTCACAAAAACTATTTGTAATTATGGACTCCTCACTTGGTGCCAGTTGTACTTGTGTGTATTGTGCTTTTTGGATTCTGAGTGTACGTTTGTACGGTCTCAGTTTTACACAATACTGAAGGCATTCAACTGCATTATTTGGGTTTGATAATTTCCTTAATTCTTTCCAGATTTTAACATTCTCTGTCAAACCACTTGTTTATTTGTTTATTTGTTTTTTTTGGGGGGGGGGTGTTCCTTGATAGTTTTATCTTACATAATTGAGCAGTGGTAGTAAATATTTGATTTGTGTTCTTGACTTGCCTTCATTACTGTAAGTGTATGTGGTCTCCAGAAAGGTATTTCTGGAACTCTTCTGTACTGTTTTTGGCTGGTCTGTACAATCTCCTGATGTTGTCCAGCTCACTGTTAGTCTCTGTCCTTTCAGTGAACACAATAATTTGGTTGACGGCGGGATTAGAGGAGAGAATGCACTGACAGAGAGGCTCCAAATCTCTTATTTAATCCACTCTGCTATTTCCATGAGATGAGCAAAAGGTGCATCTCCCCAAAGAGTCCCCTCATAACCTATCACTGAAGATTATTGTTTATAGCACTTATCATTGTTTAAGATAGACCTTATATATTTTGCACTTCTAGGTATCAGCATTCATCCCTGTATTCTACAGAATTCTAGTTCATTGTATGTTTAATTCTAATCTACTGTACTTGGATATATTCTATGAGTAAATGACAAAGCACTTTTGTAAGTTGCTCTGGATAACAGTGTCTGCTAAATGCCGTGAATGTAAATGTAAATGCCGTGCTTCTCCTGGTAGTCCCGAGTCCTGGAGAGAGGTTGGCAAGTCGCACCAATAAGTCTTTGCCACATCTGAGCAGATAATAACCTGGACATCAGGGGGAACCCTTGACAGAGCATCTGGGACAACATTGGTGCACCCTTTCCTATAATGAACCCTGAAGCCAAAGGCTTGGGGCCTCAGTGTTCACCTAGTAAAAACCGCACTCAACCCAACATCACTGGCATCTTTCTGTACATGGTGTTCGAGATCTCTTCAAGGCTGAGCTAGAACTGGGGAGGACTGAAGGGCCTCTCTGAACTTCATGAAAGCGTGTTGGCACTCCTCTGTCCACTCCCAGCATGTGTTCTTTTTCTTCAGCTGGATTAGTGGAGCTGAAATCTCTGCTAGGTAAGGGATAAACTTGTGGTACCAGCCTACCAGATTCTCTGCAGACTCTTAATATCCATAGGTGGTGGATATTCACATCACTCTTAACTTTTCTGGGTCTGCTTCTACCCCTTGATCTGATACCACATGGCCCACGAACGTAAGGTGGGTCTGGAAGAGGTGACATGGCATTGGGTAGGTATCCAGGCATGTTTTGGCATGCAGACCATGGTAATCTACACAAAAATGGTAGGACCTATCTGGTTTAGGCACTAAGACCACAGGAGCCTCCCAGGAAGAGGAGGGTAGGTCTAGTATTTTCTCTGCCAACATCTTTTGGACATGGTTCTTGATCACTTCCTGCTTTTGGGAGGAGATCCAGTATACTCGTCACCTGACTGGCACCTCATCAGTAGTGTAGCTTCGATGTTGCACAATCTTAGCAGAACCTAAACTCTCTGTCCATACGGTAGACAACTTCTGCAGCAGCGGTCTAGTGGTTCTGATAGAGTGCTGAGGGTTGCTCCTTCATAACAGCCATATAAAAGTTGGTGCCGTCCCCCTTTAGTGAAGATGTTTTCTTATAATGAAACTCATGTACTTTACTGTTGGATATTATTTACTTGTTGTGATAATGTTGGAGGGTGAGCTTGCTAACCACTAGAAAATCTAGCCCCAGCAGAAGAGGCATATGCAGGTTGTTGTCCCTGAGGACATATAGAGGACATATATCTCCATCTTATTTTGAGGTGTCATGAAGACTGAGAAACAATAGAGCCTTCCCGAGGGCTTGGCTCTCCTGCCCATAAACCCTCACAAAAGGCTGGTGGTCACAGCATTGGAGATCTTCATCCCTGGCTATACGTTTCTATAGACTCTCTTGTATGAGGGTGAAGGTGCTTCCAGTATCCAGCACGGTGTCACAAGCAAAGCCCCTGATCTGTACAGGAACCACAAGAAGAGAAGGCTCAGCATGCATAGATGCAATCTCAACCTCTCTGCTGTTCCCATCCCAACCTTTTTTTTGTGTGGTTTCTTGGAGGCTTGGCAGTCACCACTGCTTGCATTTTGGACTCTGTTCCAGTACTTTTTAGAGGACACCGTCTTTCTCTACCAGGAAGCTCGACTTCACTAGTTGGTCCATAGTGGTTACTACTTCCCTTAACCCACTAGCAAGATGAGGATTACAGGCATTTAAAATCCTCCTGACCATCTCCTCCACTGCCATCTCAGGTTGCCACTTCTGGCACAAAGCCCTATAGTCATAAGCGAAGTCTCGGAGGCGTTGGTTCCTCAGGAAGAAAAGCTTCTAAGAATGCAGTCTTGAACATCGCCCAGTCCTTTATCTTGGCTCCGGATGCTAACCACCAACTCCGAGCAGGCCCAAGGAGAAGAGAATTCAGTGTGACAAACAGCTCAGGGTCACTCAGGGGTCTTAGGGTTAATTTTTTTTTTTTTCTTCACATTGCTCTCTAAAGTTTGTGACACTGTTAGTGCTGGTTGTCTGTCCAAACCTAGGGAAATCCATCCGAATAGAAGGAGAGGAAGGAGCACTCATAGGGAAGGCACTCATCCCACTGTGGAACGCTCTCGCTGTGGGAGCGGATGATGCGGTCGGTTTCCATGTGCGGCAGATGCTTTGTCAGATGTTCTCTCTCATCTGCCCCTCCCACACCTGATCTCTACAGTGTAGGCGGTCAACAATCACATGGTCAAAATGACTGAACCTCTCACCTATGTATGTCTTGATATCCTCCGCTAATCTCTCCATGGAAGACTTCAACCTATCTTCTCTTACAAGGGAAGAGTCAGCTACATCTTTCAGCAGAACTTCCACAGTGTCCATTCTTTCCTCAAGATTTATGAGATCTTCCTCCAACATTCCTCCTTACAATTATAAAACCGAGCGAAACGGAAACAAACACAAACAGTTACAAAATACAACTCAAAGAAAAACTTAACGGCTGGCCCCAAAGTGCGTCACTACCATTATAAAAGGCGTTATTCAATCCCCGTACGGGATACCCCCATCAGGACTCTCACAAACACAAACAAAGACAGGGTGGTGCGACTAACACCAGCGCTGTAATATTTTCAAACGAACTAACGTTGAAATGTAGGATAACCTTCCCCTCAACATGTGTATACAATAACACACCTTACAAGTAGTAATATTATACAAATGTACCCACCACAATATCATACATCAGGTCATCCAACACAACCGCTTTGGCAGCAGTAAAGGCGCTCCTAACAGGGAAGGAGTGAGCACGGTAAACCAGATGGAGACTCGGCAGTCTCTCTACCACTTTACAGTTTTGTCCACGGTCAATAATACCCCTGGACAAGAGAGGGGAAAAAAATCCTATCCCTTCAGGTGTATTTCAACTGTATGAAAGTGGAGGGAGAAGATGGGAACTTTTCCCAAGTGAAGTCCCACGACCTGCTGCTTCCGTGTGTTCAAATAAAACCCCTGTTTCATTGCTAGTCCATTCAGGATCATCCTGCCCATTGGGTGATCAGTCCCAACTACTCACATCTGCCCCGGAGGGGATGAGCCTTGAACCCGTGCGCACCCTCTCCTCACGGGCTATGCACTCAACCGACAACACCGGTACAAAAAACAAAAAGGAAAAAGGTTGATACACATGTACACATTATTGATCATATGTGATCGTTACAACAGTGCCAGAGTTTTTGTTGTTGTGTTGAAAATCCTTCTTCAGAACTATTAATCCCAAGGCTGAAGGGTTCAGGCCTTGGACATTCCACATGCTAATCAACAGAGAAGCCACGTGTTATAGTGCTTTTGTTTAAAATTAGATAAACCAGGAAAACTAAAACTATACTAAATCAGTGAACTGTCTGTTGTACGTGAATGTAAAGATGTTTTGTAAGGTAAGCTAGTGTTAATATTCTTCAGAAAAGTATTTAATAAGTGTTCAGGGCTCAGTGTGTTTTTTAGTTATATGCCTATTCTACAATAAGGGCAAAGGGATGTAGTTTTCTTTTCTTTTTCTTTTTTTGGGGGGGGGGTGTTTGTTTTTTGTTATGTCAGTTTTGTATAGATGTACTGCCATAGTTGTTTGATTTCACTGCAATATTTAGATTTTCACCTCAGTAGTTCGATTTCATCTCAGTATAATTCGGTGGTGTTCTCAGAATAGCTGCGCTGCTGCTGTGTGGCAGGCCCTGGTACAGAGATGCAGTGGGGTGTGGTCCTGAAGCAACAGCACTGATCTGGGGGTGTGTCCAGGCTGCTATGGGTCGGGTCCTGGGGGAGAGCTGCTGCTCTGGAGGTATAGCCAGATTGGTCAAGCTGGTGTGATATAGAAGGTTGGTTCAATTGGTGAAGTGATGTATGCTGGTTGGGGTTGACTTCTTATTGGGTCTTTGTATTGGAGCAGGTTCTCTACATTCCTCTTTAGCTGCTGCAGTGACTCCTTTAGCTGGTTTTTGATGTGTTCCAGTTGGTCCCTGAGATACAATGTGTCTTTGCTGATGGTGAGAATGGTCTGGATGTGCTTCCTCAATTCTACAAGCTCGAGGTAGAGGCTGGTAGAGGCTGTCTCTGATGTGTGCTACAGTGGAGTGGAAGCGAGGGCTTGAGTGAGCGGCAGTGGCATCTGAGGGAGACCCGTCTTCTACAGTGAAGTCTGAGGGAGACCCATCTTCTACAGTGAAGTCTGAGGGAGACCCGTCTTCTACAGTGGCGTCCGAGGGAGACCCGTCTTCTACAGTGGCGTCCGAGGGAGACCCGTCTTCTACAGTGGCGTCCAAGGGAGACCCGTCTTCTACAGTGGCGTCTGAGAGAAACTTGTCTTCTATTTTTTTAAGCCGGAGAAAAGCTCCTTCTTTTCTTCAGTGTAGTTTCACTCCCTTGCACCATCACTGTACTGTTTTGGTAGAGGTTAGTTAGAAATCTGCTTTCTGGCTCTTCCTCACAGTCCTCAAAATGTTTATTTGACAGCCCTTGCAGATCCGTCATTTCCCAATGCATTCAAAGTGTTTGCATACCGAATGCCGTGCAGTAGTGTTATCTGTGTGGAAGAGCACACTGGTGATGCATTTTTTCCCTTAATAAGACTGCAGTCTTTGAACAATGTCTCTGAGTTTTCTCTTTGTTTTTTGGTTTTTTTGCATTGCTGTCTCACATTGAATTTGTGCAGGGAACTCAAAGGGGGCAGAACAAGTGGCTACTGCTGCTGAGGAAGCTGCCTTGGTGATATAATGTTTAATGACGCCATGGTGGTGTGTGTGTGTGTGTGTGTGTGTGTGTGTGTGTGTGTGTGTGTGTGTGTGTGTGTGTGTGTGTGTGTGTGTGTATATGTGTGTGTGGGTGTGTGGGTGTGTGTGTGTAGGCGGTGGTGTGCTGTTGGTAGAGGCTCTTCTCTCTGAAGACAACAGCGGCCCCGTAACTGCTCAGCTCTACTCCCTCAACATGCTGGTTCAGACAGAAGGGCGGGAGCGTAAGGGTTCGGAGTACACCCGCCTCCTCTCCGCCGCCGGCTTCTCCTCCGTCCACATCCACAGTGCTGGCCACATCTACAGCGTCATACTGGCTCTGAAGGGCTGACTCCAGCTGAGCATGCCCTGGTGCCCAGCTCCTCTCTCCTCATGAACCAATCAGACTGCGTGTGAAGGCGGAGGTGAAGGTGGCCATGGCAGACATCTTGCTTCACATGGAGCCTCATAGACTTTGAGGAGAGGGCAGAGCTCTAACCACTGTAGCCAGATCAGTACCGCTGCCCTATGAAACATGTCAGTCTTGCTGCGCCTCCGCTAACATTTTGTCTGGCTTTCCTCAAGGGAGGAGGGATTGAATTAAATGTAGAGTAAATAAAATAAAAGTTTTGCTGAAGAAGATTTATTTATAGCGATGGTTTAACTGATGATTTTCTTATTTCCTTATCCATTCTACACCACGTGAACTCTGTGCTGCAATTACAGATTATAAATTCCTCATGACACCATGGACATTTGCATGATCTTAAGATGGTACATTCAGTGTCAACCCCTGCTTCTTAATATAATGAACAGAGTGCATACCTGTCCATGGCTGTTCAGCTCTTTCGGTGTAATCTTAGGCCACTGTTACAAAATGGACCCAGCCTATATAGGGATGGCTGTAATAAGTCAGGGCTCAAGCACTATAAAAGCCATTTCCATGTTAATTGTCTGGTTTCCAATTAATTGCTGCATACTTAATTATCCACTCATGAAAAAAAAGTTATGTAAGAAAGAAATGAGACATACAAAGTGTTTAGTTTAATGAAATCTATTCATTTCTCATCAGGTTGTGTGTGAGAATGAGTGAGAATTGCAGTGAGTTTGGTTTGAAGGATTTAAGTGTTATTATAATGAAATGACTTCCTCCTCAGACGATCATAAAACTGCAGGTGACCATTTGATTGCTGCCGTTTGGTGAACTTTCAGCTTCCACAAAGGACAAGCAACTGGTTCTCATGAACTTATTTCTTCATCGTCCATGTCTGATTGGGATCTGCCATCTTTACTTCTGAAAGAGAAGAACCTATTGATATTTCCAACTTTTTATCATTACACTCATGATCTTTTGAACACTTTCACTGTGCCCTGGTTAAAGCAGCATGAACTTAAAGCTCATTAGTTCTGTGTTTTTTGCTGGGGCAAGAGAGGGATTGTTTTATGAGCGCAAGGCTGCTTGTGGTTATAAAGGACACAGGAATAGTCTAGACGTACAAGTGAGGGACAAATCAAAGACACAGATTGTGTGTGCGTGTGTGTGTGCGTGTGTGCATGTGTGTGTGTGTCTGTGCATGTATGTGTCTGTGCTTGATTGAGTGTGTGTGTGTGTGTGTGTGTGTGTGTGTGTGTGTGTGTGTGTGTGTGTGTGTGTGTGTGTGTGTGGAGCCATCTTGGGCCAAACTGAAGCCAAAAGTGAACAATCACATACACAGGGCATTTGATTGATTGTCCAGAAGAATCCTTTATTTGACTAGTAATAATTATATTCAACTCTGTAGTCCAGAGAGATGTGAAATAAAATGCATACATTTATATGCATGGAGTAAGACATAAATGTGTTTTTACCCATTCCTGCTGAAGTAAAAAGTAGAAAGAAAAATGAACAAATATATAAAATAAATTGTGTCATTTAAGAATATTCTCTACTAATATATAATTGGCTCATAGCTCAGGAGTTTTAATACTCTGTGCAAACAATTCAAGTGGCTCTTAAAAGGTAGTAGTTATCAATCGGCAGAAGTGATCTTTTGGATCATAACTGTTACTACAGGCTCCAGTATTATTTAAGACTTTAATTTCTGCTGTGTGTAACACACAGTGTGCAGCCTGCTATCAGTGTGAAGAAAAAATACAGCAATGAGCCATAAGTAGTGCTGTCACTAAAATCATCTGCACACCGTAAATAAAAACTAAAGCCTAGCCTTAAATGTTTAGACTGTCTGAGTCTCAGACATTTATAGGAAGGTTATTCCATAGTGTGGGAGCATTACAGGAAAAGGCTTTGCCCCCTGTGGTAGATTTTCTTATTCCTGGCACTAGTAAAGAGCTGCACCTTTTGATCTAAGCAGACGTGGTGGATCGTAATGCACTAGGAGTTTTCTAAGGTGCTGTGGGGCAAGACCATTCAGTGCTTTGTAGGTTATTAGAAGTATTTTATAATCAATATGAAATTTTACTGGGAGCCAATGTAAAGTAGCTAAGATAGGAGTCATGTGGTCACATTTTGTAGTTCAAGTAAGAACTCTGGCTGCTGCATTTTGAACTAGCTGGAGCTTGTTTATGCACTTAGTGGTACAGCCAGACAGTAAGGCATTACAGTAGTCCAATCTTGATAAATGCATGGACTAGCTTTTCTGCACCATGTTAATAGAGCATGTTCCTAATCACTGAAATGTTCCTGAGGTGGAGAAAGGCAGTCCTAGAAATATTATTTACATGAGCTTTGAATGAGAGACTGGAATCCGTAATAACTCCAAGATCTTTAACTGTTAGAGAAGATGTGATTGGGAGACCACTGAGGTTCATTAAGTAATTAGAGAGTGAGGTCCTAGCTGTCTCTGGGCCTAATAGAAGCACCTCTGTTTTGTCAGGATTAAATGAGAGAAAGTTTCTCAACATCAAGTGTCTGGCGTCCTTTATGCATTCCTCAGTAATACTAAGCTGATATATGTCCTCTGATTAGGCTGAGACATATAGCTGAGTATCATCAGCGTAGCAATGGAAACTAGCACAGTGATTACGTATAACGTCACCTAGAATATATAAAGAAAACATCAGGGGCCCTAGAACAGATCCTTGTGGGACACCATAGCTAACCTTGTTGTATGTTGAGAAGTCTCCATTTATGTTAACAAACTTGTAGCAACTGACTTAAGATTAAAACCAGGAAAGAGCTATTCCCCTAATTCCAACAACATTTTCGAGTCTATCTAGTAGAATGTTGTGATCTATAGTGTCAAATGCTGCACTTAGAATGCTCAAATGCTGGTCAGAAGCCAACAACAGGTCATCAATTACTTTAATCAGTGCTGTCTCTGTACTATGATGAGGCCTAAACCCTGACTGAAAGATTTCATGTTCTGATTCAGATATGATCTTAACTGCTGAGCTACAACTTTTTCTAGGATCTTGGAAATAAATGGAGGGTTTGAGATCGGCCTGTGCTTTCACAGCTGATATGGGTTAGATTTTTTTGATAAGTGGTCTGATTACTACTAATTTGAATGATTAAGGTATGTAGCCAATGTTCAGGAAGAAGTTTATTGCATTTAGTACAGGTTCAATTACTTAAGGTAGGATTTCCAGTGACTCTAGTAAGCAAGTTGAGGATTTTGAATGTGAGATCAGGAATGTAAATTCTGGCTCTTGGATCGGTGTAAAGGATTCGAGTCATTTTTGGCCTGGTTGTTCTGATCTCTAAGTAGCTACCCGATGTCCCGTTAATACTCTGAATGTTATCTCTAATGTGCTTAATTTTCTCATTTAAGAAATTCATTAACTCATTACTACTGTGTGATGTAATCTGAGCATTAGTATCAGTTTTATTCCTAGTTAGATGTGCAATTGTACTAAAAATAAATCTAGGATTATTTGTTATTTTCTACAAGGGTCGAGAGATAAGATGTTCGAGTAATAAGTGCCTTTCTATACTTGAGAAGGATCTCCTTCCATGCAAGTGTCATGTTTAGCCCCTCGTGGTATTATTATTGTAATGACTTCCCTGTCTTTGTTTTGCTTTACTTCCATGTTGTGGTTCTGTTCCTTAGCTTTGTATTTCTGCACCTCATAATGAACTCATTAGTTCATATTCTAAAACCCTGTTCCCTGTGTTTTTTTCTGGATATTGTAATTCCTAGCCTGTATGTGATTCTAAGTCTGTGTTTATCCAAGCGTCCCTGTGTTAATCCATGCCCTTGTAATTCCTAGCCTGTATAGGATTTCCAGTCTGTGTTAAAGTCTAGCCCCTGTTTGTGCGATTCCTAGCCTGTCTGATATAACCTGCTTCCCTTTTCTGTTGCCGTGTGTTTGCTTACGGCGTATTCCCGGACTCTCCATGTTGGCTGACTCACCCTGGACACTTACAACGATGATGACTCTGGATTTGCCCATAATAAAGCTCCCCTTTCTCGGCACATGCATTCGCCTCAAAGTTCAGTCTGGCGCCATATGCGTTCTATTTTTCGAGTGTTTTGTTTTAAATTGCGAATGTGATCATTATACCAAGGTACTAATTGTTGTCCCCAATTGTTTTCTTCTTTTATTCTGAAGTGGAACAACATCATTGTGTAACGTTGCTGCAGGACGCACAAACTCCATCGACACCGTGAAACATTAATGATATTAAACACGTACATCAAGGGTGGCACTCACACTCAACGTTAAACATAGAACACCGATACATTAACAGACGAGCACACAAAACAACGTAACGGATAGAATAATCAGGATCGACACAGACGTGGCGACGATGAAAAACAAAGCGCGCGTACACGGACAGGGGTTCAAATAGACACGAGACATTAACATTAAACCCTGCACACGTGTGCGCAATCCTGGGGGGGCGGGGGGGCGTGGTTACAAACCACGTGACTTAAGGGCGGTGCAGCCCGTGACACACTGAGTGTACAGTATATTGATTCTAAGCATTCAGTCATTTGATCAAGTTCCGTGTGGTTTGAGGGCATCCTAGTCGCAAATGATAAGTCTGGGAAATTTGCAATTAATCTAGAAGCAGCGGCTGACGTAATTGTGTGTCTGGTGTGGCAGAGAGGCGAGGTTATTATATTGAGTGCTAGTCTATGATCAGACCGCTATTTTTTCAACTACATTCGTTTTTGTTATTCTCTATTACAGGCACTTGCTTGGGGTGATTTTTCAAATAGCAGACCCTATTATCATAGTTCACGAGCTTGCTTTCAAATGTCATTCACTGCTGTCCCACTCTTTTGTCACAGAGGAAAGCCTACAGAGTGCATCAGTCATATCAATCATTTTTGTCCCTTAGCCAGGGTACAGCATCAATATATGTCTTCAAATAAATGTATCATACAATATTCATGAAGAATCTTAAATAAGTTCGCTTTTTTTTTTGCAAAGTAAACATGGGTAAGAGGTGTGGGTATGTGACATTGCTGTTCTAAAAACTAAATGACGGGCCAGCTTCTCCAGAGCTGTATCTGACCAGCAGTTAACTCTCTGACAGACTTTTCACAGCACAGAGCTGGACACTGAACCTCCTACTGGAAAGAGGCTCCACCTCTCATGCTAGCTAAATGCTCACCTTGGGGATCACATTGCTCGCCTTACTTTAGGAGATGTTCATTATTAAATAAAGATTGAAGATGGGAACATAAATTGAAATCATATAATTTCAGGGCACAAAGTCAACATGTGAATGGAGGCTTCCTCAGGTCATTCAGCCCCATCTTGTTAGTGTGTGATGCGTCTCGGCCTGGTAGCCCACGTTGAAAATGCAGCCTTCAGATGCAGGCACAGGTGAACAAAACTGGCAGCGCCTGTCATGCACTCCTTCAGGACAACCAGCTGCACTGGATAACGCATGAATAATTCACGCGAAGCATCGTGGAATGCTGCTGCCTTGAATGAACAAGTGGATCGAGATGCTCGAGAGTTGCTCAAGCTTTTCAGCATCGAACGCATCGTTACAGTGCAGTAAAGGACATTTGTTCGCCTTTTAATAATAATGTAGGATTTCTATAAGTGTAGAACAGGCTGACGTTCCTGTATTGAATAAATGTTCAGCCAAAATAATTGAAATCAGTGTTCGTTCTTCCTTAGGACATTAAAAACAGGCTGAAAGAAGGAGAGAAGGCTGGCAGAGGCAAATCGGGCAGTGTGATTTACTGCAGAACTTTAACAGGCATTGATGAATTTGTCACATCTGTTCAGCTCATTCGCCTTTATTCACTAGCAAATAGCAGATATTCAAGCGCTGTGATTACTCTTGAAGGAAAAAAAATTAGAAATCAAGTGAGAAGAGCAGTTTTATTCAGCATGCACACACAGATAGAACATGCAGATTTAGGAAAATAAAAGGCCTATGAATGCAAAATGCACTGCTAGTTTGTTATGAAGAACTGCCCAAATTAAAGTCAGTCCCATAATACCAATAATTCACTATGTTCTTTTATTGAAATGCTTAAGTAACCAACCCTATGTTCCTGGAATAAAGAGTTTGAGGTCTAGATTAGATTTAGGGTTAAGGATCCAACCCTGACCTTAGTAACCCTTTTAGAAGTCTCCCTAATGTAACATTACAGGGATATGTAGTTATGTAGTTAACGAGTTTGCAGATTTCCTCTCTACTCTACTCGCTCTAGTAGAAAAAGCCATTATTGTTGGGGATTTCAGTATTCACTTTGATAGTGCCCATTAGAATCAATTAGTTCACGTAATGTATAAGAGAACCCACACACTCTTGTGGACATATGTTTAATTTAGCACTGACATACGATGTAGACATAGAGAACATCGTCACACTACCCCAGTCTGATGCCATCTCAGACCATTCCCTCATTTTGTTTGAACTACATATGAGCCAAAATATAGTAACCTCACCTCGCTACCACACATCAGCCACTGCATCTAGATTTATTGGGAATCTCCCAGACTTATCATTTGCGACTAGGATGCCCTCAAACCCCATGGAACTTGATCAAATGACTGAATGATTAGAATCAGTATTCTGCTGCACACACAATGATGTTCCTCCACTTAAGAATAAAAAATTAGGGACAAAAAATTAGTACCCTGGTATATTGATCGCATTTGCGATTTAAAACAAAACACTTTAAAGATAGAATGCAAATAGCAGCACAATAAACATGTAGTCTTCCAGCTTGCATGGAAGGAGAGCCTTCTCAACTATAGAAAGGCACTTATTACCATCTTATCTCGCAATCCTAATAGAAAATAACAAAACTAATCCTAGATTTCTATTTAGTACAATTGCACATCTAACTAGGAATAAATATGACACCAATGTTCAGATTACAACATCACATAGTAGTAATGAGTTCATGAATTTCTTCAATGTGAAAATTAAGCACATTAAATATAACATTCAGAGTATTAACGTGATATCAGGCAGCTACTTAGAGATCAGAACAACCAAGCCAAAGATGACTCAAGAATCCTTTACACCGATCCAAGAGCCAGAACCAGATGCATGAAGTCTTTCAGTCAGGGTTTAGGCCTCATCATAGTACAGCACTGATTAAAGTAGTTAATGACCTGTCGTTGGCTTCTGACCAGGGTTATGTCTCTTTGCTTATACTGGTTGATCTGAGTGCAGCATTTGACACTATAGATCACAACATTTTACTAGATAAACTTGAAAATGTTGTTGGGATTAGGGGAATAGCCCTTTCCTGGTTTTAATCTGGGATGTTATAATGCTGTCACTTCACCTCTCTTTTGTCACTGAAGTTTGTTGACTGACAGCTCTGGAGTGCTGCTGTTCTATTGTGCTGTCATGCACGAGATTCCTTCTGGCTCTTTTCTTTTAGCTATGCTGCCACAGCTAGATCTGCTGGAGTCCATCTTTGCACATTATAGTACCCTAATGTACATACCCTCATACTCTATTCTCTCTTTCTACCGAGGTACACCTACCCCTGATGTCATGATGTTACTGAGCCTCATCCCGTCTCAGTTGCCATGACTACTCCTACCACCCCCTGATGTCCCCTGCTGTAGCCCATAACACCTCCACCCCAGCCAGCTACTTCTCCATTGCCCTTGATGGACATTCTTGTGCAGGATGGGTTTCGGACACATGCACACCATCAGGACCAGACTAGGACTTCTAGAAAACCGGACTAGGCATTAATTGTTTATTTTTTCTTTTTATTATTATTTATTTTTCTCTTAAAGTTTTTACTATTGTGGTGACCAGAGGAGGATGGCCCTCCTTTGAGTCTTGATTCCTCTTAAGGTTTCTTCCTTGTGCTCTTAGGGAGTTTTTCCTCACCAGTGTCGCCTTCGTCTTGTTCACTGGGGGCTTGGACTTGGACATTTGTAAAGATGCTTTGTGACAACATCTGTTGTGAAAAGCGCTATATAAATAAATTAGATTTGATTTGATTTGATTATTTGTTCTTTAAGTATTACTGCGTTATTGCTATTTTGGTTACAGCTCTTTAATGTTTCATCATAGTGTCGTGTATTCTGGCCAACAATGTTTCTCATAAGGGGTATATCTTCATTTCCAAATTCCTGTTTAGACTGTTGATGGTTTGTAGGCTTCAGTGTGAATAGTTATAGTTCCTCCACTTATATTGGGCAAGAGAATCACCCCTTCCATATAAATGTACAATCTGGAATCATCGTTATTTGATATTAAATCATCATTATTGGTTATTAAATCCAAGAATACTTCAGATTGTTGTGTACATCTTTCTACATCTCCTTCACAACAGAAGATAAACGTTTCAGTATCATTCTGAGGGACCACAGGGTCATGACATCATGACATCAGAAACAACCACTAATGAATGCCACAGAGAATCATTTAATTTCACAAATATTTCCTTTATGTTAAAATGCCCTTGTTGGACTAAGTGGGTCATGGAATGTAATATATAATGAATAATTGTGTCGAAATACTGAATACATGAAACGAAATGCTGATCCATATTTACTGTCAACACTCACTCCACCTTCATGCCTTTCAGTTAGACAATACGTGTCCCTCTGGACTGAAATGGAAGCCGGAAATAGTGGAACATGAAATAATAAAAAAACCCACCAACTATAGAACTCATAAGATAGCCACCTTTTATCTATTCCCCATAATTACCATAAGAATTACCATAATAATTGACAATGCACAACAGCTAGCAGAAATGGAGAAAGAGCGTTAAGCAGGAAGCCAATTACTCATAAAATATGGATGAAGTAAACAGCCATCTTCCACTCCCACTTTCTCCTTGGTCAGTGAAGTGGAAAATATGCGCCACTGGATTTGTATTACCACTGCGTTTCAGTGAATGTGTAATTTTAGGCCAGTAACGTGTCAGACATAGAAAGAGGGCTGATGAAACAGACCGTGATACTATTATTGGACCAACAGAATCCTCTCGTGGTGCTAGCATATCACCACTATCAGCTGAGGGGATTTGTAGTCAAACCTTACATATAACAAGAAGGCAAAATGTCCCCTCGTTTCGCTCTCATTTTTCACCTCCACCCTCAAATTTCCAACTGTGTAAGATTTCATCTGCTGTGTGATATATCACTGCACATGAGATTGCATGTGGCCTGAGGTCAAGTGAATACGCTGTACGTCATATGAGACAGCGATATTTTCCCACCTTGTGTGTTCGTGTGTATTTCTTCTTTTATTTCTCCTTAAAGCATATCCAAACCCAGATAAAATGACAGAAGCACTGTGTGCGGAGTCTGTCCTTAGAAATGCCTCGAACTGTGTTCCACTCTGTATTGTTGTTCCCATGTTTATTACCCCACCTGTTTTCTGCACTGTCAATGTAGTAAGGCTCTGGAGTTTTTGGTTATGTTATGCCTGCCTATCTTAAGACATTCAACACCAACACAAGGTGACACGCAGATTAAACAAATATGTTTATAGAAAAAAGAAATACAATGTTAGATAATTAGCATAGGGAGGTGCAATATAAAACAGCAGAAATCCCAAAAAGGTGCAGCAGACGAGGTGAACTCCCAGCACAGGAGGGGAACAATGCCTTTATACTCCCAGCACATTAGAGAAAGAAATCAGGAACAGTCAACACCTACCAGCTTCACTCCCTCATGTAGGAGAGAGAGAGGGAGAGAGAGAGGGAGAGAGAGGGAGAGAGAAGAAAGCAAAGGAGCAGCGACAGTCAAGGCTGTGATATAGTATAGAAAATATCGACTTGTGACTTAAAATTCCACTTTTCTTTACTTGTATGGTCTTTATCTTATGAGTGAATGGTGGAGATGGAATTGTAAATGTGTCAGATACATTGTATCTCACTAAGAAGTGCCTGAGAAAAAAGGTTAATTTAATACATTGGCAGCCTGTGAAGTCACAATGCACTGATCGCCAGGGCTTATGGATTTACTATGAATCCTTCATGCTGAGTTGTTAAAGTTAATGAAAAGGGTAGATGACCCAAAATATCTTGTCTTTGTTACCTGTGACAGCTAGATTACAGAGTGGGAGAGTGGGAAATAGGCAGGGCAAGGGGCCTTTTAAAGAAATAGTTACGAGACTTAGAGACACACACATTCACGCGCATGCTTGCTCATCTAAGGCTGGGGATGAGTGCTGGGGATTCAGTATGAATTTGGGATTAAAACTCCTCAGAATATTTTGTTATTTTCATTTTCCCTCATCCCAAAAGGGAAAATCATTCTTAGTAGAATGTATTCAGAAAAACATACATTATATAAGTTAGGGAAAATTGCAAGTTTAGATGCTTTATTACCAAATAAAGTTACTCTTCAGTGACCATGTCTGTAGGAGCTGAAAGAATCCAAGATGGTTTTACTTGAAAGTTTCTCCTCTAATTGTAAAGTGTAGTTTATAATACAGTTCATACTAATATGTTGATATAAGCTGGAGAATAAATAACTATGTAGGGCAACCAGTGTCATGATATAATTTTTCCTACACCAATAAATTAAGAACAGAATAATAAGGTTGGTCTAATATATTGATTTTTCTTTAATAAGAAAATATGAGTTTATGGGTCATTATTACCCATACACATAATACCACCCATTGACACTGGGGAGGCCATCTCCAAACCACTAGCCACACTGTCTTCTTCTATCTCCTTCTACCAAAATCGGTAATCTATACACACTACAGTCCATTTATTTCCAAATGCTGTTAACAGTAATAGCTCCTACATCTGCTTTCAGACAGCTATATTGAAATCACTGAAAAATCCCATTAAGATAAACAACTCAGATCACTGTTTATCAGCAGTAAATCTTAATCATGTGGAAGAATGCATAGTCATGTTAGAATAAACATACAAACAAGTGTCTTATTACAAGCGTTTTATCCTCAACTTGGATGCTCTATGTCTAGTTCTAAAGTAGAAGAGGTGTAATCTCTTCTGATCTACATATCTCCCCAGTCTCTGTGCACTGCTGAGCTTCCCAGTGAATTAAACTGGCCCTGAGCAAAACTGAAGAGTTGCTGGTATCCACATATGCCCAAATGAAACTGTTGTAAAGGGATTTTCTGGCTTCAACAATCTCAGCCATGCTTTGGTATTGTGTTCTGGTTTCTCTAAAATAGTTCCTTGGATGTTGGGCATGCTTCGTCTTGATGGGTTGTCCACATTCACTCACGTGTCCGTCTGGGACAACAGATACGCAGCAGGACTGATCTGCCAAGGTGTCATCCGAGTATACTGCCAGATTCTTTGGCCCCTCTATAGTTCTTCTAGAAAGATAGCAGGAGCTGAAAGCATCACTTTGTGTGGTAATAGTTAGAAACTTCTTGGACCATTAATTCATCAGTTTTTGTTGATAAACATGATTTGAGGTGTGGCATCATGCAAAGGCAGGAGAGCGAAACACAATTAGATGAGCACAAATTGATTTTATTCAAACACGACTGCATAAAACAAACAGGTTCAAAGAAAACAGAATCCAAAGGCAAACAAACTGAAGGGTGCGTAAACAGGCAGGCAGAGAAGTAAATTAGGAATGGAGTGTAACAGGCATAGGCAGTATGTATAGAAGGCTAATGTAAAGCTCTGTGGGGAAGGATCTATGGGTTTAAATAGCCTCGGCAAAACTGGAGTCAGGTGTGTGTGGTTAGTGATCAGTACTCTGGTGAAGGGGAACAATGACATGAGTGATTGGAGGGTATGTTGTGAAGTGAGGCTGTGATTGGTCCTTGTGTGTGTGTGTGCTGACACTGCTTCATGTCTGGTTGGGTATCAGCTGGGATGTTACCCAAATACCCCACCACAACCATCAAGCAAAGGCAACTCGGGGCAGTGGGATCAGCATGGTGGAATAATGAAATGAGGTCCAGATCCAGGATCTGGTTGGCTGACAACCAGCTCCTCTCCTCAGGCCCCTCCCAGTCATCTAGGTATTGGAGTGCTCCCCTGACTTGCCTGAAGTCCAACAGAGTGGCAGGTTCCTCACCTACATCCAGCGGTGGTGGTGGGCTAGCTGTCCGGTCGCTGGAAGCCCAGCATATACTCAAATGGTGTGAAACCAGTGGCGGCAAGTTGCATGGAGTTCTGTGCAAAGACGAACATATGTCAGGTTGCACCAGGCAGAAATGCTGCAGAATCTTTCCCAGATCCTTGTTGACTCTGGATCTCCTTTGTGAAACTTCCACAGTGGCAACATGGTATGGCATGGAGGGCTCAGAAGCACTGGGGGCAGGTGTGTTGCCGCCATGCAAATGGCCACAGTTTTCAGGAAGGCCCAGAGCTTGTGGATTTCCCTGCTGCTGCTGTTCTAGGACTGGCCCCCAAAGGCTCAATGTCTCTACATTAGTGCACTCTTTTCAAGTAGCTTTGCATTCTGTGACATTGTTTGAAGGCAGAAGGGCGAGATGAGAGTAGACAGGCACACGTTGCCTTTATTCAATGACAACAAATGGGTTTAAAGAAAAGAGAAATGAAAGGCAAACACACTGAACGGTAAATAAACAGGCTGGCAGATAAGCGAGTGAGGAATGGAGTATAACAGGCACAGAGTTAGTCTGTATGGCATGCTAATGTGGAGCAATGAGGGGAAGGAACTGTGGGTTTACATAGCCCGGGGTAGACTGAAGTCAGGTGTGTGTGCTTAGTGATAAGTACTCTGGTGAAGGGGAACGGTGATGTGAGCAGAATGTCCGGGAGGTGTTCTGCAGTGAGCCTGTGATTGGTGCTTGTGCTTGTGTGTGTTGACACTGGCTCGTGTTTGGCTGGGTGTCGGCAGGGACATGTTAAGAGGCAAGCTGTGCGAACCTCTGACCCCTACACTGGGCATTTAAAGAAGACTACATTGGGCATTTCAATCCCAGAATTGAGTTCGATTCTAAGAGGGACATTCGATTAACAGTCGATCTGTAATTACCACAAAGCCTAATCAAATCATCAGGCTTCAACATAGAAACATGGTGCAGCCCCCTGAAAATTTCACTGAAGAAATTCTTTCTCCTAGAAAGCCATTTATTTCAGCCTTTGGGGTGAAATGTGAAAATGAACTGAGCTGGAATGGCAGAATCATTGTAGAGCATCTGGTGTGACATGGACTAGAGCCACATCTCTTCTCAAAGTTCCCAACTCTTCTATAAAACCTCTCCATGTTTGTTCATCATGTTCTGCCGTGTTAACATGTCAGCTTTCATGATTTATCCTCAGTTCAGCTTGATTTTCACTAAGCAACATCTTCCAACATCTATTCCAAAATAGAATAAAAAAAATCTCTACATAAAGTGGCAGAATCACCTGTTGCCCTTGATAGTTTACTTCTACTTCTGCAAGCATCTCTATGCTTTACAATTTAGTTTTTGTTTAGGGTTGGGGTTTTTTTTTAGCATTTCTTTGATTTTCTTTTAATTCGGACTCTAATATTAACGTGAAAGTGATATCTAATTCAAATGTATAGGTTTTCTTGTTCATTTGCACATCAATGATCTGGGATTTCACTTTGCTGCTCTGGCATGCTGTTCTTCGAGAATGTTTGTTTCAAGCCTTCTGTTTCGTTTGATTTTGTTGTCATGTGATATAAACCATTTGACGGGCCTTCACTGTGTGCTCCATGGGAGTGTCTTCCCTCATCTGAGCTCACATGCACTAGGTGCATGTGACCCACTCCAGCCATAACAGTCTGTGTTTGTATTTTGGTGGCCCCCTTGAAATAACAGCCTTGTAATTACAGCCTTATTTAAGAATAATATATACTTAAAGTAAAACTTAACTGCTCTGTCACTTCAAAAATATATGAGATATAAAAATTCTAAATTCTAATTCAGCACAAAAAGTAATATAAGGGCCATCTATTTTTGTTTGTGAAACAATAAAAGTACAATCTTGTTGGCCAGTGTTATTGATCCCCTACACCAGCCTGTCCTGAAGCATTTCTGAAATGTTGTGCAGTAATTACAGTCCTGTGATAATTCACACAGCTGTCAGAAACTCAGCTATGGTTTCAGTGGTCCTTCTTGTGCATGACTCAAAATTGTACCAATAAACTTCTGCTATACTTTTGATACCACTGGAAGCAAAGAAGTAAAAATTTCATAATACTTCTCCCAGGTTTGAACTTATGAATTGATTAGCACAATCATGGCTGTTTCTTATAACCCTTTTAACAAGTGAAGTCACTCTACAAATTTCTTTCCACTAAGCAAGCTGGGTTGTGTCCTATGCCATAAATAAGCATTGTGTGTGTGTGCGTGTGTGTGTGTGTGTGTGTGTGTGTGTGTGGACGGTTTAATGAATGTTAATACATTTTCATTTCAATCCCTGCTGCGTACAGTACTTCATAAAGACTTTTGTTATGGCATATAGACTTTTGTTAAGTCTAATTGTGTCATCACGGTTATGACATCACAATGCATAGTTGAATATATATTGGTGCGCAATGCAATTTTCTCTGAATTTTTCTGGTTTGAGTGTGTGTGTGCATGCCCAGGAATGACTGTATGTCTGCATGCCCAGTGATGAATGGTGCTCTGTCCAGGATATTATCCTCTCTCCACTCCCCGTGCCTGATACATTCCCCCTAGGGGAATGCTGTAGTTTCCGGTTGAGAGTACGCTGTACGCTGTGCACAGCAGGCTGCCGCTTCTCACAATCTTGAATGGATTTAAAAGCTGCTTGTTGATTGTAAAGTGTCCTTGGGTTCTGAGAAAGATTATTATATGTTCATTCATTTATACTCAATTAACTAATCTTGTCCATCCAGTTTCTATAGCTTTAAACAGTAACAGCGCCACCTTATGATGAGATGTTAATATAATAAGATTATTACAGACTGACTAAGAAAGAGAGAGAGAGGTGGGATTGTGTGTCCCTGTGTGTGTGTTTAAGGTTTATTCAATACGTGAGCAAAAACGTTTAAAACATTGACATCTGTGTGGTGCAGGCAACCACTAAGCTCTTACTAATATAACTTGTGCCTTTTTAGCATAGGAAACAAACAAGAGGTTTCTCCACCCAGTACCTCCACCATGAGCCAGCTCTCAGTAGGACACCAAGGAGGCCTTCACCATTTCAGATACCAGCAACCAATCAGTGAGTGTCTTTCCTAATCCAAATCCTAACTAAAGATGAACCAAAAAACTGCAGGCTTTGTCACTGATGGCCTCAGAACAACCCCCTCTCCCCTACACACACACACACACACACACACACACACACACACACACACACACACACACACAGGGTCTTGCTCGCGGCTCTCTGCCTGTTCTACTGAGGTTTCCTTGCAAGGTGACAGACGGTGAGATCTGACTTGACAAGTGAGTAATGGTCAGTGTGATGTGTTTATCTCACTGACCCTTGCCCGTCCTGCTGACAACCTTCATTAATTTGGTTCCTCTTTAACACACACTGAGCTGTGGGAGGAGAGGACAAGGATCAGGGCTCGGACACTTTTAACCTTTTGTGTTTTAATAGATATATATGCCATTAACTATTTGTAGTAATTATGGGTTGATCTATCACACTGACAGTTATATAATGTAATATGCTGTGTGTACTGGCAAATGTTCTATTTGGTCTGCATTGTACATGGTACAGTAAAACTAGCAGAAAGTCCAAATGTTTAAAGCATGAGTCATTCTTTGTGTAATATTCCTGAAGAAAACGGTTGTTCCTAGCTAGTATGGTATCTCAGAGGAATCCAGAACTATCCTACCCTCTTACTCTGTAGGCACTATGGCATTGTCTTGTGTGTATGATATCTCTGAGGATTATGACAGTGCCTTGCTCTGCACAGTATCTTCCGTGTGTCAGACTGTGATGATTTACCTGTAGAGATCTAGAGAAGAAACCATAGTAGGTACTCCCTGATGTGTGATGAGCCCAGTGATTCTTAATGCTCAGGAACTTTATGTTACAGCTTTAGTCCATCCTGGACAACAGAGCATTGCACACACCACAGGTACTCGCTCAAGGTTTTTAACTAGCATTTGAACAGATGGTAGTTATCTGCTGGTCTAATGATTTTTAGGGAGCTATTTGGGGTTTGAAACATTAAGCACTCAGTGGTTCCATTTTGAAGATTCACTTTCATCCACACTCCCAGCAAGAATACACACCTTTTTGAAGAACACCAATCTGATGCTTTTTATCAATCATAGAGGTTTCATTACTACACAAGTAACCATAGCAACATGTTGCTTCTCTCCTGCTGAACAAGGGATTCTGAGTGAAATGGGGCAAAAATCATGAGGGCTATGATGCATATGACTAAACTGTGTTGAATCTCTGCTCTGGGTGTAGACTAGGTAGAATGTTTTGTTCTCAGTGAAACCTGTCCTTCCGTCCAGCCACGCCCTCAGCGGTACCTCCCTGTCACATAGCCCCACCCCGTCACCTCCCCTGACCACGCCCTCAGCGGTACCTCCCTGTCACATAGCCCCACCCCGTCACTTCCCCTGACCACGCCCTCAGCGGTACCTCCCTGTCACATAGCCCCACCCCGTCACCTCCCCTGACCACGCCCTCAGCGGTACCTCCCTGTCACATAGCCCCACCCCGTCACCTCCCCTGACCACGCCCTCAGCGGTACCTCCCTGTCACATAGCCCCACCCCGTCACCTCCCCTGACCACGCCCTCAGCGGTACCTCCCTGTCACATAGCCCCACCCCGTCACTTCCCCTGACCACGCCCTCAGCGGTACCTCCCTGTCACATAGCCCCACCCCGTCACCTCCCCTGACCACGCCCTCAGCGGTACCTCCCTGTCACATAGCCCCACCCCGTCACCTCCCCTGACCACGCCCTCAGCGGTACCTCCCTGTCACATAGCCCCACCCCGTCACTTCCCCTGACCACGCCCTCAGCGGTACCTCCCTGTCACATAGCCCCACCCCGTCACCTCCCCTGACCACGCCCTCAGCGGTACCTCCCTGTCACATAGCCCCACCCCGTCACCTCCCCTGACCACGCCCTCAGCGGTACCTCCCTGTCACATAGCCCCACCCCGTCACCTCCCCAGAGCACTAGAATGATCACCGCAGAATAACAAGCTTCTTTTTCGCCCTTTGTCTTTGGTATGTTTTCCTCCATTGTACATTTCTAAGCCATGTTCCAGTTACTGTTCCTAGTATTTTTTTTAATCTGCATTTAATGTTGATCTTATTATTCGTTCAATAAAAACCACTCGAACATTTGTGTCCATGCCTGTTGTCTTATCTCCAGCAACTTGTAGCATGACTGCCTCAGAACATTGTCATCTTCCTGATGTAATAATGAGCATCATGTGCTTTTGTTATGAAGGGTTTGCTTCAAGTGAACTGAACCATGGACTGTTTATCAAAATCAATCTGATATTCATCTCCAGTGGATATTTATAGAAAATAAATTCAAACCTCAGAATAGGCTTCCTCTGTATTTGTTTGACATACATGACAGTTTCCATTAAGAAATTTGTCAGTTGCTAAATGGTTATGTTCTCCAGAGAGAGGCTAAGCTTTGAGAATTTAACTAAAATGACATATTAGCATCCCAAACGCTGGCAAACCACTTCCACTGAAACATGTGCACAGAAGAAGCTCAGCTTTTTTATACCATAGTGTCTTCATATGAAGGAATTAAAATTCAGATAGTCCAAACATTGCATGTTTGTTAATCTTTTGTATGATTGACAGATCATATGATTTTATATGACATTTTATATAAAATTTACAAAACAAATATTTCCCTATAAATAAAACCGTTAAACATGCATATTATCAGCTTTACTAGAGGGACATGTACCTTCTTGTCAAGGAGTAGTACTTGTATGACATTTTCTGGCACTTGCAAACAAAGTTAGAAAGAACTATTTGAAACACTATTGTTAGCTGCAGGAGGAACAAATTGTTGCCCGAGGAGACAGTTGTCTGATGAGCTTAGAAAGAATATTGTAGTCAAGCATGTTAAAAGTAAATGCTTTAAGACCATATCCAAGCAGCTTGATGCTCTTGTGACTACAGGTGCATGTATTCTAAAGAAGTTCAAGGCCCATGGGTCTGTAGCAAATCTGTAGCAAAACGAACAGGAGATTGAAGAGAAGGATAGTGCAGATGGTATAAAAAGCCAAGGAAAACGTCCAGAGAGATACAAGTTGAACTTCAAAGTTAAGGTACATCAGTGTCACAAATTCAACACTTTTTAAGTGACAGTGGACTCCATGGGAGAAGTCCCAAGAGTTGAAAGAAAAACATTTGAAAAAAAGCCAAACTGGAATTTGCTAAAACAAATGTTCACAAGCCACAATGCTTCTGGGAGAATGTAATTTGTACATTTGTTACAACGCTAGAGTTTTGAGGCAAGTCACTCTGTTCACAGATGAAAAAAATTAAGCTTTCAAAGAAAAAAAAAAACCTAGGTACTGTGAGGAAAATTGGTTATGTTTTGAGGCTTATTTGCTGCATCTGGTGCAGGATGCACTGAATCTGTGCACAGTGAACTCTCAAGACTATGGATGCATTCTATAGCCAAATATACTGCCCAGTATAAGAAAGCTGCCTCACTCACATGTCATGGGTCTTCCAGCCCCAGAATGGCTAAAAACAAAGACTATTGTCTAAGAACAAACCTTTTGTGAGTCCTGATATAAATCCTATTGAACATCTCGTTCAGAGAAGACACCCATTAAACGTGAGACAGCTAGAGCAGACTGGTCAAGAAGAGGTAGCCAGACTATCTGTTGACATGAAGAAGTGTCACTGCAGCAAAAAATCACTTGTTGGCAGTGATTGCCTCCAAAGGTTGTGCAACAAAACATTAGATAAAGGATCACATCATTTTTATCCAGGCCATTTTGTTTTATTATATACAATATCTAGTTGAATCAAAAATCAAGAGTCTGATTTTTATTAAATATGGAATAAACAATAATGGATACTGTCTCAGTGCGCAGGGTACCCAGCAAGAGAGGCTCACCCACTGACACACACACACACACACACACACACACACACACACACACACACACACCCTACATAAAGCTTACATGTACTCCAGTGCGTAGCCGTGTTGTCTGACAGCACCTAAGAAGAAACCGCCTGCTACCATCACCATGCTAAGAACCTTGCTGCCAGCGTGTTTCTTTCTTTTGGTTTCATGTTGCCTTTAGCAAGCATGACGCTGTGCCTTTGTGTTTGTCTTTATGACTATGGAGAAGAAAGACTCTCCTCAGGTGTATTCACGTCTTGCTCCCTCTCTTCTGCCATCACAGATGCCAATAACCTTTGTTACTTTCAAGTTATTCCAGAGACATTTTTTTTCATGGAAGTCTGTTTTGCACAATAATATACTGTATGTTCTACTGAATATCGTTAAACTATATGTTAACCAATATGTTAAAGAAACTTGGATTTGGCATGTGACCTCCATCTCATTTGATATATTGCATATATTCTTCTGTTGTTGTTTGTTTCAGGAAGGAAGTTGTTCTATCAGTGACTGAGTCAGCTCAAGTGTGCAATGGATACAACAAACCTGGCCATCTTCTCACTGTCACCAAATGGCTTCTATTAGAATAAGTGAACTAAGCAGTTACTGAGGTGCTTGCATGGATCCAGTGGCCCACTACTGGGAGGAAAATGGCCAGGGAAGATATATATATATATATATATATATATAGATATATATATATATATATATATAGATAGATAGATAGATAGATAGATAGATAGATAGATAGATAGATAGATAGATAGATAGATAGATAGATAGATAGATAGATAGATAGATAGATAGATAGATAGATAGATAGATAGATGAGGAATACTGACATTTTAAAGCCATGCCAGCAGGAGAAACAGCAGCTCTTCTTCACATATTACATGGAGAAGATGACGTCCATGAGGAAGACTACCCATGAAAATGTTTTTAATTTTTATATGTTAATGAGACAAATTAAATTAATGTTTCAAGATAAAGCTCATTATATATAAAAGAAAATAAATAAAATTAGAGTCATGTTATGCTTGTATACCGGAGTGTCCCCTGTTTCCCTGGCTACCTGAAGCACTTCCTTGTTTTCCTGCTATCGTCTGTTTCTATGGTTCCCTGTCTCCTCCCCTTTAGCTCCAGCTGTGCCTTGCTTGCCCTTCATTAGTGTTTCTGTTTAAACCTTGTTCCCTCATCTGGTGTTTGCTGGTCATTCTCTCTCTTGTGCGCCCTCTCTTCACTTCTGTTAAAGATTATGCTCTCTGTTTGCATCCTGGTGGCATTTCTTCCCCAGGTAAGCTACGCACATGCTCTCTGTCATACAAATGGTGTAAAAGCAAATGTAACTCAGACCAGGCCACCTTCTTCCACTCCAGGGTCCAGCTCTCATGCTCAGGTGCTCATTGTAGGTGTTTTCAGCAGTGCACAGGTGTCAGCATGGGCGCTTGGAGACCACTGAGCCCAGACAGCCCCAGACACAGCAACTGCTGCAATGCACTGTGTTCCAATACCTTTCAATCACAGCCAGCATGAAATTATTCAGCAGTTTGTGCTACAACAGCTCTTCTGTGGGATCAGATCGAATAGCACTCCCCACACACATAATTGGAGTAGCACTCCCCACACGCATAATTGGAGTAGCACTCCCCACACGCATAATTGGAGTAGCACTCCCCACACGCATAATTGGAGTAGCACTCCCCACACACATAATTGAGCCTTTGGTACGCTTGTCTTGTCACCTGTTCACCGGTTGTCCTTCCTTGGGCCACCATTGGTACATTCTAACCACTGCATACAGGGATTACTCCACAAGACTTGTCATTTTGGAGAAGCTCTGATACAGTTATTCAGCCTTTACAGCAGTATTATGTTGGATACTGAACCTCCGAAGCATGATTAGAGTATATGGGGAAAAAATCATATCGAGGCTTGCATTATTGTCAGTGAGTTAAGATAGCACTTTATTGATTCCGAAGGAAATTGTAGCATCACAATTACTGTACAAATTGCACAAGAGAAGACCTACATTAAATCAGAATAAATAGGGCAGGATTGTAGTGTGGTACAGATGAACTATAAACTTTTGATATTGATTTTTAAGACTATTTTGATACTTTTAAGAGTCTATATACATATACCAATGATGATGTACATGATTTGGAAGGTGTTCCATTGACTGCAAACATCAGTATTGCACTAAGAAATGTATTAAGTGGTAAAATATATTACGTGACAACACATGACGACACAAGTGATAAATGCCTTTATCCATAAACGATTATGTACATGATAAAAACAAGAGCTGCAGAGTGATTATTGTAATGAGTTGATAGGACGTGAAACTGTCAGTAGAAATATTATTAACACTAGGAAACGCAGTCACACAATTGGTCAGACTAGATAGTAGAAATAAATTGAATGGCTGCCAGTCACAGTCACTCTGTGAATGCGTTCCAATCAAGTAACATCTTCATTGTGCATGTTGGAAGATTCAAACCCACCTTATTTTATGTAGTGGCGGTACACCTGGATCACTCAAGTACCAGGACTTTGACAGTTTTCTGAACAACTGAGCCTGCAAGAAAGCAAAAGTCTCTTCCTGTTTGGGAATACGTCGGAATATCATCCATTAATTATAAGGTAGGGTATTCAAGATAAAAACAAACAAAATGTATAGTTGCTTGTTCTTATTAAAATCAACTGTTTTTAAAATATAGTTCCTAATTTTATAAATATATAAATTGTTTATATGTTATGTATGTTATAGTTATAACAATAACATGTCATCCATACTCTGGAGTTTGTGAGATAATGCACATCCTCTGACTAATCCAGAAGACAAAGCAGAACATAATCTTATTTAATAAGTGTTATTCATTCTCTTTCTTTCACAGTGATTTGGATGGTTAATATAGCATAAGGTTATAGCATAATCTACATACAAAACAATCGTTCCCCTTTATAGAAACCAGAAAGTTGACAAAGCCTGGGTCAGCTGATTGCATTGAAACAGCTATTATTCCTGAACAAAAACCAATAAACACCTTCCTGTTTCCTCTCTTCCCACAGTTACACAAGAACTTCCAGTCTGAAGTCACAGTGGTGCTGTCAACATATCCCCCACTCACACTCATCTTTTTCTCTACATCTTCTTCCTGTACATTGATCATTTGAATGCTGTTACCTTGTACTGATAGTCCACTGGAGCTGGCCCTGTCCAGGGATATTACAAAATAGCTAAATGCTATTTTATTATATTATCTTGACAAGAATATTAACTCATGGGTATTTGTCATTTTAATAAGTAAAATTATCAGAAGAAAGATCATTTTGAGTTTTATTAAATTTGTTCGTTTACATCTTACTATAAGGTTATGTGTTTTGGCACTTGATCCGAAGCAGATTAACCAAAACTTTATCGTTGCTATAACGTTTCCATACCACAAGATGTCACTGTTTTCGATTTTACTGCACAATCATGGAAAAACCTAAAAGCTTCACGAGGCTTCATCCAGCCATCCCTACGTCACAAATCTGGCGCTTGTCAAAGTCGCTCAGATCCTCAGGCTTGCCTATTTCCCCTTTCTAACACATCAAGGACTGACTGTTCAAAATCGTCCCATTTCCAAAATGCAGAGGAACTGGGACAATTCAGTGGTAAGTGGGCTACCAGAACAAACCATAGATGAGCTTGGACAACGTAGATCTGATGGAGCGCTACTACAGCAGCAAACCAAGTGAAAGAGGCTACGTGAAGGTCATGAGGGAACTGTGGATGAGGAAAAGACCTTCATACATCGTACTCAAACACTGTGAAACAATGCCTCCTTTCACACCTGGAGATGGATGAAATAAAGTAGAAATATCAATGCCCAGATGAAACACCTGCATCTGAGAAAGGTCAGAATGCATCTGAAATCTATGAGTACCAGCCACCACTGTAGGCTCCCCTGACTTGAATGTAGGACACCATCAGACAGAAGGCTAGCAGATATGAATGCAAAAAT
The DNA here is from genome assembly GCF_041902795.1 of Electrophorus electricus. NCBI lineage: Eukaryota > Metazoa > Chordata > Actinopteri > Gymnotiformes > Gymnotidae > Electrophorus > Electrophorus electricus. The sequence continues at coordinate 21,642,760 of NC_137505.1, read as the reverse complement.
AAGCAGAACATAAAAAAAGCAGTATAACAGAAACCAGCAAACTGGTATACGCCACTGCAGTAGTCATGCACGAGACACTAAGCTACAAAATAAAATTCACAAGCCACTCACATGGTCCCCCTTAGAAACAGAGGATGGAAACAATATACAGTGGTGTGGAAAAAGTGTTTGCCCTTCCTGATATCTTATTTTTTTGCATGTTTGATGCAAACAAATTTAAATATTAGACAAAGATAAAACAAGTAAACAAAATGCAGTTTTTAAATGAAGTTTTTTATTATTAAGGGAAAAAACAAATCCAAACCTACATGGCCCTGTGTGAAAGAGTGATTGCCCCCTAAACCTAATAACTGGTTTTGCCACCATTAGCAGCAACAACTGCAATCAAGCGTTTGTGATAACTGGCAATGAATCTTTTACAGCACTGTGGAGGAATTTTGGCCCACTCATCTTTGCAGAATTGATGTCATTTGGCCACATTGAAGGGTTTTCTAGCATGAACCGCCTTTTTAAGGTCATGCCACAGCACCACGATTGGATTCAAGCCAGGACTTTGTCTAGGCCAATCCAAAGTCTTAATTTAGTTTTTTCTTAAGCCATTCAGAGGTGGACTTGCTGGTGTGTTTTGGATCATTGTTCTGCTACAGAACCCAATTGCGCTTCAGCTTGAAGTCACGAACAGATGCTACAGACATTCTCCTTCTGGATTTTATGGTATACAGCAGAATTCATGGTTCCATTTACCACAGCAGGTCTTCCAGGTCCTGAAGTAACAAAACAGCTCCAGACCATCACACTACCACCACCACCATATTTTACTGTTGGTATGATGTTCCTTTTCTGAAATGCTGTTACTTTTACACCAGATGTAATGGGACATACACCTTTCATAAGTTCAACTTTTGTCTTGTCAGTTCACAGAGTATTTTCCCAAAAGTCTTGGAGATCATCATGATGTTTTCTGGCAAAACTGAGATGAGCCTTTATGTTCTTTTTGCTCAGCAGTGGTTTTCGTCTTTTGACTTTGCCATGCAGGCCATTTTTGCTGTCTCTTTCTTATGGTGGAGTCATGAACACTGAGACAAGTGAGGCCTGCAGTTTTTTGGATGTTGTTGTTTGGATGAGTCGTTGCTGCACTCTTGGGATAATTTTGATTGGCCAACCACTCCTGGGAAGGTTCCCCACTGTTCCATGTTTTCGCCATTTGTGGATAATGGTTCTCACTGGAGCCATTTAGAAATGGCTTTATAACATTTTCCAGACTGATAGATCTCAATCTCATTGTATCTTGTATCTCATTTGTTCCTGAACTTCTTTGGACCGCAGCATGATGTCTAGCTTTTGAGGATCTTTTGGTCTACTTCACTTTGTCAGCCAGGTCTTATTTAAGTGATTTCTTGATTGAGAACATGTGTGGCAGTAATCAGGCCTGGGTGTGGCTAGAGAAACTAAACTCAGCTTTCCAAACATGTGATAAACCAGTTAATTTATGTTTTAACGGGGGGGGGGGGGGGGGAAAATCACTTTTTCACACAGGGCCATGTAGGTTTGGATTTTTTTTTCCCTTCATAATAAAAACCTTAATTTAAAAACTGCATTTTGTGTTTACTTTACTTGTGTTATCTTTGTCTAATATTTAAATTTGTTTGATGATGTGAAACATTTAAGTGTGAAAAACATGCAAAAAATAAGATATCAGGAAGGGGGCAAACACTTTTTCACACCACTGTAACTCAGATAGAAAGCCAGCAAATTGAAAGACATCCAGAAGGGCATGAAGCTCAAACAGGGGGTCAGACTACAGAAGAAATACAAAGGGCAGCCCGTAAGAGAGACTCCAGAGTCTGCTAAACAAAGGTTAACAGCACTGGCATCCAGACTGCATCGATACACAGAAAAAGCAGCGGTCAAAAGACTAAATACCTATTCATCAATAAACCATCCACAGAACAGAACTCTGAATTTGGATCCACCCAGAGCTGAAACAGAACAGTGTGCGAAGACCACATGGGAGAATGATTCATTGCATAACACCAGTGGTTATGAGATCTTACAGTAGAGCACCATAATGTCCCAGAGCAGGAAACAGTCAGCATTACAACAACAGATGTCCAAGAGTGGGCCAGGAAAATGAGAAACTGAGCAACTGCTGGTTCAGACAGGGCCCATGCCCACTGCTCCATGCCGAACAGCTCTACAAAGCTGACTGAACAAACGAACCATCTGCTGAATGCCAGCTTCCATCCAGCCTGGAAACATTAGAACATTAGAAGTCAACTCGAAGACAACTGACAGGTGACCACAAAGTGTGGTACATATCAAGGAGATGCACTGTCCCCACTGCTGTTCTGCATATCCCCGAATCCTCTCAGCCAATGGTCAGGACAGAGGGAACTGAACTTATGTAAGGATGTATCACAGACCTAGAGAACAGCTACAAATATCTGAGAATTCTCCAGTCACACAGACCCCATGACACGAGAAGATACCTCCACAGGGTGAGGTAGGTCCTCAAGAGCTGTTTGAATGGGAACAATAAGATCAAAGCCATAAACACATATCAGCTGTTGACATCAGGACCAGTACGGGCCTCACAATGGAGAACAATTTTTGAACTTAATTTGACCTGATAAAGTAATGGAACAGGGTGTCAGGGTTTTTCCCCCCAAAACAGTGAGGGTAACCTAACAAGCCATAGTACTAAAGTTTAGTTAATAGTACTAAACGCTTATGATGCTGGAAACACTGAACATCAAAAACAGGAAATAGTCAGATTTATTTTAAAAATATAGAAAAATGTTCCTGGTGTGCTTAAGCAGATGCTGACTAGATGAAAAACAAGTGTGATTCAAAATACAAATTAGCCTCCTATTTATGTTACCCACCTGCTAATGTTTTTTTTTTTCTTGTGAAAACAAAAACCCCTCATTTAAACAATCGTGTGGTGTCAGGTGGTGTTTAGGATTGACGCTGAGTGGAGAAAAACCTCTGCAGCATCCTCAGAAAACCCAACAAAGCACCTTTATTTCGGAGAGCTGCTAATGACAATCTAATGACTCCCTTCTCTCCATCTGATTGCATGGTTTTGTTCGCAGTTATTTGTGGAGCTGGTAATTAATTGTGTCAATGGTTTATTATGAGAGCTATTCTGAATGGCACTCTGCTTCAAGATGCATCTCTTGTGAAAGCATAAAAAACAGCACGTTTGTGGGTTCTTGGCTCTCATCAAGGGTATTTGTTTCATTGTTAGGTTTCTCGAGAGCACTTGATTTGAAAGGTCTGCAGGAACAAAAACTCAAATAATAGAAGCTGAATATATTACACATGTAGACAGCCATAAATCATAATGCAGTTACACGTAACTGTGCATATGTCATAAGATATTATTATGTACTGACATTATTTAGTGTCATTTTATATTATTGTTGTACTATGTCCTTCTTACTGTATATCATCAGTTCATGATAAGTTGGGGAATACTTTTTAGCTGATTCTGTAATTCTGACAAAAACATCCACACTCCAAACACATCCATCAGTCATACTATTTGTGTTTTAAATGTACAAAGTACATGTTAGAACTAACAGTGAAATATAGTAAGTTCACATACCAAATCCATACTTGTACCACCAGGATGCAGAACAAATTTAATATAAAAATATTGAAAAAAAAGACTTTGTTGAAGAATAACAACATACACTTTAATGCAAGCACTCAATGTTTAGACAAGATGAACTAAATTTTATACTGTGCAACACAAATACTTTTAATGTATTTACCATATTCTTATGGTAAATGACCTCAAGAATATAAATGCTCAAAATTAATTATATAAACAAAAATGTAAACTGTTTTTATACAGCGACTTTTAAATGAAAGCTGTCACAATTATGCGTATGTTAACTATACACATACATTAGGCCAAGCTTACTATAGGCCAAGCTATAGTGGATGGTGTATACCCTGATAAGGATGAAATCAAAATCACTCATCATGAACCTCACCTTTGTCAACTTTGGTAAAAGATTCCAATCATTCGCACAGATTGAAGTTTTAAAAGTAGTATCAGAAAATTCAATTCACAGCTGAATTCCATACAACTTAACAATTAAAACAAACACATCAACAAAGAAACAAATCCTGTGAATTTTCGATTTCTCACACTACGTTGTCTCTGTAATTTTATATGCGATTCTTATTCACACTTGAATAAAAACAAAATCTGCCACCTTATAAACTCTTGAAGTTCTTTTCAACATATGACTAGAAATAACAAAGACAAACAAGTATTTAGTGAAACATAAAGGTTATTTCACTCTTATCAACACCATTGTCAATAACATTATGCTGTGTTTCATCCAATGAATCATATAAACACATATGACTGCAAAAATTTAATGTACATGGGAGCAAGTATGTAACACAAAAGGGGACATCATTCAAATATTACACAACTGTAGTTTTTCAAAATTTTAGTTTAGTAGCCAGATCTTACTACACCTTTAAAGACCTAACAAACACTGTAGGGTATCCCTTCAGATAGTGGAATAGAATCTGTTTAGTGGAACCATCTTTAAACCTAAACAATCAGACAAACAAAAAACCTAAATTGGACATTGCAGCTTTTTCTTTTTTCCTAATAGAAGCTATATAACCAGTGTAATATATAACCTGTGTATGATACTGCTGAGACATTCTATAACATGTAATTCATTCCCTTTTAATCAACTACGTAGCAAACATGTTTTTGTGTCATGTGAAAAAGTTAGAAAAGTAAAATGTAAACTCCTATATACTTCTAAAGGCTTTTCTCACATTTTTGCTTGTCAGCTCCATTCATGTGTCACATTGTCAACAGCATGTTCTGAAGGAAGAAGGTGAAGCAGCATACAACCCCAGTTCACAGATCATTCTGAGCTTATGTTCATGTTATGAACCACAGACCAGAACAATATACTGATATTTGCAGCATAGCAAATACCATGAACTTGTTATTTAAAAGTGCTGGACTGCCCTTTGAACCTGTCCAAGTTGTACAATGTTCTAAACATTATTTCTAAGTAATAATAGTGAAAACACATTTGCACAGGGGTTAGAGTTGGGGTTCAAATGCTGTCAATTTAAGAATATAATCCAACATCAACTAAAATGATCTTTTCTTTTAGACTGGTTACAAGCTACTTTGTTATCTTTACAGAATTTCCTTATTAAAATCCATACCCTCAGTTATCCATATTTCAAGTTTTGGTATGAAAACAAAAACAAAAATAAACAAAAAGGCAGTTCTGATCATGCCTGGTGTTGACATTTTCCCTAATTCAGACCTCAGGATGGTTACAGTTGTGTTTGAAGTCATAATCCAAACAAGCTTCTACATCATATTTTCACACATGTACCTAGAAATGCAATTATTTGGCTATCTGCATTTTATTGAGAAGAGCACTGAGCGAGAGGGTCATAGTGAACTGGGCCATTCATTCCCAGGCTTCTGGCCTTACAAATCACAAAGCATAATAATTTCAACAGGACTCCGTTTGTTCATGCACAAAAGTAATAATGTGCACAATAATTCTGAATGACAATGAATGATGACAAAAGCCAGGGTGTGCTGATGCCGAGATGAGCTGGATAAGTGGAACCCGAGCTGACTCGGGTGGGGTCCAATAAGGCAGTTCCTCCGTGATCTCATGTTCTGGGGCTTTTTATTCCATTTTGCTTTGGGAATGAAAACAATGTGACAATAAAGTGTCTCCTTGAGTAAGTGTTCAGCAGATCCTGGGAGAGGCCCAGTGAGTCCAGCCAAGCTCATGACAGGTCCCCTGTGCTTTAGAGCTTCACTGCTTAACTCGGCATACCATAAGAGGTCACACAATATTTTTCTGAGCTGTAAACCAAAAGAGGTTGTGGTTTGTTCAGCCAAAGATGCAGTAATATTTCAAAGACGAGCAGCAAACATTTGAGCACAGGATAAAAAGTGTAAAGAGTTGATCCAGAGGTGATCCATCAGAGCTAAGGTAACACACACACACACACACACACACACACACACACACACACACACACACACACACACACACACACAGAGGCATGTCTGTGCTTGCCACAACCTAACCTACAAGCAGCATGAACAAACACAGAATACTGTGCCATGTGAGGCAAGAATGTGTGGCAGCATGTCACTGACTTTGGTCTGCATGTCCCACTAACTTACTAGTATATTTGTCTGCATTGTTTGTATCATTACAATTACTGCAGTCGTATGTAATGGCGAGTACTGGTGCAGTGATGTGCCTACAGGTTGACTGCATGGATGGACACATGGCATCTGTGTTCTGAGCACCAGTATGAGGAAATCTCCACATAGTCAAGGCTAAGGCCTCATGTCCCGCAAACAGGACTAATTAGGACCTAAAGGAGACGTGTCCATAGGCTCAAGCTCTGTGCTCAGCTCCCTGTATGCATTTAAATAAATGTCTATTATGAACAACAGACATGCACATGTATAGGGGCAATGGACCATGTTTGGTGTACAAATTATAAGCAGTTATTCTTAGTCTGACCATCCGTCCTTCAGTTCTATTATGGCAGTAGTCAAAACTATGTACCAAGAATGAACTCAATAATTAAAACAGGTAGTTTCAAAAGAAACAGAACAATTTGGACAGAGGTCCTTCATCAGCTGAGCAAGCACTTTACTATAATATCTCTACATCTCTTACACTGTACACTGCAGTTTCTCACCTAGAATCTTCTTCTTCCAAAAAAGGAAAATAAATAAAAAAACACACACTCAGACAAACACATTTGCAGGAAGAATGAAGACTTCAACAAAAAAAGCATAGAAATGTGTGAATAACAGTAACAGTAACAGTATGTTTCGGACATATCTACTGTGCAAGCAAAGTGTTTATTTTACACACACACACACACACACACACACACACAAACAAGCTTGATTGATTAAGTCTAACACCCAGTCGCTTCCTTGTCTGTAAATGTTAAATAATGTCAGAGATACTGATACAAAACTTTCTTTTATCTGAAGCTACACAGTAATAATAGCAAATCACCCATCTGACTGAAGTACACAATCTCATTAAAAACACCTGCAAACACTTATAATGCACAACAGACAACATAAACAGCAGCTGTGCCATTTACAGGTCGATGTCACGACGACAACACGCCACACAGATGCCAGGAAACCCATCAAAATGAGACGGGACAACACGAAAAGCCCATACAGGTGCGGCAACTGTACAGGCAAAGTGCTTTTTTCCTTCTGGAAGATCAAGGGGATGCACATACACACATTTGCGTGTGCTCGCACACGCCTACGCACAGAACACGGGAGGGAATCTCTCAGACTCTCATACATTAAGCACTTCTTAAAAACACACGATTACAATAAAACCGTGACAGATTTCTTTCCTAAATTTACTTATTCTTATATTGCAGCCAAGCACAGTCTTTCGGTATGAAGAGATTGTCAACACAAAAAATACTGCTGAGAGAGAACTGAAGAAAACTGAACAGACTTATGCAGGAAAAAAACAACAACAACCAACCAAAAACCAGGGCTTTGATCATATTCACAAACAGACCATCACTCTTCATGTACTGAAAAATCTATGTGTTTCTACAAAGAGAGATTGGTGTAAGCTCCGCCCCCGCCCCCGCCCCTTTTAGCCTGGTACACGTAGAGGGAGTCCGCAAGGCCTAGAAGGCTGCAGGACCTTCTCCACAGCTGGGCCTGCAGCTCCACATCGTAGGAGAGTGCAGAGGAGGACACGCGCTTGCCCTCGTACAGGTAGCACCCCCCGACTCCCTCCAGCTCAGGAGATGCAGCGGCGTAGACGGCTGTGGCTGCAGCCTGGGCAGGGCTCTGGGGAGACACCATTTTTAAAGTCAAACGATGGCGTACTTTGTTCGAATGTTTGTTTGAAAAGGACAGAAAAACTCATTCATAATTGGAATATATTTGCATTTGACATTACATTAACATTACGTAACTTCAACAAACAAAGCAAGGTTGTATGTTTAGATGATCTTTAGAAACAATATGTACAAACAAATGCTTTCTGATTACACAGCTACATTTCTAAGTATATATTCTAAGAGAATATAACTGACAACTGACTCACCTTGCAACATTTGTATGGTAAGATTTTGAGTTCACTGTCCCAATATCTAAAAATCTGAAGAATTTTATAATTGCCTCAAATAACTTAATATTAACATATATTAAAATATTAAGATATCTGACGCATAAGTTTGAAGTGAATTGGAAAGAAATTTTTTTTTTTCGGTCAAAGTTATTTACATAGCGCTTTTTACAACAGCTGTCACACAGCAACTTTACAAATGTCCGAGTCTGTTACGAAACATTACAGAGTCCAAGCCCCCAGTAAACAAGCCAAGGGTGACAGTGGCGAGGAAAAACTCCCTAAGAGCACGAGGAAGAAACCTGGAGAGGAAGCAAGACTCAGAGGGGGGCATCCTCCTCTGGCTGACAACGGTCACTACAATAGCAATAATATAAACAATAAGGAGCAGAATAAGTAGAGAGAGAGAAATATAAATAAATAAATAAAAATTAAAGAAATAAAAAATCAATATCTAGTCCAGAACACAAACCTGTACTTCATTAAAGGTAAGGTCCTTTGATGTAAGAAAACTGCTTGATATATTTGACATGTAATGTCACTTTTCCTATTACAAGCTGCCAAAGATCTTTGATGTTTACTAAGGAGGATACCCATAACCTGTGCAGGATTATCAAAAAGCTAACTCTATCCCTAGTCCAAATTAATCACTTGACCAGGGAGGCAATAATATATCATTTTAATGGTATGAAAACCTCCTTTAAAAACGCTTCCTCATGCCTATGCTTCTTTTGCAGTAGGTTACTTTGGGCTAAAATGCAAAACAGGAATGTTTAGACACTTATTTTGATAGATCAGACCTTCCTGAGTGATGAAAAGGACTATGTAATCATTAACTATCATAAATTTACTTTGTTCAGCTACAGTTTTAATTTCATTGTTTAATATTTTGTTGACTGCTATGGCTAAGATGGGGACACAAGTTCCCAGTTAAGTATATGGCATAGGATTGAAACTTTTACAATGAGAGGAGCAACAGAAAAACAAAGTCGATAAATTCAATCTGATCACACTGCTCTGTGGTTAACAAACTGGTAAAGAATGACTGTCTTGTCATTTTCTTCTCCAAACAGTTACTGATCCCACAGCTATGGATCTTTTTGTCATGTGATACCTGGAAATCCTGGCTAAAGGATAACCAGATCACACCATTATGTGTGACTAAAGGGGGTTAAATGCTGATGGTAAGTTGGGCCAACAGCCTTATATCACACACTCTTTCTCATAGGCAGAAATGCCAATAGACACCATTGATGGATGGACATTACTCTGTTGCATAGACAGTCTTAGAGTCTTTGTATTTGTTCTCCAGTTAACCTTTGCTACTACGCACTTACACATAAAACTCGTCAAGAGTTGTTAAACATTAGTGTCAGCAGCTTGCAAAAACATGTAAATTCTACTCATTCTCGAAACACTGCCTCTACTGATATGCTTGTTCTATCACAGATAGATACAGTTTTAAAATCAGTCTCATCAACCATCAGACTATCCTAGATTGCCATGGAAGAAATGAAGACAGTGTTACGAAAACTTGAGACGCCCTTGTCCTAACATCACCTTTATTGTCTTGGAGTTATTACCCAAAACACAAGCCAATTAAGATAATAAGGCCCATAATAAACATCAGAGTGTTGAAAGAGCCAAAAATGCAAATAAGCCCCCCACTGACTGAGCACCACACGCCTTCTGTTCGGGTATGGAGCATCCTGGGCCCCCTTGTGTTCTGCAGTGCTATGACGGGTTGAATGGAGCAGGTGGTGGTGTTGCAGGGCGAGCTCATTGGCCTGTCACCCAGAAACGAAGGCAATTCAGCAGTAACGCCCCAAGCTACCCACTGCATAGCACTGATGGCAAGCTAGCGGTGGAATCAAGTACAAATCAAGCCAGTTCACTGCACCTCACATTTGAACTGTATCTCTTACCCAATATCTAATGACTATAGCAATATTCCCGAGACAGTCTGTAGACAGACTGTAATAAATAAAATTCAACATCAGAGACATTGCATACACTAGCGGCTTGGAATAAATTTCCATGTTTGTCACGTTTGCAGGTTAAAAGCCTCCTGAAGGGCATTTGTTAAGGGAACTGACCGAAAAACTGATCGTCTAAAGCACACGCCATTGTAAATCAGCTCTGTTTGGTACTAAATCTTGCCACTTGAGAAATAAAACCATCACAGCAATACGTATTCCTGCAGATGTAAAAACAAAAAACACCCCACACCAAAGCAAAACAAAATCAAACAAACCAAAATATTCCTCCATTGTCACTGTTTGTGGGGAAAAAATGCTGGATACTTTGATGTGGGAAAAAATGCTTTGATGTGGGAGTGGTCAGTAATGAACTTTGCAAAAGTCTGGGGCCAACAAAAGATTTGATGTAGCAATGGTATAATTACCATATATAATTTTTTAGAGGAATAGAGGACATGTGTATGCAGTATTTAAAAAAATCTGAAACCCCCCCCCCCCCCCCCCAAAAAAAAAAAAACCAGCTACAGTGGCAAGTACTCAGTGTGACTTCTTTTTAAACTTGAGCAATAACAGAAACCTGGCTCTCTTAAACCCAACTGGAATGGAACCTGAATGGAATGGTACCAGAAGATGACTTCAGAAAACTTGAAGGTCTTCCCAAGTCTAGCTAATAGTCAGATTATGATGATCTTGTGAACTGTTTTTGATTGGTTGGTTTTTCCTCTGCGTGACGAACAGAATGCAGTGCACTTGGGAAACGGGCTGCATGACATCAAGATGTGCTTGATGCCAAGGGAGGTCACACTAAATACTGACTTTTCCCTGTAGAACCCATTTTGTTCTGAAAATTGCTATTTTTTATTTTATGTACATATTTCCTGTATTTACTGTTTGTATATTAATAAAAAGACTGAGAAATAATTAAATATGTTCATTATAACATTGTTAAAACAAATCTAATGGTGGCCTAAGACTTTTGCACAGTACTGTATGTGATGCATGTACACCTCACATCTCAATAGATGACTGATAAAATACCCTTCAAAATATAATAAAATATCCAGACAAAATAACAAAGAGATTGTCAGATCCACTTCTGAGCTACCGTGGAAAGGATGCTTTAGAAATAAAGGTACACATTTTGGAGTGATTTAGAATGGTTTAAATGGGATCTCTACCATCTTCCTCAAGATTTCTCTGTTAAAGTCACCTCAAAAAGACATTGCATGGTAGATGACTGCTATTAATGTAATCATGCACCTCACACATTAGATATCTTATAGTACATATATGAGGTGTCTTATAGTACATATATTAGGCATTTTATGGTATATATATCTGGATATCATAGATCTTCCAGACTAAGGAGCATCTGAGTTTTGGAGAGATAACTAAGGAGATAACTGCATGCAGCATGATAAATTTTCAATTAGTTTTGGATTTTTTGATTAAATCTAGGTACATTCCCTGCAAAACATTCAAGAGCACACTACTGCATACCCTCCAGGATCCTACCCTGAAGAGTAGGTGGGCGATGAGTCTTTGGGCCAGTCTGGCTGGGGTGCTTAGGTTGCGGTACAGATGGGTGTCCACCACGCCTGGGTCAACGGCACTGGCTGTCACAGCGCAGCCACTGGACTGCAGCTCCTGCTGGAGGCGGTAGGTGAACAGCACCTGGGCCAGCTTACTGTGGGCGTAGGCCCCATGGGCACTGTAGTGCTGCCTTCAAACAACAGAAAAAGTAAATATCAGAAAGTAAGATTTTTTTTTTTGTTGTTTCAATGGATGAATCTACGCAGATGTTTAGGAGGGTGGGTAATGAATCAGAAAGTATGGGGTGCGATAGTAATCCTGAAATTATACGCTTGGCAAATTCAAAATGGAAATCACAAAACCAACTGAATCAACACAGTTCCTGCAGAACCAGGTAAAAATATATTAAATCAGTTCAGTTCAAACAGACCAAATATAAAATATTCTTAATTAGAACAATGTCATCATATCCAGTTTCTACAAAATTGTTTTAAGCTCTGACCGAGAATTTTGATGTATGTCTTAAGATGTTTCACCCTTTGAATGTAACTTAAAAAGGACAACCAATGATGAGCAATTACTCGGCTAGAGAATGGTGGAGCTACTGAGCCTTCACTATACTCATCTTTTTCACTCTACCCATCTCTCGCTCTTAAGTTGACATGAGATGTGCTCTTCTCTCGCTGTCTGCTCACCCCGCCACCACCTCCTAATGGGCCTCTCAGAACCTCATCTCAGGACAGACAAAAAAAAAATCGAGAGAGATGAAAGTGTGCGTGTCGGAGGGTGTGGTGGGGGGTGAATCTTTCCAGAAAAATATAACTGCTGCATAGTGAGGAAAGGAGCCTGATCTCTTATGCAAATGCATGCTGCACCTCTGAGAAATCATTCTTCACAGATTGGTTCCGTTAGGTTTCAAATCACCAGATGCATCTAATGGCAAGTTTTCGTTGTTTAAACAAAGCTGGAACAATTCTGCCTGCACAGCTCCATTAGCAAACACAGGGACACAGCAGCAACCATTTCAATCAATTCCCCTGGGGATTTCCTCAGACACGAGGACAAAATCTCATATTAGGTGAGTCAAATGCAAACATAGATATGAAGGCTAACAGAAGACTCGTGGGGGAAGCAGAAGCATTTAACCCTGCCTAGACCCACTCAGGGTTGTGTGAGAGGTCATCCAGCTTCTGTAGCCTCCTGCGACCTCTTCTCTATCGAGCTGTTTCTGTACCACAGCTCAGACATTTTAGGTCAGAGGTCATAGGGCCTCAGCGACTCTTCCGGAACTGTCCCTGTTACTCCAGCAGGTGCTGTCACTCCGTGGGCGGTTAATGTAAGACTCTACTGATGAACGGAAACAGTGCCTTGCTTTCTACTGTTTTCTCCAGATCACCACTATACTGGAGGCAATGTGGATAAGCGGGACTTAAAGATAAGTTTTATTTATAAACATTGTTTTCATTTGACACTAATATTAAATCATATATTTAACAATGTATAATGTATACATTCAATAATATAGCAAGCAATGAGAATATAATGTGCAGGCTAACAGCTAATTTTAGGTAATTTAGCACAGTTACAAATGTATTTTTATAACGTTATATGATAGGATACACTGATATTTTGGAAATTGCCAATAGTCATTGACTCTCCCACATTTAGCACCTTTAGCTGTAGTGTATAGTCAAAGCCTGTTAGCTAGACCTGGTTAACCAGCAATATAAAGCTAGCTAGCTTACTAATGTAAACACGATCAATATGTAAGAAACGTGTAAAGGGTCTGGCAAAACCAGACGCTTGCGGACATGAAAAAGGAGGCGATTTATTAATTGTACAGGGATAGAGGAATAATCCAAGGTACATAAAGGGGCAATCCAAAACGTATAGAAATAGCCAGTCCAAGTCCGAAACCAAAAGAACAATGACAAAAAAAAAAAAAAAAACAGGCAGAAATTCTGAAAGGGGTAGGCAAAAAGACAAAAAAACAAAAAACAAATAAGAACAAGAACAAGCTACAATACTCTGAAAGGCGATCCAAAAAGAACGCTTGGTATGCTTTAAGATAAACTGTCGACAATGCTACGCCAAGACTGTGAGGCTGAAACATTCTTAAATACACTTGTTATCAAGACATACAGGTGAGTTAAATACTCTGGCAAAATAGATCTGAATTTCACGCCTCCGATTGGTTGCGTCGTTGACTGAGTGATGAACAGGCTGCTGGGTACTGTAGTCTGTATTGGGATCTGGTGTTATGACAAAATGCCAGGTGATACCACTCTGCATACGTCCGTAAAACATGAACCGTGACATTCTCTAATTTAACCAAAGACTTTGATTACTCTATTTAAACCCAGCACAATTCTGCAGTTGATCAATATCCCTAACAGCCTTTAAGCTCTTCTGGTTCAGATAAGTAAAGCTGCGTTGATGTGATCCAAATTCCAGCATTAACATTAACATAACATTCTATGCGGAAATATTTATTTTGCACAGATTTTTGCAGATTTTAAAAAATAAACTGTGCAGGGCCTTTAACGAATGGGCTTCAGATGATTTTTATTCAGCACTGCTGCTTATGTCTACCTATGCTGCTGTAATATGATCCACCTCTATGTAAAATCCAGCCCTGAAGTCGTCTCAGCATTGCAAGGATTAGTGTTTTCCATGTATGAAAACAACACCAGTCAAAGCTTGAGTTAATTACCGAACTAATGATCAAAGCGGCATGATTCAACTCATCAGTTCACACAGGTTTGTTGACGGCGGAGCAGAGGGGTGCTGGTGTCTCAGGGAGCCCTCATGCCTGTGCTACATTCTGGCTCTCCCCTTTTATCTAAGCTGTCAAAGCTAGCTGCTGGAGACTGTTACATTCTTTTAATCTATAATATAATTGTCTTGTGTATGCCAAATAGAACTAAACAAATCTGTGTTGCTTTTCTCTATCAAGCTGTACAAGTGTCACTCTTGTCTCTTGTGATGCTGATGCAAGCTTGACCCCTGAAGGAGAATTCCTGCTTGTCTGCTCCTCAGATCAGCCTGACCATCGTGGACCCTCCATCTGTACCTCACTGACCCATCTGCATGTTCCACCTCTCCTGAAGGTCCTGTGTATTGTCATGACTTCACCACGGCCATCCACCCTCCTGATAGACTGGGTTCAGTTGTTTACTGTGTGGACTCTGAATAAAAGTACTAATTGATTATCAGTGAATAATATGAGTACCTCTGTCAAATATTTGAATCATTTCTTCGGGCTTATAAGCTACTCTTAAACATTTTGTAGCAAGTCAAACATAAAGGCACAATAGTTTGAGGCCCTATGAGTTTATGTATATACTCTAAGGACTGTGCTGATGTTTACACTTTTGTTTTGAGATGTACTGTTTGTGCCAGTTACACAATCAGACTTTTAACTTGTAACGTTTGTGTGCATTTACACTCATGTATTGTCCCTGTTCCTGCAGTGCCCACCAGGAGGAACCAGGGGTTTCACACAAAACAGAGCCACTGGGCTTTTGCTGCTCAGAAATTATGATTCTTGGCTTGAATAAAACCCATGGAGTGAGAGCAGGAGTGCCAGGTTGTAGATATATCTTAGTGAGAGGGCCTGGTAGTAGCCATATCTTCTAGTGGGAGTATTTTGTATTCACATAGATAGCTTTGGTGGATGGAACAGAGTTACAATGAGGGTGAATGCTTCAATATGTATAAGCTGGAGGTTTCAATAACATAATGCTCAAGGAAATCATCATCTGAGAGACACATACCTACATAAGCATAACAGAGAAAAACATTTCCCATAGCATTTAGTCCATTCCCAAAGCCATATCCAAGTGTATAGTATTAGTTATTTTCAAGGTTTCCAAACTCACATGCTTCTGGAGAACAAGAAGTCTTTGTCGGCTGTGTAGTGTGCTGAGGAGGAGATGCTGATGATTCTAGAACACGCCTCGTCCTTCCCAGAATGCACCAGGGTGTCCAGGAGGAAGCGGGTCAGCAGAAAGTGCCCCAGGTAGTTGGTAGCAAAGTGCAGCTCAAAACCGTCATCTGTCTTGCCTTCGGGGACCAGCATGACGGCCGCTGAGACAGATCACTGAAGTGTTACTATGTGCCTTTTGTGACAAATTTCCATTAGGAGACCTGAACAAGCAACAAATGAACAGTACAGAGATGCCTCCTCTCAAGCACATGGCAGGGTAAGAGCTTTCTCTTGTTCTCTTATTCTTCTGCCATGCCTTCCTGGAGCAGAGTGACAACAGTGCACACTTTAGGGTCTCCCCTGCTATGTACCACTCCCCAAAAACTTGATAGTGAGTTAATAAGTTGTGTCAAAGCAGAAACACTACTAAACTGCACAGTGTTATGTCTTTTGCATCTCCTAGAGAGAACACCATAGTACTAATATGCTAATAATACTACTAAGAACAGTCTATTTAGTTCAGCAGTCACCACCCATGATCCTGCATATTTACCATCTTGCAGAGTTTAGTTCTCACACCAGTCCATTATGACTGACCCATCTAACCTTTGTCTCTGTAGGATCCTTGATTAGCTGGATGAGGTGTCATAGATTTGGTTAGAGGTAAAAGGGAAAAGAGATATCCAGGAGTACAGTTGAAGGCTTCTGATCCAATTCATAAATGTCCACCTAAAAACCTATTAAGATGTTCTGAAATATTTTCAGGAATGAATAATATGCTCACCTTTGGTTCAGTGGAAGTGACAGTGTTTTCCTGCATTGCAGTGTTAGGCCAGATCATTTCCTAAGCACACACACCTAGCTCTCCATCCACAGAAATAGAACTCACATTTCTGTTCACAAAGAGCTGTTCATCAACTAATCTATATAGCCTTTTTGGCTCATTATTAATTGTGAACTGCATACTATTCAGAATTGATGAGTGAAGAAAATCTGGATAGAAATGTTATTTCTAATAACTATGTGCCATCTTGATCAAGATCTTGTGATGGATGACAAACATAGGTTTGTAATTTTACTTGATTATAATCACAAGGGAATCTAAAAATAGCATCCTGGAATTTTACCAATACCACCTCCTGATTACTGACCCATATGATAATAATTGATAATATATACATTAATTAGGTAACAGGTCACTAGAACAGAATCTCATTGTAATAGACAAAAAGACCAGAGTTTCAGGCAGGAGACAGAACGCACCATTGTTGATGAGCACATGAAGTGGGAGTCCCTGGGCCTGAAACCTGCACACAAACTGTCGCACAGAACTCAGGGAGGCCAGGTCAACAAACTCAAAGTCCACTGGAACAAAACATACAGAGACACACACAATGAGCAAAAAGAAAAATTAAGGTTCCTGGATTTATTTCTATAAGAGTGCAATGTTTTATCAAGCCTTAGACATCATTCCATTTTAATTCATTAATATGTTCATTAATTAATATCATTAATGTCACATCACTAACCCGAGAGGTGGGGGGGTGGAGAAAGAGAGAGACCTAAGGAGACTACAAAGCGCACCTTAGCTATAGGAGAGGAACAGGTCCATATGCACATGCTTTCCCCTTAATAGCAGTTGATTAGCCAGCTTATCATTATCAGGTATGTAGGAATGTAAATTAATTAAAATGTCCTTGGTAGCAGCCAGCTGGCCTAGAGCCACCCAACCTGCTTTTAAGCATGTTAAAACTAAAGAAGACTTCTTCAGCCTCCTTCCTTAACCACTTGTTTTTGATCAAAGGCAGGGCAATGGCAGTGTTCGCTGCCTGACAGCCCTAAGAAACCTCCTCGGAAGGACAACTGTTCAGGAAAAGTGGCTGCAGCAAATCTAAATTAACCATGAACACTCTCGTGCTTAGGTCACAATCAGGTGCTCAAGCTAGTGTCTCTAAAGCATGGGGTTGTATTGAGGACTGGAGAAGGGTCTAAACCTCTCTGCCTGTGGACACTGCTGTTGCTGCTCATTTTATAGGTTTGAGTATAGATGACTAATTTCTCCCAAAGGGCAGCAAACACAACTTAAAGACCAAAAAGGTTAGTATGTGGAAGTGACATCCATTTTCCCCACAATTATCCAAATGCCTCTTTAATCTTTTGGTCTTTTGTAGGACTGGCTCCACTCTTCCATGCCGCACCAATTTCCCCATGTGGAAAGTCAAAAATCACCCACAAATTTCTGCACTTAAGGTCTGAGCTGTTTAAGGACTCTGTAAAATTACTTCAGCCTTCAGTCATGTGCATAGGAACCACAGGACAGACTGCTATCTCCAGATACAGCTCTGGCCAGACACTACCATTCCACTTAAGTGTGCCTTTATTTTGGGACAAGCCACCCAACAAATAACAACCAGGCTTGCCCCAATACACACAAACACACACACACACACATCCACACCAGCTGAGGTGGAAAGGCAAGACAGAAGAAAAAGCCTCCCTCTATTTGACATAATATACAACTGTTTTTGTGTTATCTGATGCTCATGAGTAACTGGTAGAAAAGTGGAAATAATAAGGCCATGATGCAGCTCCCACCTTGTCTCCCAAAGCCTCGGGGAGAGAGCTAACCTCATTTACACTCCATCACAGCCAACCTGGAGAAGAGTCCCAGCTGGGAATGAAGCTACTATATGTAGGGTTGAAAAATATATCATTTAATTGTTATCACAATATTTGCTGTTCACCTTCAAACAACAGGTATAGTGTTTCAAAACTAAACACACACACACACAAAGAAAGACAGAGAAAGAGAAAATCACATGGAGAGTAAGGAAAATAAAGGCAAAATAACATTCATAATAACCCATGACACCACTTGTGCTACATTCAGTGCTAGTGGAAAGAACAGAGTACGTGCCTCTAATCTGCTATACAGCCAAACCCCACATGTGACACAATGGCCAGAATACTGATGACTCTTTATGTGCTACAGAGCCAGGCATTCCTAGATGTTGACAAGTTCTAATTTTCTACTTCCTTGAAACAACAGCCTGGGGGTTTTATGAGCTGCAATAATAAGATTAAGGCCTGAGAAGGTTGAGAATCCTTTTTTATGCAGGAGCGGTTCTGCTCTAGGTACAGCTTATTGACAAATGTTCTGATAGTTAATAATTACCTTTATAATCAAAAAGACTTTTCACTAAAATAACAGGAGTGTTCATCCATTTTTGCAGATGTTTCTCAAATTCTGCCTTAATGTTTAAATTCAAACAACTTCTCAATACAGCAGGTCCCTGCCAGAAAATGTACGAGTATAGGGACACTCTTCAGGACAAACTCTATGGTTGTAAAGTCCTGATACACATCATAATTTAACTAACATTTTAATCCAGTAGAACAAAATATTAGCATTAAGCATAAACAAAAAAAAATCCAAAAACTCAAAAGGGCTGTCTGCACCATGGTAGCATACAGAGCTGGACATGTTGCATTCACAGACAGTGTTCATTTCAATTTCTGCTAGATCTGACATGTGGTGCTCAGACAGGGATAAAGGCGAAGCCAGTCATGCTGGGCGTCCATCAGAAATCTGACGAAGGTGAGAAGAATGAGACAGATAATCGGGTCAGCAGTTTAGCTGCACGCCCCTCAGGCCAATCACTGCACTCCACTCCAGCACCCTCAGGAAAGCGAATGACTCTGAGATGAGAATACACTCATAAAGCACACATACATCAGCTTTTTTCTATGAAAAAATACACAGCTGTGAGTGCTCTAGGTGGGAGTTGACTACAGTTGCTAAATTAGGGAGGAGTTGCCATATTTCTTTGTACTAGATGATATCAGTATCTCCTTTACCATATCAATGCACAAGTGATTCACAGTTAAAGCATTACGTTCACCACCCACTTTATTCTAAATATTTGATTAATTAAAAACACAGCGTAGCTGCGAAATATATTAAATCTGCAGTACTGTTTGTGCTGGCTGTCATCCAGCTCTCCACCACCGGTCAGTTTATGACACTGCTGCAACCTGTGCCCTGGCACCCAGCTCTGCTATCATAGATAATGAGGAGCAACCTGGCCACAGCTAACTGGAAACCTCACACTATATGCTTGTTTGGGAGGGCAATGAGTGGCCCCATGCTGAGCACTTGTGTGACTGTGCCTGACACAAGTGTCACAAAATTCTGAGAATTCTTTATTCTTTGTCCCACTGTTTTTGGCTCTGTGCATCTGTGGCAGTGTGAGCAACCTCATGAGTTATTTGAAGCAGTTTATCATGAGCACTTGTGACTTCAGTTGATATATTTTTCCTGAGGCTGGCTGCACTGATGCTGAAGCCTGTGGACGCTGCCTATCACACCGCTCATTGTGATGGTTATAAACTTCCTGATTTATGTAGGACCTCAGGTATGCTACCTCTGACAGTAAAAATGTCTTGCCGTTTACTTATGTAAATCCCAACCTTACACACTGTAGCCTGTGACATGGAGAAACCCTGCCGAAATGGCTATCCCAGTTGTTCATCCTCAACACTTTTGCCTTACATGCCAACCTTTTTAATTCTTCTACATAGTTCTTTTAAGCTGATATCTAAAGTCATGATGGATGTTCCACTTGTTCAGACAGGTTTCACACAGTTCCAGAAAAAGGCAGGTACCTTCTGGCTTCACAGATTTTTACAGTGAAAACTGAATCGTATTAAACCCAGAACAAAGCCATTTTTGTTCATTTTTACAAACAATTTGTCTTGTTGTCATACATGTTCACAGTCTAAATGTTGAGAGGAAGACCACAGAAACTAAACACTTTTCATTTAATCTTCCTAATAGCAACTGTTGGGGCAATGTATCGTTGTATCCCTAGTCTGTATACCTTTAGGTCTTCAGTACAATGAACGTCTGCAGGTCACTTAGAGTTTATCTCACACACTTGCAGTTAGGTTCAGTACTATAATTAGCAGCAGACTGCTTTGCTCGCAAACAGCAGGAGTGGGCAATCCCTGCTGTTCCTCTGGCCAATCAGGAGGCCTGATGGCCACCCACTGAGAGGGGGGGGACAGTTTGAGAGACAGGGGGGCTGTGGGGGGGGGGGGGGTCTAGGAGCAGTTAATGCACTCTCACCCTAATAAAACAGACCTATCAGCATAAAGTAAACATTTTTTTTTTTTTACTTGGTGTCTCTTCACACACACGGTTGTATTTGAAAAATTACTCATAACATCTTTAAACTGATGGTCAAGGATTTTCTTCAATCCAATAACTTCATGGAATAAACAGATAAACCTGCACAACTGTACTAGGTTTAAAAAAAAAACGTACATACAAATTGCATCAACATTGGTTGATAAAGGTGGGGCAGCAGGCATCACCCATTTCCTCGATCCATCAGCAGCTGGGAGTGGCCATCCCTACAAAGTTCTTCAGGGAACTTCGAATTCATTATGGGACTGTACGCAACAGCAATCTCACCTTTAAGAGAAATGCTTCATATATTTAATGTTTCCCCTTGCTGTAATAGGGCCTGAAGAGAGGCAGAGTCCTGCTGTTTGTTTGAGGAGATTTAAGATGCCCTGTTCCACAGGGCAGGCATTCACTTAATAGGTAAATGGTAAAAGGGAATTACTCACCTTTTTTTTTTCCTTTTTACAAGCATTACTCATGCTCATTATTAAATATTAAGCATAATCAAAAGTGAACTCTATTTGGCAGCTAAGCCAAATGGTTTCTCAGGAAACTATCTACATATCTATCTTTTGTGAAGCTGTTAACATCGAGACCTCACACTTCACCCCAGATTCAGCATCCAAATGACGTACACTAGTCGAAAGTGGTGAAAAGGGGCTTCAAAGCATAAAGTCCACTCTCAGGGATGAAACATAAAACACCCCTGAAAACCAATGAGCTGCTAAGACATGTGGTTGAAAAAGGCAGGACTAATGGACACAGGCACTAATCATACCAGTAAAAGAACAATGAAGGGGTACTATTATTCAGAGATGCACTATGCTTGCACAGCTGAAGAAAGACCTGGTTGTTTTAGTGTACTACAGAGTTGTTACTATGGCAGTAATTAAGTTAATAAACTCAAAGAAAAAGAACTTATCTGTACTCTCAGAACTTTAGAACCGCATGGAATGAACGTTATGATTTTAACATCAGCGTTTTCTAATATAAACTCCTGGAACTTCAGATGATGAGAACACCTAAGATACTATGCAGAACCAAAAAGGCATTTTTGCAAGGAGAACTGCCACTCCCTGGATATTTTCTTTTTTAGACCATTCACTGTAAACACTAGAAATGGTTGTACGAGAAAATCCCAGTAGATCAGCAGTTTCTGAAATACTCAGACTAGCTTGTCTAGGACCCACAACCATGCCATGTTCAAAGTCACTTAAATCACCTTCCTTCCCCATTCTGATTCTTGGTTTGAACTTCAGCAGGTTGTCTTGAACATGTTCACATGCCTAAATGCACTGAGTTGCTGCCATGTGCTTGGCTGATTACATATTTGTTTTAACAAGCACCTGAACAGGTGTACGTAATAAAGTGGCCAGTGAGTGTACATATTAATTCAAAATTGCAAAGTGTATAGGGTTAACAGAGAAACAGGCCATTTTGGACAGCTGTGCAGTTTTTTATTTGAAAAAGTTATATATATATATATATATATATATATATATATATATATATATATATATATATATATATATATATATATATAGCAAAAGAGAGAGAGAGAGAGAGAGAGAGAGAGAGCGAGAGCAAGAGAGTCTAATTTGCAGAAGTATAAGATAAAACTCAGCTATGATAATATTCACACATTTCCATACTTCCATAATTTTCACTGTCACTGTAAATGCACTTAATAGCTGTGAGTTAGAGATTTTGAGGAGTTTTTGCAGGTCTCGGATTGTGATGAGATTTATTGCAAATAAGAATCAGAGTCCATAGGTTTGAACGAGAATGTAGGTAGAATGTGGGTGGCATTTAAACCATAATTTCCAGACATAACTGAAACATCTAAAAATGTTTTCCTCATGCTATAGCCCATGTATATTCCAGAGCTGGTTGCAACTTGGAGAAGGAATCAACAGAAATAAAAAGTAAAATGTAGCAATACCAAAAATATCACCGATGTATCTCATAAATACTAAGGATATATTGTTCAAAAAAAGGATGGTCCCCTTTTAGTACACATACTAACTCCTTATTTGTGAATAGTACTTGGAGTCAAAGGTGTTGGAGTTAACAATGACAGTCTTAAGAGAATACCTGTGGGAGGGTTTTTCTCTGGTCTTATATCAAGAAAATGCTGTAAAGCTCAAACATCAAAACATCTTCATTAGGGATAACTGTATACCCCTTAATGCCCATTGAAAAAAGTAGAGTTGGCAGGAATCATTTGTTCTTTCAGGCATTCAAAGACGGTAGAAGACCTGAAAAGTTTTTAACATATTTTGGTAAAGACTGAACCATTGGTTGAAAAATGTCTTTGAGAAACTGGGATATAATTTCTGTCAGGCAAGAATAAGAAGATACAGCAGGATGTCCAGGATTGTTTTCCTTATGAATTTTATGGAGAAGACAAAAATGGCTACAGCGAGTATCATCTACAATAAGATTCTGTGCAGACTCGGGGAGGCATCCTACTCAAATTTCATGACTGATAGTGAACTGAATGTCAGTCTGTAACTGTGGAGTGATGTCAGAGCTGTACCGCCTCTAAAAGCTGGTATCAGAAAACAATCAGAAAACTGATTGTTTCCTTCTTGTAAAGGTCTTTTCTCCAAATGACAACAACTCCACTCTTATCAACTGTCTTAATAATAATGCCACTTTGTTTGTTAAAACCTTTAAGTGTATAGTCATCTTCCTTTGGAAGATAACGTTTTTAGTATATATTTTATATGAATATATATGAGTATTTGATATATGATGCAAAAAAGATTTATTCATGGTAATTGCTGAGAAACAGACATTAATCATTATTACAGCTGCTTAAGATGCAACACAGACAGTGAGATGTAATTAAGTGCACACCTAATTGATTGTAGTATTTCTTGGCATCAGAGGGTTAAAAGCTTATTGCACAAAGAACAGAGGCATGATGTGAATGTTTCTGATCCTCTGTCTTCAGTCATGTTTTACAAACTACAATTACATCTAAGAAATAGAGGACTCCAAATATTGTCTGCTGAGTTACCATGTGTTCCTTATCTATTAACAGGTTTAATTTGCATGTCTATAATCTGAGGTTCTTATCAGACAGGCTAATGGTGGACAGACTCATGGCAGACATGCTCAAACCAGTGTAACCATGCTTTTTCTTCTGCAGCAATGACTGCCTATAACTCCTGCTATGATTTCATGTAACCCTCCTGGGGATGTCTAATTTGTTTAACACTCCACTATGTTCCCTCAACCTGTGGCTGATGTGGATTAGTATGCTCCTGACATCACTGTCCTGGAGACACTCTTTCTGAGGACAGGCAATCTTAAATGACACTATGACACTCCTCAAGAATAATGAGCACTAGATTCTGCCATAAAATACAAGTAATACCACTAAATACCAATGCCGAGAGGCAGGAAACCATACATCTCAACATAAATGAGCCTTTAAGAAAATCAGGAGCACTGTGAGTTTATGTCCCTCTACAGTTCCTTTGTGGTGAAGAAACCCCTGAATGTTCTTTCTGGAATGTTACGCATCATCTATTTTTCATGCATCCACTGATAAGATATTGGTAACAGCTGTTTTTCCCCAAATGTAGCTCAAGCAGTAGTTTCAGAGATGGTGGACAGGTGTACTGCTTTGCAGTGCAAAGCATAGCATGTGTCTTTGCAAACAAACCTCAATTATCTCTGCCAAGAAACTACAAACCCAAAAGCTCCTCAGCCGCTACAACTGAGACAAGATCACACAGGGAGGGAGAGATGAAACAGGGAGGGATTCCATTCGACACATGAAGGTGTTAAATCTCTTGTCTCTAGCACCTTCAGGCACCCCTTCTGTGAGTGGAGCAGCTGAATAATATGCACTCCTCTGTTCATACACCATCACTGGTCTTCACCATGGGATGTGTGCAGAGTGGTAAACATGTGCAGAGATAGAGGAAAAAAAAAAAAAAAAAAACCTCACCTAGAGCTCTGCTTTGCTCCTCCCGAATACTCTTCACAGCAGCCAGACCCTGCTTTTTGTCATGTGATGCTGGTGGAGAGAGTGAGTATTATGGGTTACTGCAATAATAAAAGCATGTTGCTAAAATTCCAAAATGAAGCACAACCTGTATGTTATAATATTGCTTTAATGATGAAAATCCACCTGAGCAGCTCAAAATGCACTCAACCTTAATTAACTGTTAAAATCTCTCTCTAAACAATCAAGTTTCAATAAACTATGAATGAAATATTGAACTGAAATACTTCAACAAATGTTCAGTCTCATAAAAAAACACTATCTTGATTTACCATAGTGTTTGTCATCAATTTGAGCATTTATGTAATAGTAAATCCACAGTATGTGGAAAAGATCAAACCAAAGTAGACTATGTCTGGGAGGGAAAAACTATTTTAGTCTCAGAGCATCAACACCCAAAGGCAGTAATTTGCCTAGTATTATTTTTGGCTTCTGGGAATTAAATACATAACCTAATTAACAAATCCTATTAAATAACTTACAAATGAGGAGGAAGACAAAATCAGGATAAAGAACATACATAATTTTTCTGGTCATACAGTACTTTACATGAAAGTGACAAAATATTCAAATACACGTCACACTGGAACATATTACAAATATTATAAAACCTCAACAATAAAACACATAGCACAATTTAATCACATTTTATTACAATTCCTTATTTCTGTTTTGTATGCCTCTTTTAAAAAGCACTATACAAATAAACCTTTAAAGAAATTCCAAACAGCACCAATACAAACCATTTAATATCACAATTCATTGCATTTTACTACCTATAGAAATCTATCTGAACAAATACAGACCATAAATTGGGTGTATATGTTTTGCACTCTTTGGATATATCCAAATACCCAACACAGAATGCAAAAACCTGAACTCATTTTTAGGTGCATGTTTTGGAACTGAGGGCACTTATTCCCATGACTGCCCTTGTTCTTGGTAGTTCAGCAGCCCAACACAGACCCTTGTGAGCAGGATGTAAACAGAGGGGCAGATGGCTCCGTTGCTGACACATCTGTACTGATGATCTAATTTACTACCAGGCAATAAAGTGCATGTCATTATAAATGTTGTTACAAACTCTGCTTTACACCCTGTGAAATACCCCTGTGAGAGTTCATTACCCAAATGATAACAGTGCTCTGCTGTGTGCATCAGTAGACACTTGATGCATATCTCAAAATAATAAACTTCATTATCACTAGCAGTGTTTTATTGCAACATTTCATTAACTTCCTTACACACCCAAACACCACACACACACAACTTCATGCTGTGCAGTTGGTGATTATTAAAGCCTTTTAATAGCCACAATAATAAAGTGACCTTTACAGTATCAATAATGCAAAACAGCAATATGTACAAAAAAAGAAGAAGAAAAAAGCAGACTTATTTTAGAGATTTTTAGGTTCACAGGTTCTTGTGTTTTTACTGTTCACTGGACAGACTTTTATTAACAGCTCCAGCTCACTTATCTGTCAGAAGCATTTTTGTTTTTGGCAGAAAAAAATAAAGAATATAAAACACCACCCCGTCAGGATAGTTTCACTACAATGCCTGGATATAAACTAGGGACTCTAAGGTAACGCAGTGTCAATATCACACGCAACTAATTAGAATGTTCATGGGTGGGACTTGCGTTTGACTGACAGGAATGTTAAGAACTTTGAACTTTTTGGGCCATTTCTAAATATAATGTTCTCTCAGCAATATACCCTGATCAACTTAATAATATAATGAAATAGGTTGTGCAATCAGAAACTGCCTTTTAATCACAGGAATGGTATCTAAATGTGTTTTTTCCAGCATCAAAGCAGTCTCATTATGGTGAAGGCAGCCACTGTTAAGACTTTACAGACTGAGGGAAAACTTGCTGAATTCACCACTGGGAACAGGCATACCCAGCCCAACTACAGCTGTAAGATATTTGTCCATCACTAATCTGCATACACTTCATACCCTCTTTCTCCTATCACAAGGTGGTATTATAAGGACAGATTTAGTCTTGGACTACAGCACACTGTCAATTATGATTACTTTTAGACGTAATGGATAAAACTCTATCTAAGGTTTAGGGCCAATGCCTTTAGCTAAATACTAAACATAATGTGCATGTTTTAGTCTGTATAACCTGTCTAAGATCAAGTTTAATGTATTAGTATGGCAGGCCTGTTTACAGGTGTTAAGCGCTTATGTTCTGAGAATGCCTGGAAGCTATAATAAAGAGAGCCAGTTTTCTATGCATGTTCCACTTTACAAAACACAAATAAGTTCTACACAGCAGCCATGAAATTATAGTGGTGAGAGAAAGCTCACTAACAAAGAAGACTTGAATTCTCACACTGGCCTCCCACTATAGAAGAATATTTACTAATTACCTGAAAATTCTGTTGGCCATGGTTTTTACCTTGTTAGAACAAGCTCTGCACTTAATTTCTTATCCTGTCTCTCAATATTCATTAGCCTGCCTGCATGCACTAGCGTTCTTGTATGTGTGCACTGCCAGTTCTCGCCCTCTTGCAGATCATGCAGCATGTACCAGATCCAAACATTTAAAAAACTCTTCAAATAATGTTGCTCGATCTTCACTGTTGTCTGTACAAGCTCGTTCTTGCTCGGTGTGCAGTGAAGAGAGAGGCCAATAGACCCCCAGGGTGAGCTACATAACACTCTCATCTTTATCATTTTACAAGAGCAGAAAGGTCAGGAATAACCGAATGTGAACGTCATGAAACATGAGTGTGTGTGTATGCACTGAGTGTTACTCTACCTATGATAACATGCATCCCCAGACCAGCCAGCTGCCTCACTATCGCATATCCCAGGCCCCTGGCTCCCCCTGTCACTATGGCAACCTTCCCGTGCTGTTTAGGCAGAGCTGTAAGAGAGATGGGGAAACTCAACATGTTGCTCTTTCATCTGTCATCTAATTCAGAAGAGCACATTGCTGCAAGCTGACTTGTGTCTGTTTCCATACAAAACCACACCAAAGATAACAGTACTTTTATTCCAGGATAAAACATTTTTTGGAGGTTGGAAGAAGGAAGCTTCAGAAATAATTTCATGAATATTCAGTTAAATCAAATTAATCCACATAGCAACCCTACTTTCCATGAACTCATCAGTAGTACACCTTATTACTAACAGTACGTGTTAATGTTGTATGTGTCCAGCTGGACTTGCACTATGTGATTATAGGTGATAGTTCTAGTGAAGTCTGGTTGAGGTTTGAGCTATAGGCCAGTGTTCAATGACTAAATCCAGTACAAACTGCAGGGATCCATAAATGTGTTAATATTCCTAGGTTGATGCACAGATTCAGGATTAGCGTGTTTCTGTACAGGGAGCACACGTCGAGCAGCAGCCCTGATAGCTGGTCACAGCTTATCTTCACAGAGCTTTGGAGGCGACATTCACGTAAAGAAAAGGCAGTAAGCTAGTCCGACCTCCTTCCCATTTGAACAAAAGTTCACTGAATCTGTTATATCTGACAGGTACCCAGTGTCATTAGTTGTGTTATATGGGGCAGACACGATTCAGAAGTATGTTAACAGAATGATATAGCTAAAGATTATTTTAAAAACTTATATTTGAGTAATCGTGTGCCACATTCTGCCAATAAAACGCTTACGACCTGTTTATTTTAAGTCAGTGTTCCATACGTGAGTGGAAGTATTAGGTAGTTAGCGAACACTTATCATGGCCTGTGCTAAGCGGTGAAATGAAACCGTAGCATTTTCTACCTGTGTGTGTGTGTGTGGCTGTAATTGTTTTGACTGTGACAATTTAGGCATTAAACGTGCTTCACGTAAGGTAGCCACGTTGATTAGAAGTTTTATCCTACGCAGACTAACGGACCTAGAGGACATTCACTGGCAAGTGGGAACAACGCAGGCTAGCAGCTAGCATGAAACGCAAAGCACCGCTGTTCGTCACAGCGCGACTAACATTTTAATTTTACATTTTAACATTAAAGCTGCTCAAACGCCGCAGGCTGACCTGGAACAGCGAACGGTTTGTGGAGGAGCTGATAAAACAGGACCTTCACGGCGGTAAGGTAGAGCTTTAAGACGGGGAGGACGCGCGCCAGTACCGACATGTCCGCTTCGACTAGCAGCTGCGCGAGCCTCCGGTACCGCGCGGCCGCGCGCCCTTCTCTCAGGTCCGCGCGCGCGCGCTGCCGTGTTTCACTTCCCCCCGTTTCTTTCGCCGAAAGCTTGGCTCCAAAAGCACTGCTCCCTTACAAGGAGACTAAGTTATGCACAAAGTCTGAGAAAGAAATAATGGATTGGGACGTATTTTTCGACACAAAATAAAGATGTGAACTATTTAGATTTTTAAAACTCATGCTACTCCAAGACATTTAGTACTGCAGAACAAAGAAGTGCTTAAAAACATCCTACTTAGTCTTTCCATATTTCATTGCCCTATAGGTCTATTATAGGTGTAGTCTATTATTTACTGATTAAATTTACGTGTAACAAAATGTTGCTTTTTGAGTTTTGTAACCGGTAAATAAATATTTTACCAGAATCGGCCTGATTATTAGCCAAGTGCACAAGTGAAACGATGGCAGGGCTCTTTTACCATGAAACCATTCTGAAGTAAATGAGAGTGAATAACTTCAGTTTGAGGGGTTTTTTTCTGCTTCCACATCAGGACATTATGTCCAAGAAGCAAAGGGACACTTCCTGTCCCATGCGGGATTTACATCATACCATCATCACATCATAAGAACCTCACATCACTCCATGCA
This sequence comes from Electrophorus electricus, assembly GCF_041902795.1. Lineage (NCBI taxonomy): Eukaryota > Metazoa > Chordata > Actinopteri > Gymnotiformes > Gymnotidae > Electrophorus > Electrophorus electricus. The sequence goes on along the minus strand of NC_137505.1, from coordinate 21,613,187 downwards.
TACGCCATACTAACCTCACACCTTACCAGCCTCACATTACATTACATTACCTTGCTACATTCTAAAAACCTCACATCACTCCAGCCTGACTGCCCACCTGTGCTTTTTGGTCTGGACTACGCACAGGAGTTGTGATTCAAAAGGAACCCCAACCATAATTTTTTTAATATAAATGTTTTAACAGGTTTTTCTCATACTGAGGACACTGTGTAGATGAGCATTTAATGGAATTCTGACACCTTTTGATACATTGTGCAGGTATTATCAAACTTGTCCCAACACCACAGATTCAAGACCATAATAAGAGAAGAATTCTGATCAAGGTGTGCTCAGCAATCAGGTGTACCCCCCTTTAGCTCATTGCATGCATCAGCACAAACATTCTGATTAGTTGTATTTCATTAGGTGCCATTCCCTGAGTGCTTTTTATCCACAGTAAATGGAGTTCAAGTTATTATCAAATTAATCTAGTGCCCCATGAAACATTTTGTGTCTGCATATTAATTCCTGCTTTCAAGGCTGACGATGCTAATGTTTCAGCATGCAGAAAAGAAACAGAGCCACAACAACAGCACTTCTTTTTCTTTCAGGACCCCCACAGTGAATATATTTAGACGCACTACCAGAATTTGAAAGATATGCCTGACAACAAATAAGAAAAGCGTAACAACCTTTCTAGTTACTTCCCATGACACTCTTCTCCCTTAGGAAAGGTGATAGTTCAGAAAGGTAGAACAGGAGGCATTGTCTTCAGTATAGTTTTTCCTCACTGAAATTGGTCTTGTAAGAAGTCAGCTCTAAGTGGTCCATCAGTTAACTGAACTTTCGTTCTTGATGTCACTGTTTTTCTTATAATCACAAGCCTCTTCTGGAGTGATAATGAAAAAGATTCTGCTATCTAGAGAGAAGCAGATGCAAATAGGCCTACTAATGCTTTAACATGCTAATGCTTTAACAGGCTAATGCTTGTAATGCTTCATGTAACTAAAAATACTAAAATGTGCTGAGGAAGATAATTCTCAACAGATAATGGCCCATGACAACAATGCTTCATGTAACTAAAAATACTAAAATGTGCTGAGGAAGATAATTCTCAACAGATAATGACCCATGACAACTTCTTAAAGGGACAAAACACTGCAGAGTCAAAATCTGGTTAATTTGGGTATCAGACCATGATCTTATATAATTTATCTGTGAAAGCAGGAACTCATGATACTATACCCTAAATAAGTTATTACTGCTGAAGATAATGTTACTACACAATTGGCAATTTACTCATGATGAATACTATCAGCCAGACAGTGATCTGGACATCTACACTCAATCCAACCCTCCTATCTACACTCAATCCAACCTACCTATGTACACTCAGTCCAACCCACCTATCTACACTAAATCCAACATACCTATGTAAACTCAATCCAACCCACCTAGCTACACTCATTCCAACCTACCTATGTAAACTCAATCCAACATACCTATGTAAACTCAATCCAACCCACCTAGCTACACTCAATCCAACCTACCTATCTTGAATGTATATGATTTGGTGACTGTCTATTGCCATGAATGTTTGTATATTCTATACATTTTATTCAAAGTAGGAGGTTCCCCATCAAATTGAGCTTGTATTTCATGTACCAGAATAAATAAATTAGCTACATGATCAAACTATAAATAATAAAACATATGATGAAGGAGCGTACAAAGCTATGTAATAGCTGCTGAAGCATAGGGACACATGTCCCTGAAACAACAGGCAAACAGGACTACACATCTAAAATTGCTGTAAGTTTGAAATTAAACAGCCTTGAAGTAGGCTGTGGCTGTTGATTGAAATTCACAGGCTGTGTGAGGGTCACCTTACCCAGGCTGAGACAGGTAACACCAGAACCGCTTAGGTGTCATCTTATCAGATGACCTTATCAGCTGCTTACAGAGAAGGAGGCTCCTGACTATGCTCTGCTGAGGACCTTATTGGTAATTACGTTTCCCTGCAGTACCTCTGAATGTCATGTATCTGTGTCTATACTATAATTGAACTGAATTTGTGCATCTCTGGGTGATTCTGCAGTTTGGTGGTAAAAAATAAAATCAGACCCAGCACTCTGAAAAACCTCAGGATTTAGTGTCACCAAAGTCTGAGCCTGTGTTGGCACAGGGCTTGCAGCATGGTAGAGAACTACCATTCAGAGCTCTAGTTCTTTACCACTCAGTCTTCCGGAGCTTCTTTTGAAATGTGTCTGGCAGAGCACCAAAGACATCACATTCCCCTCATGTCCCAGAGTGTCAGTGTGTAACATGCACTCTGCACAACATTGTTTGTCAGCAGAGGGAGAAAGCGTAGGAGGAAAGCCATCAAACAGCCTTAATCTTCCTCCTCCACTGAATCAAATCTGGATTATGAAATCTGGTGCGGGCAGCCCAATCCAAGTGGAATTTCACATAAAGCACATATTGTTGATTTATGCTGCCCTTCCCTAAGGGTCCATTGGGCTGACTTTGTCATATTTCCCACTTCACACAATAGATGGACTGGAAGGAACAGGACTGACAGCTGGGTGTTTGAAGACATAAGGGGCTGCAGTGAATTCCTCCTGAGAGCACACTTCCTGGTCCACTTTCCCCAAGACTGTCAATCTGTTACATTTCCAGGAGTTCAATCTCCCTTATACCTCGCCATCCTATCCAAAGCTCCCTCCCTCATACACGTTCAATCTCCCTTATACCTCGGCGTCCTATCCAAAGCTCTCTCCCTCATACATGTTCAATCTCCCTTATACCTCGGCGTCCTATCCAAAGCTCTCTACCTCATACATGTTCAATCTCCCTTATACCTCGCCGTCCTATCCAAAGCTCCCTCCCTCATACATGTTCAATCGCCCTTATACCTCGCCGTCCTATCCAAAGCTCTCTACCTCATACACGTTCAATCTCCCTTATACCTCGCTGTCCTATCCAAAGCTCTCTCCCTCATACATGTTCAATCTCTCTTATACCTCGCCGTCCTATCCAAAACTCTCTCCCTCATACACGTTCAATCTCCCTTATACCTCACCGTCCTATCCAAAGCTCTCTACCTCATATATGTTCAATCTCCCTTATACCTCGCCGTCCTATCCAAAGCTCTCTACCTCATACACGTTCAATCTCCCTTATACCTCGCCTTCCTATCCAAAGCTCTCTCCCTCATACACGTTCAATCTCCCTTATACCTCGCCGTCCTATCCAAAGCTCTCTACCTCATACATGTTCAATCTCCCTTATACCTCGCCGTCCTATCCAAAGCTCTCTACCTCATACATGTTCAATCTCCCTTATACCTCGCCGTCCTATCCAAAGCTCTCTACCTCATACATGTTCAATCTCCCTTATACCTCGCCGTCCTATCCAAAGCTCTCTACCTCATACATGTTCAATCTCCCTTATACCTCGCCGTCCTATCCAAAGCTCTCTACCTCATACATGTTCAATCTCCCTTATACCTCGCTGTCCTATCCAAAGCTCTCTCCCTCATACACGTTCAATCGCCCTTATACCTCGCCGTCCTATCCAAAGCTCCCTCCCTCATACATGTTCAATCTTACAAACACACAGACAGCAGACAAGTTTGAGTGCCACATTGCTGGGTTGTGACTGGGTAATGACTGGGTTTTGAACATATCACTAAGATATCTTTGCATAGTACATTATGAAATCGGTCACAATTTATACAATATCCTTGATTTTGGGGCATTTTTTTGTTCTGCATGGAGGTCTGGAATCACAGCAATTTCAGTCTGGGACTAAATGGAGCAGTATTTGTCTGCTGGTCAGTGTTGAGAGTGACATGTCTGCTGGTTCGATGCTGCTAGAGGCTCTTATATCTGTACTAATGATTATTGGTCATTATGACAGTGGCTGTGAATGTGTAGTTTGTGACATAGGAGGAGAGATCTACTATAGCCTGCAAAGGATACCAATTCCATTAGTGGAGACAGAGGTGGGCTGCTAAGGAGAGGACTGAGATTTGAGGCAGATTGACTGCATGGATGGGGAATAACTGCTTTATGGCTAAAACTATTTTGTGAAATGAAACTCTTTTTTACTTAAAGAAGAATAAGGATGCCTATACAAAACTGTTAATGAGCTTCAATGAATATGTTAACAATTCCTGGCTGTCACTGATTTCTATAAACAGAAGCATAAAATATTAGAAATCCTCTGATCTTTGCTGAGTGAGTTGTACCCTGCAGTGGTAGTATTTGCACACTGCCCTTGACTTGTCCTTTCCAAACCTTTGTAACCAATATTGTGGTATCCTAAGAATATGGAGCCATCCGTCATCCATACCTTTATCCAATCAGAATGCAGAGCTTCTGTGAGCAATTAACTGCTGAAAGGGTGAATATACAAGGCTGATTAAAAGGAAAGGGAGAGCTTTACTGCAAGCCAGAGTTTGCAGATGTGAAATGGAGTCACAGCAGGAAGAAAACACAATGCTTATGTGTAATAATACATATATTTTATCAAGCACAAGGGAAAATGTGCATGTATATATAAATATATAAAATTGTATGTTACTGAAGACAAAAACATAGAGAAAAACCCTTCTGCATTAAAAGAGAAACAAAGAAACAGTGACAACAACCAACTGGGTGCAGGTATCATTGGTTCATTCAGAATTATTATTCTTATTTTTTGTGAATGCAGAAAATACATTAAGGTTTTCTTTTTAGATTGAATTAAAAATAGTTTTCATTTTTAAATTTTTTTCATTTTAAAATGGATAATCTCAAGAACCAAACATTTAAAACTAGCCTATAAACCAACTCGTATTTCTTTTAATCAAACTGAAATGACCTGCAGGCACATGAGCTCTTTGACTGTATTGTCATTACTGACCTGATTCTCTCACCAGAACCCTATAAGTCTGTAATTAATGAAATGTTTAACGTGACGAGATGCAAGATGAGATATCGGAAAAGCTCAGAGAAATGGTGTCGAGAGAGGAAGCTCTAGGATGAGTATTCAGAGTGTACCCAGCAGACACAGCATGTGAATTAAAGGGCATATTACCCTATGGATTCTTGAAATGGCTTTAAGCAGGTCAGTGAATGAAATAATTATTATGTCTACTATTTAAAAAATTCAGGCATGGTGAATTCAAACAGCATATTTATTTATAGTAGACATTTTAAACAGTGGTGGTAAATCTGGGTCCAGAAAGTAAAAGTTCCTCCCAGGATTGTGTTCCAGTGATCCTATGCATATTAGAGAACTCTTCGGGCTGACACTCTGGACACTGCAATGAACTCTGAATCCAAATATCAGCACAGGGTGAGCAACCAGGCTTTCACAGCAGACTGCGCACACTGGATCTTGCATGATTTCTACAAAAACATGGAAAACAAAGTTTAGCACAAAAAATTCAAAAGAAACAAATACATGAGTTAAACACATAAAGATAAGCCAAATCAAATGAAGTTTACTCAAGCTGACCTCTGCAAGCCAGACAAGTAAACATATCCCTCACATTCCTTCTTTTCTGGTCATAAACAGTGTTTTCTTGGTTTCTCGCCTGGTTGGTACTGGTGACATCAAACAACCCCTGAGCAACCAGGACCTCTATTTTTTCTGACTCAATTGTGAATGTCATCATGTGTGCATCTTGAGAAACACAAATGTCATGTTTAGAATAAATAAATGTATATGTATAATATTAAATTAGGGTGTATCTTATACCTTTTATCTAAAACAAAAGCAAAGAACAATAACCACAAAAAAACAACAACAATAATTTCAGGTGCAGTTACAGATTGCTGAGGTGGAAGTCAACAATCCTCTTACTTACAAAATTTTGTTGGCGAATGTGGAAATCATATTGGAAACAGAATGCCAAGATGTGTCTGGCATTCTGCTTCCAATTATAGGAGCCTATATTTGCACATTAATAGGAATATAAATTAATCAAAGTGATTATACATTGATTTCACCACATTTATGTTACTCAGGGATACTGTTTGTATTTGCAGTGCTTTATAATCACTAGATGCAAGGCCACATCTGTGCACTCTGTGTGTGCCTGTGAAGGCAATCACACTAGCCTAATATGCCTTTGATATTCTTTGCTGCTGATGTTAATAGCAGAAACTAACAACCAAATATTATTGCAACATACTTTTATTAATATGTTACTATGTTTGCTATATGACATTCAATTAGACACTTGACAAACACTTAAAAAACAATTTTACTTGTGATTCCTTTTCATATATCAATTTTTCTATTCCCGAGTTGTCATTCACAACAAATAAATAAATAAAAATAAGAATACCTCATGTTTCTTCAGAGTGTAAAATTTCCATTCCATTGTGGTCCAAGATAAGTGGCCCCCCACTTCCCAAAGCTTCTTGGACTTTCACTGTGGTCATGATTGGGACATTGAAATTCTGCTCCGTACATCTCACAACCACCATTCTTCTGTTCACAAGCTTTCCATTCTTGAATTTTCCAAGATTAACATTTCTATGAAACATTACGACTGCATTTAGCATCACCAAGAAGGCTAAAGTAAGTCAAGCAACTGGACTCCTGGACTCAAGTTCATCTTCATAGTACTATTGTGCCTTTATAGTTACAAATACAGAAACCATCAGGAGACATTACATATAAAGTGCTGCTATTTGGTTGGTTTTTTTGTTTGTTTGTTTTTGTTTTGTTTTGTTTTGTTTTGGCAGTACTGTACTGTAAAGCCTAAAGCTATTTTATCTTCATTTCATCCATCCTGTTAACTTAAGCCTTATTCAAAATGGGATTGTCATATTCAATTTATCCATAGTTACTGAAATAAAGTATGATTAACATGTACATATTCATATTCACCTCATTTTATTCTCTACCTCGACTGTTGGACTGTTGGTTAATGACCATATCCTCGCCACAATAATTTAAAGGATGCTACATTGGCCTATGTTTCCTTCCCAAATATGAACTTTAAACATACATTCGGTATTGGGTCCTGGCCGGCAAGGACGCAACTGCCACACTGGCCCCTGACGGAGCTGCCAAAAGCGCACCTGTGTGCAGACGCGTCTCAGAGAGTTACCCTGCTGAAGTTAGAGTTAGACTGCTTTCACCCAGAAAACAGCTCAGCCAACGGACAAAATAAGCGCCTTCTGCTAACAAGCTGGCTGTCTATCAGATGCTCGTTTGCTAGGCAGCATAATCAGCTAAAAGCACTTCCCCCCTGAGGTTGGACTATAGCTACACCAGCAGCTCTGTGTGTTTGTTCAACATTATAGCCATTTCAGTATCATTAATGCGTGTTAATGTCATCGACTAACATTTAACCGACTAACATGGCGATAACGTTACCAGCTAGTTAGCCAGCAGGCTAGCCATACAATGTAAAACAAATGAGCTCAATAATAAAACGACACTATATTTTGCAGTATATATGTCATGTCATCGTCTCTCAATGCTTGTCTTTGGCTTGGAGTGAAAACCACAAAACCGTTCTAACGATGACCTTTAATTGGCGATTCCCGGCTCTCTCATCACGCATAAATCCCGAAATAATAGTCAGAAACGGATAAAGTTGTTTTAGAGTTTTGTTTTTTTTTTAGTTGTTAGGATCATCCATTTTACAATTAAAAAGAAAACACACCTAGTTTTCCATACTTTTAACCACATCTAAACAAAACTGACTCATCTTCACATTCTCCAAAAAAAACACAAAAAGACAAAAAACTGAATAGCCTAAATGAACGAACCAGTGACACACGGAACAAATGTTGGCATATATCTATTGCAACCTTATTATAATTTGCAGGATTTCGCAACGTGATTTCGCAACTCTTTGTCCTGTTGTGTTCCTCTTGAATAAACCATAACGCACTGAACGCACACTCATTATTGTTTACCTGAACAATTTCGTGAGTGATATATCAGTGAAATCACACTGGTACCCCAGGTATGACATTTTATTCGCTCATCTACATGCGCTTAACAAATGATCTTAACGAAAGCAAATCATACTGTCTGAGGTTTCCCACTTGCGCTCTCTTCGATTTGCATCTCATTCGTAAAAAGGTCCGTTAGCATTGAAATGCCATTTGGAAAAAAAAAACAAAAAAACGCCTCTGCCTTAAACATCACAACTCGTTCAACTGCACAGGCGTGCGTTTTCCACGATGCTTTCACGATGTTTCTGAGCGATAAAGCACCCATACCGATGCACTTACCGGGGTCACCCTGACTTCTCCATGGCTAGCGAGCGGGTATTCCAACGAGCCTTGCTCAACTGCGAAAAATCAAATGCCGTGATCACAGTCCACGTCTCTGCATATATACCACAGTATAACATAAAGGATGAGCAAAATTGCGAAAATAAACAGAGCCACTAAAATAGCCTTAGTCACTGGAGATATAAGAGACTGCATGTCAGCATCCAGCTGCTGAAGTAGAACACAGTTCAGCACAATAGTGGAAGCGCGTGGATGATGGGAAAACCGAAACCCTTGAATTTGGGTGACGAGCGGAGGCGACGAGAGGCGCGCGGGTGCCTTACTTCAGACTTTGCACAAGTGGTCAGTGTCCAAAAGCCAGATTGTCTTCATGCGAAAGCCGGTGTCACGTACAAAATTTTGGAGTCATGGCGAGATGAGCGATTTTGCATCCCAAGTTTGACGGGTCAGCTTGGTGCCCACAGCTCGCGGCGCCCGTGCTAGAGAACAGGTTGCCTCTCACTTTCCAGTTCCCACGGGAGCTTTGGAAACTCCGCGGAACGGCGATATCTAGTAATGCCCCCTGCCTTAAGGATTAGCAAAGCGACTCGAGCAGTGATAGAGGAAACCTGTTGATAGGAAACTTTGGACACGCATGATTTTCATAGTTTGATTAGGATGACCACAGTTACGATGATGATTATTGATAGCAATCGTATGCCCATCTCGTATGTTATGTGTATGCTATGTGTTCATCTAATTCTGGTGGTTATGTTAGTGATGTCATCAGTACCATATTCCACTGCCTTGTTTTAACACCATACTGGAGTTAATGCATGTAAACCAGCGGGTCATTTAGACACTACGTTACTTGGAACGCTTGACGTGCCTCGCACTAGTCCGTGCCAGAATATGTCTACAAAGCCAAGTCTATGGTCTCTACCGACACGTAGAAACACTAATAAATTACAGCATGCTTCGGAATGGCACGAAAATGCGTTATTGGCAAGGTGCAGCGTTAGCAACCAGCGTTACGGGTTAATACGTTGGGCTTTCGTGGCTTGATGAACGTCTCCCTGGCGATACGCAGTGCTTGTTGAGATATTGTACCACGAAGGGTGGGGTGTGCCAGGTGTATACTTAAAAGGAGTTAAAGGAGTCCGGAAACTATGAGTGTGTGTTGCATTTTTGTAGCATGTAACCAAAGCAATCTGCGCCAAAGACAGCGATATCCAAACACCTCTTATAAATCCCGCAATTAGCAGAACTTTAATACTTTAACGCTCAGCATTACACGATATAAGTCGCTATAATCTATGTTCCCAATACATTACTAATAGGCCTATCAAACGGGAGTAGAGGTGGACTCTTAGGGCGTAGTGCGTGGCGTTGCCGCGCGCACCTTCTGCTACCGAGCATCCTTTTTTTGCAACTACTTGACAGAAAAAAAAAGAGTTTTCTTGCACACAATTGGATCCCAGGCGAGTCAGTCACGACTGTGGGTGGCGGATCAGACTCCGCGCTGGCACACCCTGGAAACTTTATAAAACTAAAGGCTGTGTGGAAGTTGCCGACCCACTGCATGCACGCGGCCGCGGACCTGCGATTATTTAGAAGTCAGAGCTGCACAACCTGGACGGTGTCCTTGCTGAACTCCGGAGCGCTTAGTTCAGTTTCATCAGCGATGTCATGCTTGTGGATTTTGTTCTTTGGCAGTCTTATTGCGACTGGAGTGAGGACGCAAGGTAAGCTTTTTTTCAGGAATAGATGTTGATATTTTTTTTAATAATAGTTTAATCACGGTAATGAAGTTGCTCTTAAGTGTAGATAAACCAAACGCGAAAACACTTCGTCTTGCTAGAAACTAAACAGAAGTTCTCTGAAACCTCAGCCTGTAGTCGAGTGACTGAAATCATGGAAGGCTTATAAATTCATTAAAGCGGACATTATTCTACCATTAACAGATTTGCTGTCTACACCAGGCAGTAACTCACGATATGACAAACCACATTTATAATGCCCAGTAATCGGGCAGTGTTACTTCGACCGATAATATTGATATGTGATGACATTTGGTATTATGGAAAAATGGTCGTCATGCATTATTAACTACTGGAGCCCCGAGACAGACGCGTTGTGCTATGTGAAGTCATCGTCTCTCCCTCAGCAGTCCACACCAGGTCGCTGGATTGTGCCAGTACATTCTGTTCCTGATGGGCAGCGGCCGTTGGCTAGTGTCTCCTGCTTACCTCCCTAGTCTCACTAGTCGGACACACGCACACTGTGCCTTTCCCGTTCCAGTCCAACCGAATGTGCTTATGCCCCAAAACAAACACAGGCACTTGGCTGGGTGTCCCTCTGAGACCATCCCATTCAGCTGGCCTGTCAGAGAGACTGTAAAGAAAGAGTTATAGGCAACAGTAACTGAATCTCAGCTCCAGCTGCGGGACACCGCCCTTCGACTTGAGAACACATCTAAATTATAAGAGGTCTGGTCTGGATTCACCCTGAGGAGTTTCATGAGCAGCTCCTTCCCTTGGCCCCATGCGTGAGAGAGCTAGTCACACCACACGCTGCCTTGGCCTTGTTTTGTTTTTTTTTTATTGTGGGAGGTGAGCAAAGACTCTTTGTTTGGGTCCACGTGTGCATGTGTGTAGCTGGGTGGGCAGGTGCGTTGTCCACCTGTATGCTCACAGTTGTCGCAAGCATTATATTCTGTAAGCCTCCTGGAGACACGCAACACTACTGTGTAAGCAGTACCAGGGCAAAACAAAAGAACATACACAAACAGAATAGAGAACTGACTAAAGGTTTTATGAGTGAACGGTTGAGCAAACAATAAATAGGGAGAATATAGAAAGCACACAGGACTGAAGCCCACTTTAGACCAATTGTGTTGTGAAGAAGTCACATTCTACACCAGTATCAGTGTGTTAAGGTGGTTTTCTGTTTGAAATATGAAAATATAACATCACAGCAAACGTACTAACAAACCTACCAACCAACCACTGTCGAGTGATGGCAAGGTGCATCTCATTAGTAATCAACATTATGTATTGCTGTAATCATTTATAATTTTATTCTTGTGTTTCAGAGGAGGACTCTGAAGGTTCAGAGGAGGCCAGTATGTTGAGATTTTTTCACATTAGCAGAGCTATAACATTGGAGTGGTTCACACACACACACACACACACACACACACACACACCACAACTACACAAAAATACAAACACACATCTACCCATTACAAACATCATGCTTTTTACACAAAAGTGTTTCAAACTGGGGGTTTTGCAGTAAGGTTGTTTGGTAATTGCTGTCGCCTATGGTCTTTTTCAGTATCAGAGAGTGCTGTAATATGTAAATGAGCCTTCTAACAAAACATAGATTTTATTGTCTATTGGGAGCACCCTGACGAGTATTAGATGAGTGCTCTATCGGTGTTTTGATGGATGGCATTCACATGCTAAATTATTTTTGACAGAAAGATGCAGGCCAGTCTAATGTGTCGATATATGGGGAGACATGTCATAATCATAATATGTAGCAATACAATCAAAATTTAGTTTATTGTGAAACTATGGTGTCTCACATTTTGGCCACCTTTCCTTTATACATTTAAAATGATATTTTGTATCCAGAGGAGAACAAGCACTAAAGTCTGACTAATGAAATATTAAAAACCAGACTTCAGTGCAGCAGTGCTGTGCATATTTAGGGGCCCCACTGATATAACACATTAAGGATTGTAGTTTAAAAGGCTACATAAATACCTCATCCAGATTTGTTCACACTGAATATGATCACATTGCTTATGGTGAGTAGCCCGTCATATTTCATCTCAATGTTTCAGACAAAAACGAAATGGCGACAGACCTGCCCCCAGTAGAGGCAGAGGGCCCATTTCCATCTGAGGATGGCGGTATGCTTTCACCGACACTGCCTAACTCTCGTCTAGGGTCAGCCCCTAGACATCATAAGAAGCTTCTACTATGTCTAGCCATGTGGGAGTTACAAAGCTTTCTGTCTGCAAAGACATGGTTGTCTTGGTCATACACAATACTCAATCTGATCAATATTCTTCAATTCGAAGGAGAGCGAACTTCTGATATAGTTGTTAACAGGCTCATAGTCAGTTATTTAGACTTAGCTAAAATGTCTGATATTATATACATGTTGCATACATAATATGAGATATGATTAAATCTCTAGATTATTTATGCTTCTAAGCATGATTTCAATGCAATTCTGTTTAAACCGTGAACAACATCAAATCTGTGTGTAGTTTTGAGCCATGATTTTAAGCCTGTCCAAGTTGGTAAAAGTGGTTTTGTGTTAAACTAGCCTGTCCATTTTATTTATGTACTTCAGGGGAAAGAAGTCATAAGGAGGCCCAATACAATGCGTCTGCATTCTTAATTTATACTTCTGCTTAGCTCATTGTCCATTGTCTGGGGTTTTTTATGTCCCAGTATGACATGAAATACAGAAGTGTGTGTGGAGCAGACAGATACCATGACACGGCATTTTGTGTCTTTCAGGAGCTGGCGGTCCAGAAGCTACTACTGAAGGTTGATGCACTTCAAAAAAGTTTTGATTTGTGGTGAAATTGATAAAAAAATGGATAAATGTCAAAGAATGTCGCTAGACAAAAACTCCTTCTCTTACATTACTCTGACATTAATAAATACAACATCAGACATTCCTGTTCACAGAGACAGTGATGGTACGGGCAAACCTGTTACTGATTATATCTTTAACTTTACAGCTGGCACAGCAGACACTGTACAAGCTGTTGAGGAACCGGCTGAAACAGGTTGGTCAAAATGCACAATACACATGCACATATGAACAAGTACACACACATGCACACACATTCATCCACACATAAGCAGAATATTTGGTGGTGATTCTCAATCATCTTTTGCAGTGTTGCCGGAAGATGAACCCGAGGTGACTGTTTCAGAAAAAGGTGAAGACCTTTAGGCATATACACATCGACATGCACTGTATTAAACCAGTTAGTAAAACAGCTAAAAATGATTTAGAGGAATGCGCTTTGTGAATATGATATGAATATCTGTTCTTTCTACTATAGATCCTCTATTAGAAAAAGAAGAGGAACCAATAACTGGTACAGCAGCCTGTGTAAATACTATATAAATACAGTGTAAATACAGAACTTCCCCCTCCTGGACTAACCCTGCACTCCACAGTGTGGCACTGCGCATGCTCAAGGTTCAGCTTTGAGATGAGTTATCCTTCTTGAACGCAGGTGTTCAGCGAGTCTCTGGTTGAGGAATCCATGTGTGCAGGGCCCTTGACAACAGTGTCTAAAAGCCAAGGAGGAGCATTATTTGTCTGTGCGGTAGAACGTCATTTTATGAAAAACTGATTTGCATATGTGTGGCAAAGGCAGAGAGCAGCGACCCACCCAGGCTTAAAGCCAGGCCTTCCAGATGGCAAACATGTGCCTGCCCAGCAAACCAAAGCGCCATCTCCCTGGCACAGAGGCCAAATATTTACACTCTTGAGGGAAAGTCTTCATCACACTGCTGTCTCCTTCAGGAAGTGATGGCCTCTGTCACACCGCTCTCTCCTCTCAACAGCGGAGTATTATTGCAAGATAACAGGCCTCACTATGCATGCATCATTTCAGTGAAGAGTCTTACATACATCCTGATAGCAACAGCTTTGCTGTTGTTGGAATATTTTGTATTTCTGAAATGACAGTCTAAGGTCAAAGTTCTTGTTAACATTGCAACAGTCATTATCTAACTAAGATCATATAACTTATTTGTATGCTTGGTTGCAACTGCCACCGTGTGATTGGTGACAAATACTTTTTTTTTTCAGTCTGTGGATTGTTGAATGCAATATCAGATTAAATTAGATTAAATTATATTCTGCTGCAGTGAAGAGCCATAAGTGTAGATTGGTATGAACATAGTGACAGAGAGGGATCAGACATGGCCACCAAGGGGTGTTATGGGAATTGACTAGAAACACTGCAGAAAACAGTCCCGTGGATATACTGTTTTGCTTCTCTTGACCAAATCCTACTTGCATTCACTAGCTGGTCATATGAGACGTTCAGTCCAAAGTTCTCTTGTCAAAACGCGCAGAAATGTGACCCTGTTGTTGTGACTGTCATTATTATTTTGACAAATGCCTTCGGATATCTATCCCAGCACATGCATAAAGCAAAATAACAGACAACTTTAGACAATCTTTTTCTGAGAAAGCAGTATGTTTCCTAGGCTGCCTTTATCCTGTTAGAACATGGGTCACTAATTTAATACTGCTGATGAGCAGATGTGGCCCAAGCTTTGGGCTTTTCATGATGTACACATCCAAGGAAAGAAAGCCTCTCACATAAGCAAAGTATTTTTTTTATTGAGCATAGATTGGATGAACTTTTATTTTAAAACAATCTAAATGCATGTAATTTAGGACACGGTTGTTAGACAAGCACTTGTTACTAACATTTATATTTGTCAAATACTAAGCATTTGTCAGACATTGTTATTCTTCATTTAATAATGGTGCATAGTGCTTATGGTAATATGATTAAAAAACAGGACATAGTCTCATGGAGAATGTCTTGTTTTGTAGAAGCCCCTGAGATGGATGGCACAACTGCAGAATCAGGTAGGATGATAAATCACTGTTCAATCTCTTGATAATCTTACGTCTTCTGAAGCACTCGGTTGCCTAGTTAGAACAAAACAGGTTTAGTCTGGAGAAAATTCATGCAAATGGACATTCAAACATGTCAAATGTGTCTTTCTGTGTGTCTGACCAAACATGTACGCTGAAGTATTGCCAGGTGTTTGATGAAACGTGTGTTAAAGTTTGTATATGATTGATAGGAATCGTTCAAGAGGAGGCCCCCACTGTAAACCCTGAGGGTCCTGAGGGAGGTAATTAGACATTATAGTCACCTTAGAGATATTATATTCACCTTATATCACCTTATAGACATATTGCAGTCAACATTATAACCACTATAACAAGTCCCTTGTAAATGCTCATGGACTGGAATTGCATTTGAAAGCTTCTGTTCTGATTTCAGTTCCTAGACTAGAGGAATATTGGCCCAATGCATTCTCATCCAATCTGTGTGTGGTGATCCTTACTCATGGCACTCATCCCTTATGTTAATGGAATTCTACACATTTGGTGGATCTGCTCGATGTCTCCCCTGATGTCATGAGTTTATAGTGCTTACAAGTCAGCATAATTGTTGGCTTTTCCAGAAACCACGTTATATCGAAATATCCTGTTAACCTTGTATAGAAACCTTGGCTGTGTAACTCTTCTATAATTCTTTCTGTGTGAGATCACAGTGGTTGGTGTACACTCTGCAGTGCTTGTGTGAATAGTGAATGCATGTTTCTGTGTGAGATCACAGTGGTTGGTGTACACTCTGTAGTGCTTGTGTGAAGAGTGAATGCATGTTTCTGTGTGAGATCACACTGGTTGGTGTACACTCTGTAGTGCTTGTGTGAAGAGTGAATGTATGTTTCTGTGTGAGATCACACTGGTTGGTGTACACTCTGTAGTGCTTGTGTGAAGAGTGAATGCATGTTTCTGTGTGAGATCACACTGGTTGGTGTACACTCTGTAGTGCTTGTGTGAATAGTGAATGCATGTTTCTGTGTGAGATCACAGTGGTTGGTGTACACTCTGTAGTGCTTGTGTGAAGAGTGAATGTATGTTTCTGTGTGAGATCACACTGGTTGGTGTACCCTCTGCGGTGCTGAATGCATGTTTCCACTCACCACAGCAGAATCAGAACAAACTGAAGGAGAGTCTGATCTTTCAGGTAGGCTTTGTGTGTTTGTCAGAATCCTGCAAACTCACAATATCATTATATTTTACAGTTGACAACTAACTAGGATATGATTATAAGGTGAAATAATTCAATTATGTACATTATGTTTTTATTTTATATTATTTTCTTTTAAACTTATAAATAATTTCATAAGGATGTTGTCAGCTTTATTGTCATATATTAACCTTATTTGCAAGTAAAAAGATAAAGAGTTTTTTTTTTCCTATATACTTTTCTGTCCTTAGATCAAGTGAACAATACCTCATCACCATCAGAGGAAGAGGGTATGGAACAGTTTATCTTGCAACCAATCAGTCAATCAATCAACTGATGAATGAATCAATAGTTAATCAATCGTCAATAGTAATCACTCAATAACAGCAAAGCATTCTCTGTACACTAAATCTACAGTAAATATAGTATGCTACAGTAAAAATAGTAATTTGGCTAACTGCATGATGATGATCTCTGAGCTTTTATTAGTGTCCGCTGATCACATTGGCTAACCGCATGGTGATGATCTCTGAGCTTTTATTAGTGTCCGCTGATCACATTGGCTAACCGCATGGTGATGATCTCTGGGCTTTTATTAGTGTCCGCTGATCACATTGGCTAACCGCATGGTGATGATCTCTGGGCTTTTATTGGTGTCCGCTGATCACATTGGCTAACCGCATGGTGATGATCTCTGAGCTTTTATTGGTGTCCGCTGATCACATTGGCTAACCGCATGGTGATGATCTCTGAGCTTTTATTGGTGTCCGCTGATCACATTGGCTAACCGCATGGTGATGATCTCTGAGCTTTTATTGGTGTCCGCTGATCACATTGGCTAACCGCATGGTGATGATCTCTGAGCTTTTATTGGTGTCCGCTGATCACATTGGCTAACCGCATGGTGATGATCTCTGAGCTTTTATTGGTGTCCGCTGATCACATTGGCTAACCGCATGGTGATGATCTCTGAGCTTTTATTGGTGTCCGCTGATCACATTGGCTAACCGCATGGTGATGATCTCTGAGCTTTTATTGGTGTCCGCTGATCACATTGGCTAACCGCATGGTGATGATCTCTGAGCTTTTATTGGTGTCCGCTGATCACATTGGCTAACCGCATGGTGATGATCTCTGAGCTTTTATTGGTGTCCGCTGATCACATTGGCTAACCGCATGGTGATGATCTCTGAGCTTTTATTGGTGTCCGCTGATCACATTGACTAACCGCATGGTGATAAACTCTGAGCTTTTGTTAGCCCTCCTCCTGACAGCATGTGCTGATGATCTAGTTTTTGGCCTGTACATTTTTCCAGTGACAGCATCAGTAGTGTCTCATAAATGTGGTACTGGTTATGTGAGGCCAGCTCCTCCCATCCAGCTGGCCTTGAATACATTTTTTTTTTATCCCTGATCTAGTGTTTTTTGGTTTTTTTTGCTCCCTTCTACGTGTGTTTTAATTGGTTACAGAGTGTTCTTATTTTTAACTAAATACAGATGGTTCTTGTTTTTAATTGGTTGCAGAATCCACTTATTTCTCTACGAAAGCCTCAGGCTCAAGGCATTCAGTACACTTATTAGTGAGGCAAACAGGACAGGGAATTTATAAGAGGAAGAGGAATACTAGTTCTTCATGAATGCTGTGTGTTGATATATGTTTTTTGTTAATTTTGCAGCAACAAAAGCTGCAGCAGATCTGGCCAGTGAAGGGGACGTTTCAGGTGAGGATTACACATATCACTGGTGTTACATTTACCTTTTCTGACTCCTACATTCATTCTGTATGCATTTTCATTTTTTTCTTGCTGATTGATATTAGCACCAGACAGCCATGCAAACTGAGCAATCTTTGAACAGGAAGTAGTTTGTGATGACAGTAGTGTCCTCCTACGAGGTCAGTGGGTTCAGTCCAGGTATCCTCATATGACCTGGCGAGGTTCAATGTGAAGAAGCAATAGGTTGGCCATCACACTTGTCTACTTGTTGTTCTAAATGACTCACGTTCCTGATGATAAATGAGATGTGTTAATGTGTCTTAAAAGCTGAAAACAGCATCGGTGGTGCAGAAAACCCAAGCGATGGTGCAGGCAAAGGTACTGCTGTCCTATCATCTCTCCAACATTTGATCTTTTGCCCAAGACACCAGACTGTGTTTGTTGTGCCAAAGAATCACATCCATCACCTGACCTGCTGAGGCTGTTGTTATTAATACTAAAAACCATGTAATGTAAATTAATGTAAATCTTTGATCTCTTTCTTTATTCTGCATTATAGTGCGCATTGCTGGAGCCATGGCTGGACCAAATGGTATGATATAGATTTTTTTTGTTGTAGTGTCTGTCCTTATATTACATATTTTAATAGCTAGCAATAACAGCCAGTCTTTCTCGGCACACACTGAAAAGCCCACCTACATACAAATCATAAAGTCATTTATTTGGAAACACATTTAAAATATTTTGAAAGGCAAACACAGACACAGACAGACAGACACACAAACAGAATAGAGGACTGACTAAAGGTTTTATGAGTGAACGGTTGAGCAAACAACAAATAGGGAGACTATAGAAAGCACACAGGACTGAAGCCCACTTTAGACCAATTGTGTTGTGAAGAAGTCACATTCTACACCAGTATCAGCAGCATTATGCATTGCGTTAATCATCTGTAATTTTTTTATTCTTGTGTTTCAGAAGAGGAATCTGAAGGTTCAGAGGAGGCCAGTATGTTCAGATTTTTTTTTCACAACACTGGAGTTGTTCACACACACACACACACACACCACAAATACACATAAATACGCAGTCTTAACTGTTAGTCTACACTGCGCCCTGTATATATGAGCAAATTCACTTTAGAAGATTACCTTTGCCCATTACTTTCAGAGCTTCCTTCATTGAAAAAATGTCACCCTGTATGTTTGAACTTCACGTCATGTGTTATCTGTTGTAACTTCATGTCATGAAGTTACAATAATAATTACAAGAAATTATTTTTTACTTATTTTATGCTGATTCTCTAGCTGTTTATCTATAGTCTGTTTTTCAGATTATAGTACTGGTTAGTTATTGGAAGCATAACTTTCAGATATCTCTTTTTTGGTTCTTTGTTCAGATATACTTTGCCATTCACTGGACTGATTGTCAATGTCTGTCTGACATCATCTAGAAAGGTTCTTTCTAACAGTATGCATACTTTGAAATGTTTGTAAGACCATTACTTGCTGTTTGTTTTAGAACTTACAAGGTCTGGGCTTGGAGCGAAGTGCAGGTTTTTTGCATTGGTAAAAGCTGTTTATTCTGGTTGGGTAATTAATGAATTAGCTGCGGGTCTCTTACATGTGCTGACGTCAGTACATTCGTAATGCTCCTAATTAGTTTATTTTCCACACCCTCCTCCATTTGTGACTACAGAGTCAATCACGCTCGGTTTTGCTTGTCATTTTTATAATTTTTTCACCTCCTTCAGTCTCTCTCTCTCTCTCTCTCTCACACACACACACACACACACACACACACACACACAAGAATTTGTCATTTCTTGTTCTGCACTGTCAAACCCTGCAGATGCCCCAGTAACTTCCTGAAGGGCCCACTTGTGACCGGCGTACAAATTGTTTTGCAGCAGGTCTGTGTGGAATGAACTGCTGATACCTGCTGGCCTGCATCAGTGCTCATGATAGATCCTAATCTGGCCTATTGTATGGCATTGCTTAAGGCTGTGGCATGGTTAAAACATGACCCAGCACTACACCCACACAAACATGCACATTTTTTCACAGTATCACCAAGAACATTTATGTATGCAAGGATAGCCAGAGCTTCCCTGTTTTTGGGTAACACAAGCCACTACGGGTGCTTGGGCTACTATTACTATGTAACTGTGTTGATGTCATTCCAGAGTACCTCTGTGGTTATGCTACTCTGGTTAGTGTTGGTGTGTTTGAGCTGTAGCTGTTTGAGGTGTAGGACCTAATCACAGCTGCTTCTAATACAACAAAATGGAAATGATTTCATATTATTGCCTAGTATGATGTAATACATTATAGTTGAGGATAATTTAGACTGGAAAGCATTGTTATTTGGAGTTAGTATTTGGGATTTCTATTAAATATTCTACATCAGTGAAATATTAGGTGGTTCAGAAAATGCTGGTGAGGTCTTGATGAGTGGCAGGCACTCTTTGAAGTTCATATTGTGCATGGTGTATCTGTGACTGATGGGGTGCAGTATTGCAGGATTATTCTTCCCAAGCTTAAGTTATTTTATCTAGTTATCTAGAATAGATTTGTGTTATGACAAGTTTAAATAGCATGGAACTATAGTTTCTGTCAGGACAGCTAAATTGTAAATCCAACATTAAAACTAGCCAAGTCAGGCTTTTCCCTATGGAAGGTCAAATTAGACCAAAATACAAGAGAAGGCAACAAATAGCTCAAAAACAGCATCCAGGGTTCTATATGGTTTTATTATTCTGATATATACTTTTATTGTTTTAAACATTGATGACTTTTATTTTGAAATGACAATTGCTTTTTATAAGAGTCACCTATTCAAGAATCAGTGGCTGCTCATAAACAGAAATGGTTTTTGCCTTAGGATGATAGTGCAATACTGCCAACTGGTGGTCATATGCGCATATTTTTTGCATGATTATACTGCAGTTTGATGTTCTAGTTTACAAAATGAGATGCAACTCTAAATAAACATATTGACCTTCACATACTATATGTGTGCAGAAACCTGCGGCATGTGAGCGCTTGTTTTTGTTTCCCTACACAGGGCTGGGTTCAGGCATCGTTGCTGGGGTCGTGGCCGCAATCATGATGGCGATTATTGGCGCTGTCTCCAGCTATTTCACTTATCAGAAAAAGATGCTATGCTTCAAGGCCCAAGGACGTAAGTGCTTTCTTGTTAGACAATGTCTTCTCATTTTGGATTCTGCAAATTCAGTTTCACTGTGTACAGGAGGTTACTTTATTACTGCATAATGAGTCTGTAATAAAGCTAAACTAGTTGTAAAAATGAACTGTAATAAAATAAGCGCACAAATGTAGATATGTTCTACAGGGGGGTCAGTTGAAACTATGCATTTAAATTAATCCCACTATATATATGTTGAACCTCATCTTTGGACAACACATTGTCCTTTACAATTCCCAGTCAGAAACAAAGCACTTGCAATTGAATCAAAATTTAATTGATCATGCAGTTGACCAATGTGCAAAGTAGTTGATTAACCATGTTATGCCCCTTACCCAGGCGATCCCGAGAGAGCCAAAGAGGAGAACAGGACACATAATGACCCTCAAGGTGAGGCCTCCCCTCAGCTATGACTTCTATCAATCATTACTAACTTTAAAAGAACAATAATGAAAACAGTACTCTCCGTGTTCTGCACAGAGCCTCAGCTCTAGGCCCAGATCAATAAACATTAGACAGGGGGTATTCAAAGATACACTTACTCTGCCATCCTAATGTTTTAATCATAAAAATATGATTTAGAGTGCAAGACATGTAGTCACACACACAACTGCTCTATGTATGAAATTATGTAATATGATGCCTACAGACATTGCAGTGATATATCTGTAATGTATTAGGGGCTTTATATGTTTTTGGTATTTTTTATTTTCTTTTACAGCACTCAGCAGCCTCCTGAACTCAGCGTAATCTTCAGTACATGATGAAAACAGTTGGAGAAGGCCACACGATATAAAGCCGCTGTGAATCGGTTTACAAAAATAGTTGGGACAAAAATGCTAATGGAAATTTCAATAAATGAGATCTTGAGGCGCATTTTAGCAGTCAGAGAACTGGAATGGTTCTCATTTGTTCTTAGCGAGTGAGAGGGTGAGAAACACGGTGCCTGTCCAATATCTAAGAACACTGATAATTTGTGTCTGTGGAGTTTTCCATCAGAGCAATGGCTTTGATATTATAGTTTAAATACACTGACCACACGGGTTTCTTATTTTCTTATTTTGATTTGCCTTTAAGTTGCTTTACCACCAAGACAAAGGGACCTTTTTCATACTTACACGTCCTGCATCTTGGATTACAGTTTCTGGTATTACTGTACCTGTTCGACTGTTATATTCTGAATGTAAAATGCATACATGATGAATGTGTGTGTGTGTGTGTGTGTGTGTGTGTGTGTGTGGTCCTGTGTGTCTGTGTGTGATCACTTAGCTAGAATTTACATTTTGGGGGGAGGCACTTTCACTGACACTAAACTGTGTTTGTTTTCATATACCTTCAGTTCCTTGCTAGTACATTTTTTTAAAACAATCTAATCCCCTAACATGTTAGTTGTTACATTTCTTCCATTGACTGTTAACTATTTTTGAAAATATGTGATTTTACCAAATTGAGTCCCAAGCACTTACATTGTTTAGTTAAGAAATTTTGTAAATAACAATGAAGCATTTGAATAAAGTGTTGGTCGTATGTCTCTTTGAGCTGGTTGATGCGTTTTCCTTAGTTCAATAGGCTACTGGTAATCTAAGATTACTTTACCTACATGTTTAACATATTGTTATTGTTCCTGTTCATGCATTTATAAAAAGAAAATGTATATAAACTAGTAATAACTATATAAAGTAATTCTAGTCTTTCTGTATTACCATTAATGGATCTAACTATTGTGCTTATTTAAGATTTGTCTGTCAAATAAGACGTAAATCAATTAAAAGACGGTTACCTTTAAAACAAACAGTATTCTATTAGAAATCTTAACTTTACCGTAAATAACATATCAAACGAGCTTCCCGTTTTCTGTGAGTCCGTAGTAAGTTTCCGCATTGCAAGGAGCTTCTTAGCCTTCAAGACATTTTGAACATTTACGGTGAAAACGTGACCTATGGAGACCTACGATATTTGGCAAGTTGTGTAGAAAACAGACTGAACGAAGGTAAGTTCAATGAAAACGAAAATGCTAAATGTTTGTAACTTGACCGCCCCTGCTTCACTTGTCTAGATGTCTCACCTCGGTATAATAAACTAAAATAATCGTTTGAACCCTGACTAGATACTTTGTTCGTATTTTTGTCAATTAGCCGTTAACGGCTATTTAACTTTGTACTTATGACCTGGGCAATGGGGATGTTGTGTGTTAATTTCAGACTTGTGTCGCATTCATTTGACCACAAGGTCCACGCCTTTGCCCTTTAAACGGTCCCATAGTGGAATTTAACACCTCAAGTACTGTTTGTCTTACAGGAGAACTGGATAGCTCTCCTGATGGAATATATAAGACTGAGGTATGATCTGTGTGTCAACTCCTGCGTCAGAGTTTCAGAAAATACAGTGTAATCATAATCATAGCACTTGTTTGAGATGTCACATTTCTCAGTCAAAATGCTTGGCTTCATGAATATTTGTTCATGCAGGTTTCAGTCTCTGGGATTATTCCTCCTGCTCATCCAAAGCCAATGTCTCTCAAGTGCAGGGATCACCAAGCCCAACTTTGTACTTATGATGGTGGACGACCTCGGCATAGGGGACATTGGATGCTACGGGAATGATACGATTAGGTAAAAGAACCTCATGGATTCTTACAAGAAATACCGGCAGCTTTGTGCTGTGACTCCTAAGATTAGTGTGTGTCTTGAGTTTTCCCCAGAACCCCAAACATCGACAGGCTTGCGCTGGAAGGGGTGAAGCTCACACAACACATTTCTGCTGCTCCTCTCTGCACACCCAGCAGAACTGCGTTCATGACAGGACGTTATGCTTTGCGCTCAGGTGTTTGCCTGTAACACTTTACCTATTTTACTCATTTTAAACAGACTAGATGTACAATTCCCCAGAAGCACTGCAGAATTAAGGTGACCTACAGAGAATTTATTTAAAATGCTCACACTACCATTTCAAAATTATCTTTGAAGGACTCCCCCTGTAACTGTTTTTTTAATCTAGCTAGTATTTGTTTTTATTGATAGTGGTCTTATAATGGACAGGAGAGGAATAAATGAAATAACTGAAATTGGACAAAAATGTGTCTAATTTTAGAGCTCCCCTGTGTGTAATTCACAGCTGTCATTCATCACTAACATACAGAACAAGTATGGCATGCAGACAGTGTGGTTCTTCTAGTTAATGAGTGAATGTGTTTGTGTCAAAGGTCTTGGCAGCACAGGGAAAGTGCAGGTTATTCTCTTCCTTGGAGGCTCAGGAGGTCTTCCTCCCAATGAGACCACCTTTGCCAGACTTCTCCAGAAGCAGGGTTACAGCACAGGCATTGTGGGTGAGGCACTCACTGCAAACCCGTAAGTTCTCACTTGTGAGGTGGCATTTATCATGTTTTTTGGATCTGGATCAGTTTGAGTTTTTCTGCAGGTAAGTGGCACTTGGGTGTGAACTGCAAGAGCAGGAATGATCACTGCCACCACCCCAACAACCATGGTTTTGACTACTTTTACGGGCTTCCCTTTTCAAACTTTAATGACTGCAAGCCGGGGGAGGGCAAGGACATTCTGGTGGACCTTCAGGTGGCGCTGTGGCAGTTGTCCATGCTGGCGGGTCTAGGCTTTCTGACTCTGGTTCTGGTGAGGCTCACTGGTCTTCTGGAGGTCAGCGTGAAGCTGCTCACAACTCTGGCAGCCCTGTGCCTCCTGGGCTTCATGGTATGGTATGCACCCTTCGGGCTCATGCGGACCTGGAATTGCATCGTCATGAGGAACCATCGGGTTGTGGAACAGCCCACGAACCTGGACACGCTGAATGAACGGCTTATGACAGAGGCGGAGCGGTTTGTAGAAAGGTGAGGTCACACCGGTCACACCAGTCACCAGTGAGTTTTTTTTTTTTTTTTCTTGATCTAGCCTATGTATATACCACATAGGCTAGATCTGTATATACTATACCCAAGGGCTCTGTTTGTGGTTAGTAAATATTTGTGTGATCACTCATGATGTCTTCTATATTAGCATAAGAATGCATAAATTCTAGGTGCCTCTTATTGTTTTATGTCCCAATAATAATTATTTGTTTCGATGGGCAGCTTTCACGATAGTTACTCACATCTGGAATTTGTCATTTAATTCCCAGTGGCTTACTTCTGTGGGGCTGGGATATTAATAGTCATGTTAATTAAAGATCTTTAAGGGTTTGAGGGTCACCTGTAGGTGACGTATAATAAAGTATGTCAAAGGACACCGACACCTTCCTACACAGAGTCTGCCTTGTGTTTTGCCCCATGGAAGATAACAACTTTGATCCACCTGTATAAACAGTAAAGCATGAATTAATTTATGGTCACAGGAATCAGAACAGGCCCTTCCTGCTGTTCCTTTCGCTGGCACATGTCCACACGCCACTGTTCATATCGAGGGACTTTTCTGGGAAGAGCAAGCACGGTCTGTATGGTGACAACGTGGAGGAGGTAGACTGGATGATTGGTGAGACAAACCTGGTACTGTCTTTCAGTTTATTCTGCTTTTTGCGGACAACTCTTTCTGTCATTCTCTGTACATTATGCAATGGTTCAAACACACGCAGATGTCTCCCTGTTTGTTTCTTTAATTTTGCCCTCTGATGATTCATCCACAGTGAGTTGTATTATTTTGCTCTTCGAGTAGACAGCAGTAAGTTTCTTGGCTTTTGATGCTGATTCTCGCTTACCTCTTACAGGCAGAATGGTGAAGACTGTTGAGGAGCTCAACCTTTCTGAGAGGACACTGATGTATTTTACCTCTGATCATGGAGGTCATGTTGAGGATTCAGACACACATGGCCAAAAGGGGGGCTGGAATGGAATCTATCGAGGTAATGCACAATTATGAAAGATTTTATCTTGGTGACAAGTCAGATTGTGAAAACTAAGAGCAAGCACTGGTGGAGTCACACATTTCAGTAACAGTTTGGATTTGACATAAATGCATTCTCTATCAATTTGTACTTTTCTTCTCTTATGTATATAGTTTTGTGTTATGTAATTATTTAAAAACCTACATATGCATTTAAAGTATAAAGTTGGAGTTGTATATAAATATACTCAATTGAAAAGGGGGGAAAAAAAAGAAGCCAACTCATGATGCAGAATCTTTCCAGCATTCACTCATGCTTAGGTTCAAGGGTCTTTCTGTTTACAGTCTCTCTCTCTCTCTCTCTCATCCCCACTTAATTTCTTGTGCTATGAAGGACGCTGTGTGTCAGCCACACTGATCCAACAGCGGTCTTTTACAGCAATATGTAATCATCTGGTTCATTTGTAAGCCAGGATAAAGTGAATAACAGTTGAATGTCAACTGGTCTTGAGCAAAATTCATCTCACCTTATTCCCCCTTTTCTCTATTAATCAGTTTATTAGAGCCCAGTTATCTGTGCTTCCTGGGGTCAACATGAACTTATAAACTTCTAATAACTTCAAAAACTTAATTTAAGTAAAAAAATTTACTTAATAAAGAATTACTAGAGCAAAGCTTGATGCATGGCTTCTAGTTGTGCTAAACATTTCATGTACTTTTAACGTGCATGCTTCTTTACTGTTTTGTTCTCACTTTATTACTCCTTCCTTTTGCTACTCATATTCATATTTTCTAGCTGAGTAGTTTGTTCCGGTTTACATACTGTGGATGTATAGTTGATTATTTCACTGTTAAACCTTCATCCCATTGAGACCCATAATGTGACTTGCTTTTACCCTAACACCAGATTTTCAAAACAAAAGTTTTATACTAATTGTAAAATGGAGCTGTTGTGATTTTTCACAGCTAGGGTTATCACAAATTGACTCCTACAGGCTTCATTTTAGATTTTGCATTTTTTCTTGCTTGTGGCTTTTGTACATAACAGCTTATTTCCCCCATATTTTTGTTTCAGTTTGTCAGCATGCTTTTACAAGACTGCTCACAGCAAGCAGTTAAACAATGCAAGACAAAGCAGTAAAAATATTCAGTGGAATGTTGATTTCCAGAAGCGTCATTTCAACAGCTTTTTGAGATGGAGGGGGCGGGGTATCTGATGATCAGTTCCACACCTTTCTTGCATTTGTTCCTGTAGGTGGGAAAGCCATGGGGGGCTGGGAAGGGGGCATCCGCGTACCAGGAATATTCCGCTGGGTCGGACGTCTGCCCTCAGGCAGAGTTCTGGAGGAACCCACAAGTCTGATGGATTTGTTCCCCACCCTGGTGAAGCTAGCTGGGGGAGAGATGCCCCAGGACCGGTGAGAGGAAATGGTGGTGATACTAGATGAATCATTGGTGGCATTTTAAAGCATATTGTCCTGAGTCACTTTTTCCCAGTGTTTTGTAAAATTGTTGTGTCTGCAGTGCCTTATTTCACTGCTGAGATTTGGTTCTTTACAAGTTGCAGGGTTAGTTGCAGGGTTCTGAGGCAATCAGACCCAGCAACCTGTAGATGTGATCGAACTACTGATGAAGTTTATGAAAATCCCGATTGTACTAGATTTATCAAACCCATTTAGGACAATGACCTGTGTGTGTTCCAGTGTCTCAATTTAATTGCACTTGATTTAATGTCATTGATTTATTTAATTAATGTAAAAACACAAGTCACCTTGAATTAAATTGCTGGTGTTGGTTTGTGTGTGTGCACACATGTGTTTTCAGAGTTTTGGATGGACATGACCTGATGCCACTGTTGGAGGGGAAGACGCAGCGCTCGGAGCACGAGTTCATGTTCCACTACTGCGGCGTGTACCTGAACGCTGTACGCTGGCACCCTCCTGACAGTAAGTGTCAAACACACACACACAAACACTCCTGAACATGCTGGAATCTCCATGATTGAGTGTAGGTGGCACTGTCACATGTGCATTCACATGTGCATTTATTTCTCATTTTATTTTAGTTAGGTGTCAGTATCTTGCTACCCCATAATTGAATGTCAACCAAGGGGCTCAGCACATACTTAACATGCTCACAAATCATAAGCAGGCAGGAGGATTTGAACAGTCTTTCATCTTACCTTTCTTCTCAGGCGATTCTGTCTTCAAGGTGCACTTTTTCACACCCAATTTCTCCCCTCCTGGAGCTGTGGGCTGCTACCATAGCAAACTGTGCATGTGTCACGGCGAATTCGTCACCTGGCACGACACGCCACTCGTGTTTGACCTGTCTAGGGACCCGTCGGAGAGGGCTCCCCTGAGGGGAGAAACAGAGCCCCGCTATGCAGAGGTGCTGTGGCGGGTCCAGGAGGCTGTGGAGATACACCACAGGACACTCAGCCCCGTAGAGAACCAGCTCTCCTGGGGAAACATCTTGTGGAAACCCTGGCTGCAGCCATGCTGCGGCATATTCCCATTCTGCTCCTGTTCCGAGGACAACTCCACCTTCACACACAACATTGGGGAATTATAAAGCTAAATACCAGTGCAGCTTTGTTCAAGTTTTGAGACAAGGGAAACAGTCTTGATCAACACCTTTTTAGGCTTTCAGAAAGCCTGGGGTATAGTCAGAATTCAGCTTGCTCTTTAATAAAGTAGGGCTACCATCAACACCCCCCCCTTTGAGTTAGATGCTCAGAGATTTAGCACGCATAGTTGTATAGCTGTAGATGAAACTACTCTGATGTACTGCACAGGGTTTACATCACAGTGGCAGCTTACATTGGTCATTTGTAACAAACCTCTTTTGGCTTGTAATAAACAAAGAAAGATCACCCGTTGCCTGTCCATATTTCCATAGAAGATGCTTTCACTCTACAACAAAAATGCATATTTTAGAGGCCTAGATATCCAGTAATTATATGGTTCACTTGATTTCAGTAGTGCTTTCCAGCTTTCCGAAGGCACACAGTCTACCAACTCTTTGACTGTAAAAAGTATTATTAATATGCTCTTTTCATGTAAGGGAGCAACAGCTTTTGGAATAGTAAATCATGGAGATTATAGAATGCTACATCATGCAGTTCAAGGAGCATTTACCCAAAGCCAGTTGGTGAAGCTAGGTTCTGCACCAGGTTATTGAAGTGTTGCACTTCTCTCTATATTTTACCTTCTAGAAGGAGTTAATTATGATCTTATTCATTGACTCTAGTGCCATTATATTCTAGAGACAATTTTTTTAAAAAAAGATGCAGTTAAATTGTTATTTAACTGTAAAAAAACATTCAGAGAAATTACACTTGGACTTTAAAATTGCAAACTAAAGGATTGACCTGTACATCCTTTAACAGCCACTGTGAGGCGCTCTTTCCATTGACAAAGCCCAAGACATTTGCCCCACTGTGTCTGAAGCTATTAATAAAGGGAATATGAGCAAATATTGACACTGTGAATTGAATATGCACACTTTGATCATTTGGAGAAGACTGAAAGGCAGTAGGCCTATACCTGAATGCCAAAGCAAAGTGTAGGTTAAAATCACCTGCCAACAAAGGACCCCACAGCCAGTTACTAGACGATAACACCCCCCCGCATACTGCACCAGTACTGTGACCCTGCTCTCAAAGGGCCAAACTCCTGGAGAGTTCTGTTTCAGCTGTAATGTAACACGAACCTGGTTGTGTAGTGTGCAGAAACTGCTTACAGTTTGATTAGCTGGATCAGGTGTTTTGAATTAAGGTTTGGAACTCCACTGTGTAGAAGGGTAGCTTGTGCAGGACCGGAGTTAGAAAAACACATCTCTGTCAATGTCAGAATTACAGTTCAGAATTTCAGAATCAGCTCTAAAGTCAGTGACTTTCGTTTTTCTTTTTTTTCTCTTTCCTCATTACATGGGTTATGGGTAGTTATACAGATCAGTTTTTATTGCAGTTATTTTTCATTTCTATAACTGTTTGCTTCGGTTATTGCAGAAATTGATGGTATTGATTGCTGTGAGCGTTATTTAAAAATTATATACTCAAAATCCCTCGTCTGGTTGGTTGCACTGGCTCAAACCATATGCTTTGGTTCAGGACTGTTTTCTTTACCTGGTGAGACAGAGGTCAAACTCCTGCTGTCAGAGATAGCAAATCTTCTCCAGTGATGATATAGGCAAGGTTTATTCCTGCCACAGAGTCCCTTGCCTTCTTTTGTAAGCAGCAGGATCCCTTTGACTCTGGTGTTCTGGATAGTGTTCCACAGGAAGTTTCCATTGAAACGTTTTGGTTCACAATGGTTTAAAATAATTTTTGAAGTGCATAACAGCAGATGACAGGTTTCACTGAGCAAGCATAGGATAATCGCTCTAAAACTGATCCAAGGGTGAATGTGTTTATTTCCACACCAAAAATGGTTTGAATGATGCTTCCATATTATCTTCTCCATATAATAACCAACAATGATGTTCTTATTTTAAAGTTCTAATCTGTCAAACCCACAAATCATCAAGGCTGTTGGTCATGTTGAAGTGCTTGATGTGTATTTTGTTGTAGTTTTGTGATGGCCTTAGGCTAGTTTTTAATGAGACTTTTTTGCCCTCTTTTAATGCGTGGACAGTGAAGGTTGGATATTAAATCCATTCATCTTTATAGTGGTAACAGATGTGGTTATCGCATTTTGCCTCATGTGCCTGTGTGCATTCACAACCCCCGGAGTCCTATATTCACATTCCTAAATTTAAAGATATTGGAAATAGATTAATTCTATGCAGACCTCCCAAATTACAACATCTAACATGTAGCTGCCTTAAGATTACTTCCTCATTTCTCAAATTGTGGTCCAGGAGAAAGATGTGCTATTCTTCTACTCTTATGTGTGTGAAATACCTGTACAGATACCATATCTTTGGCATAGGCATATTACTGTTGAAGACCAGTCTGTAGGACAGTCAATTACTTCAAAGTGTTTGAAAATGGCCTGCATGTCTTTAGAAGGCACATTATTTTGTCAGGACCAACATGCATGGATAATTTTCAGTCACCTAGTTATCGAGTAGGAAACGTGAAATAGAGAGTAGCTGCTTATGGAATTTATTTATAGAAATGACTGTTGATAGTCTGACAGTGCAGCAGAGCTGTTCATTACCCATGCAGTTGCTTGTTGGAAGAGAATCTAGAAGGGAGTTCCCAGTATCACTCCAGAAAGGATAAAGCATTCATTCTCATCTCGTCCCTCGCGGTGCTTTTTTTCTGTTCAGAAGTGGCTTTCTCCCAACATGAAAAGATATGTTTTTGAGGGTGCTGAATCATTCCTTTGTTGTTCACAAAGCTACTGCCAGATGTCCATTGAAATGTGGATTTTATAGACATCTAATGTCTTTACTAGCATTGTGTGCATGCTAAAAGAGGGAGTCATTCTTTGTTTCTTAAGCAAAAGGACTCCTGCTGATTTTATACGGGTTGAGAATCACAGCAGGAATCTGCAGGATTTACAGTGTCAAGTCCTGCATTTGTCATTGGTTTCGGGTGTGTCGAGCCTGGGTCTGCCTTGGTAAGAAACTTGAAATACAACAGAACACTGCAAAGGAAGTGCATGTCCAAAGGCTTGTTTGTGGCTGCATCAAAATCAATAGAAATATCAGTAAAATGGATGACTCAATCTCTTCACTGGATTCATAACATTCATATAATTAGATATAGCTCATTAGTCAAATCCTTTTTTTCTGCTGTTGATCTTTGCATCCTTTTTCAGCAGAAATGCCACCCTAATCTTCTCACAGATAGGAAGAGCACAAGATAAACTAAGTGAATTATTTCCTAAAGATTTTACATAATGCAATCTTAGAGAAAGGGAGATGCACCTCACTGACCTGGAACCATTGAAATTCAAGTGTCCTATGAAGATATCACATCAGACCTCTTCTATCCACAGTCACATGATTTAAGCCGTCCTTGGAAGGCTAAATTCCAAACCTCTGGGTTCACTGTTCCACCCTCCCCCTTCCCCGAGAAGGATTCCTTTGTCTAACCCTGGCTTGATAGGAGACACATCATTCCTACTTTTCTTAAATTGAATAATGTAATTTCAGTATTTATGGGCTTCATGCTATTTGGACTGTTTTGGATGACTTGGCGCCTTGTCCAGTGTGGAGTGCTATTGGCCATCCTTACCTCACTGTCTCATTCTCTCTTAGAAAAAACATCATGTTAACCTTTATTATATTAATGTGTATTTGCATTATATTTTTATTGTTGTTTATTTGTGTTATGTTGTTTTATGTACTAGTATGTTTACTGCACAGATAATTAAATAAATTATAAATCTTGCACAGTGCTATATTTGCATGGTAAAGTTAGCTAAGTGTCTAGTATAGTTGAACGTCAGTAGGCTGAGCTCAGTGAAAAGGCTGACGCGTGCACCATGGCTAACGTTGGTGCTGATTAGTGAAAGGCACTGCTGTGGGCCTCTGCCTTGAATGGGAAGAAGAAGTGTATTGCACAAGGTCTGGCAGCACCGTTAGAATGGTCTTCCTGGACTCCATAACAGCAAGTGAACGATCAGCTTTCATCTGTGAGTATACACATGAGACAGTTTCTCATCGAAAGAAGGAAAAAGTAAAATATTCAAGCTCAGCCCATAACACTTACAACAACCTGATGTGCTGTAGAAATTACAATGACCTTTTCTGTGGGATTTGTAAAGCATTGAGAGATTCCAGGGTAATTCAGGAAATGGCTGAGATCAATTACATATTATTTTAAACAAAATAAAGACATACTGGAAAACTACAGAGTAAAATGTTGCTTTAAGCATTTTTCATTTTTTTTTTTTTTTTTTTTTTTTTACAGTTTTATTTTTATATGCTTTTGATTAAGTATAAAACAAAGCAGGTGAATCTCTTATACTGAATGTAATCAGTTCTAACTGAAGGCAATACCAGGCATGTTTTAAGTGACACTGAACAACTTTGAAACAAAGCCATGGTGCTTGGTTGGGGTCTAGCACATCACTGACCCATCATGCTCCCTTAACACATCATGCTTAAGGCTGTGCCAACACCTCCCAGCTCTGGGTTTCCACCATGATTATTAATATTTTCCAACATTTTTGCATGCATATAAACAACTGTATTCAAAAACTAATCTACTTGTTATCAAATATCCCCCAGGATCCTCACTCACACAAAACCAAGAGTGATCAAGACAAAATAAACAAAACAAAAACAAACGACAACAATAAAGCTAAGGATAAATAAAATGTCTGTATATGTGTCCACGTATGTGTAAGGTGGGCTCAAACCCAGGTCAGCTTAGTGACAACACCAATAGGCTACTGTGTGAGCAACCACACTAACAATTTGCAGAACAGGTCTAACCCAGCTGTTGGGTGTTGAGCCTGATTAGTGGTGTGGTTGACTCGAGGCCTCCTGGTGGCCGGATAGGAGCCTTGGCCTGGTGCCAACCCTTACAGTACCCCCCCAGAAGTGGCGGCTCCTGACGTCCCAAGGCCAGCCGAACAATCCTGCCGAAAAGCCCGAATGAGTTCATGGTCCAGGATGTGATGGGAGGGGACCCAGGACCGCTCCTCGGGCCCGTATCCCTCCCAGTCCACCAAATACTGGACTCCATCATGAATTCGCCGGATGTCCAAAAGACGTTTGACCGTGTATGCCGGTGTGCACCGTTCACCATGCGCAGACCCGGCGGGATGGAAGGGCCCACCGAACATAATATGGGCCTAAGGCGAGATACGTGGAAAGTTGGGTGGAAAGTTGGGGGAAGGGCAAGGCAATGAGAAACAAGATAAGAGTTTATGCGGCGAAGAACCTTGAATGGCCCGATGTAGCGAGGGGCGAGTTTGCGGGTATAACCACTCAAAGGCAGGTCCCTAGCTGATAGCCAAACCCGCTGTCTCGGCCTATAAGTCGGCGCTGGTCGCCACCTCGTCGGCATAATGTTTTTGAGCAGCCGTAGCTGATATGAGAGCCCTGCGCACCCTCTGCCAGGCCAAGCCACAGTGCCTGACTGTATGCTCAGCAGACCGGACACCCACGTCAGCCTTTTGGTTGGCAAACATGAGCGGAGCATAATCGTACTGGCACTCAAATGGTGACATGCCTAAAGAGGAGTGCCACAGGGTGTTGTTGGCAAACTCCACCCATAATAGGTACTCAGACCAAGAGGATGGGCAGGAAGAGGCCAGACAGCGGAGGGTGCTGGTTAACTCTCTCGGTCTGGCTGTTGAATTGGGGATGGAAGCCAGAGGACAAGCTGGCTTCTGCCCCCAACAATCGACAAAAGGCCCTCCAGAACCGACTAGTGAATTGAGGCCTGAGGTCTGACATGATGTCGCTAGGCAGCCCATGAATACGGACAACTTGAGTAAGTAATAGTTTAGCTGTCTCTTTCGCAGATGGCAGTTTTGGCAGTGCAACGAAGTGGCCGGCTTTGGAGAACCTGTTAACGACCACCAAAATCACAGTGTTGCCCCTTGATGGGGGCAGCCCTGTGATAAAATCGAGTGACCGATGAGACCAAGGGTGCAACAGACCACTGGGCCTTGTTCTGGGGTCCTTGCACTGAGCACAGATGCGACAGGAGTTCACAAATGCTCGGACGTCGGGTTCCATGCGCCGGAGAAACTAAAGCGTCTGTGTGACTCCTGGGTCATGCATGTCCCCACTCGAGGACCTGAGCTCTAACCACCTTAGGTACATACAGCCGTCATGGTGAGCCTCCATCCAGGTCCGGTTCAGCCACGAGAGCCTGATGTACTGCCTTCTCAACTCCCCACTGGATTGGCGCCACAATGCGGGCCCTTGGGATAATGGTCAAGGGCGGAGCAGAAGGCAGCAAGGATTCCCACTGGCAGGAGAGTGCACCAGGTTTAATGTTCTTAGCGCCTGGCCGGTATGATAGGGTAAAATCAAACCGGGCAAAGAACAGTCCCCATCTGGCTTGGCGTGGATTAAGTCGCTTGGCCTGCTGTATGTAGGCCAAGTTCTTGTGGTCCAGCCAGACCAGGAATGGGTGTTTTGCCCCCTCCAGCCAGTGTCTCCACTCCTCGAGTGAAAGCTTGACTGCCAGTAATTCTCAGTCGCCCACATCGTAGTTCCGTTCCGCTGAGGACAGACACCCGAGAGAATTTGGCACAGGGATGCAGTTTTTTGTCCTCTCCTGATTGCTGGGACAGAACTGCACCAACACCCATCTCAGATGCATAAACGATAGTTCTGCATTGGAAGTTCTGCATTAGGGAGCCAAAGAATAGGAGCCATGATTAGATGGCGCTTTAGTTCTTCGAATGCCTGCTGGGCTTCGGTGGACCAGCAAAACCGACCAGACGCTTTCCTGGTCAACATGGTCCGTGGGCCTGCAACCATGCTAAAGTTCTTTACGAACCTGCGGTAGAAGTTCATGAAGCCCAGGAAGCATTCGACCAGACGCACCAAGGTGGGTCTGGGCCAGCTCTCCACAGCTTGTACCTTGGCTGGGTCCATGCATAACATGTTATGGGAGACAATAAATCCCAAAAAGGAAATGGTGCCAGAGCACACCCAGTCAGAAGGGAGATGCTCACTCTGTGGGGAACCAAGATGGCTGCTGCTTGAAAGCCAGTGAGCATTGAAGGAGGAACCCCCTACAACCTGAGCGCTATGCTGGTGATGCAGGAGGGGTAGGGAGCATTGGCTCTGAACGTGAGGTGGGCAGGATTTGGGCTGGCTCTGCTAATACTGTAGCCCCAGCTCCCTCCTGACTAGGGGCAGCCAGGGGCACTGGTGTCCACGTCAGGAGGTCCGTCAGGACCTGCAACTGTTGCAGGGCCTGCTCATGTCGACCAACAGTCACCCCCTGCTTAGTCAGAGCCACCTTTACCTTTTCCAGATCTAACTGTTGAGCTGGGTCCATGGCTGGGTTTTTCTGTAAGGTGGGCTCAAACCCAGGTCAGCTAGGTGACAACACCAATAGCCTACTGGGTGAGCAACCACGCTCTAACAATCATGGGCCCATGTGCAGAACAGTTAAATCTTGGATCAGGTAAAACAAAAGTAAAATAACTAAACACCCCACTGAGCATGGAAAAAGGGAGAACAAAGAACGCCACAGGAAGAAATGGCAACCCTGATGTACTGGGGAAAGCCAAACTAAAGCTTCCAAAACAAAATGGGAAGACAGGGAGCAACTTGAATGGCTAAGGGAAGCCTCAGGAAAGAGACAGACTCAAGAGGGAAAACTGGAGAGGGGAGGGGATGTGTGAAATCACAAACACCCTCGCAGACAAGAAGTGAGGTGTAGCACAAAGGCTCACAGACCTCAATACATGACATTACCGGCTAGGCACCTGGCTCAAAACTTTAGCAAAGACCCAGCACTGAATGACTGGGTCACTGGGCTTTTATAAGGTCCAACCCAGCTGTTGGGTGTTAAGCCTGATTAGTGGTGTGGTTGACTCGAGGCCTCCCTCTGGTGGCCGGAGGGGGCCTTGGCCTGGTGCCAACCCTTACAGTATGTGTACCTGCTCATAATGTGTAGTGGTGTTCTAATCTCATACTTAATCTGTGTACATGAGCAAGGGAAGGCTAAAGAATGAAGAGAAAAGAGAGAACAAATAAGGAGGAAAAATAAAGAGTGAGCGAGATATGTGTTTGAGAGTGAGGATGTGTGTATTCAAGGGTGATAAGGAAGAGGGTATATTATTGGATATTTATGGAGAGACTGAGTTAATAAAGGGGCCCAGTCTTGATGATGATGTTGAGTGAAATTGGATAAAACAGACATTATTTCTAAGGAGTTATGTTCTATATTGAAGCGAGTCCCTCTGTTTTATACTTTTTTTTTTTTTTTAAGTTTCCCTGTTCAATAGAATGGTTTTCTTTGCAATAGTGGTGGCCATAAGTGAAATTGACTGCGGATAGTATGTGCAATGTGGTCTGCTACAAAGAGATAGTGAAGTTGAAACTTGACAGCCCAGATGAGAGGAAAGGAGTTCAGTTATTTGTTGCCAAAAGTGTTACACAGGTGTTTGCTGCCAGGTGTCATTTAGGGATACATTTTCCTTTATGTAAAGGGTAATCTATGGAGAATGTTATACTGAATGAGTAGGAGATTAGCTTTGTTAGTTATTTTGGTTATGTTATGGTGGTAAATAGGGATGGAGAGAGTGGACAACCTAATCTGGCAACCCACTGCAGTTCTAAAAGTGGTGAAGTAAGTCCATTAGTTGTAACTGTTGCCACTGGATCAATGGTTCATTAAATCTGAATTTATGTATTATATTAAAAAGAAAAAGGACCAACCAACTTTATTGACTGCCTTCTCTGCATCGAGTGATACTGTAATAGTATCATGTGGAATATTCAGTGACACCACTGAGTCGTGACCTTGATGCTGATGCAAAGAGGTGAGCCATAATATGGCATGAAGAAGACCAGCAAAAACAAAATGTAGCAGTGCCAAAAAACAGTCAAGAAAATAGTCTAACTTTGGATTTTTCTACCACCATATTTGCATAGTCAGTTTACTAGATGCCTTCCTTGGCATGTTGAATAATGGGCACCTTTGTGTCTGTGTGTGGGATGTGTGCTTTGGTAAGCACACGCAGTGCTGCTGGTGTTGTGTGCCATTTAGACTTGGATGAAATGAGAAGACCCATGTGGTGAGGATGAGGGAGACTGTTATGGGGAAATCAGGCTAATGGCTTGGACACCTCACTGCAGAACTCAGGCCTGTTCCCGGCATGTGGACAGGACAGGAGATGAGGGCTAATTGAGCTGAAGCCTAAATGACAAGGACTAAGTTAGGGGAGTTTCATTCAGGAAGTATATAGGTAGTGGGGAACTGCAGTCCGGTTGACTTCTCAAAGAGTTACTTTACCCAAACGATATTAATGACACTATCAATAACTAGGGTTAGTGTTGGCAGCAAGTATGGCATCGTGCACATTGGCTTCATTCTTTCAGTCTTTGTTGCTGGAACGGTCCCTTTAAAACATATGTTGTTGTTGGATAGTGTATGCTCGAGAAGCTATGGGACACCTGTAAATAACAATAAAAAAACACAATCGGAAAAAAGATGTCACACGGGTCTATGTGTCTGCCTCTGCCTAGTTCATCACAACTTTTCCATCACTGGTACATACAAAACAACTGATTCGCTAAAGTAGAATGGGGGAAGTTCACTATTTTTATATCATTCAACCTTTAGAATAGTTAAACTCTCCAAATACCCAAGATTACTGCCTGTGCATGTTATATAAAGACATGTCTAATTTATAAAATATACATTACATGTCTAATTTATGTACAAGGATAACATATTCTAACATGTGTAAGATAAACCATGCATCTTTGAACCACGGTATGCCATGCATGCAGTAAGGAAGTTCTGTAAGTGTGCCCAGATGTAACATTTATGTAACAGGAAATGGGATCCCAGCAGATGGAGACTTTCCACTATAATGTGCTTGTAAAAGCACAAAGGAATGCATATAGATCATATACAACTTAAACTGCTTACAATTTATGTTCATTTTTCAGCAATGTCTTGTGGATTGTTTTGCATACTGAATTACATTTTTTTTTAAATCAAATTATTTTCAGAAGGGCTTTCAATAGAGATCAAACATAAAACTAACCCATTATGCTAATTACTGGAATCCAATATGCACAACTTGGTTAAAAAAGGATATATGGTACATACTATTTTTATTACACTCTGCAAATATATGGCATGTTTGGGACCATTCCCTTGAGGTCTTCTCGACAGTAGCTGAGAGTTAATTAAGAGCCATTTAGGTTTGGATTTTGCACAGTTGTTCTTCATCAGAACAATAAAACAGGTCTATGTGAGTTGCTCCAAGTCGCCTCCTCCAAATCCAAATAGGGCTGTTTAGGAATGTACACATACAAAGGTGCCATTGGAATGTAACATCTGCACAGTCTGTTTGTCCATGATATAATGGACCTAAAGCCAGAGGGCATCAGGTCAAATAGATAACATCCAGCGTGGATTGGGTCTTTCATAACAAATGTTAACTGCTCTACTGAAGCAATGAGAGCTGAATAAGGCCCCACAGAGGGAGGTGGGCAGCGAGTGATCATCTGGGCAGTATTGATGACCCTCTGAAGGGATCTCCTGTCTGCTACTGAGCAGATGATACAGTATGTCAACATGATGGAACAATGGTAGAAGGACACCAGCGCCTTCTCCTGTTGGTTGTTCTTTCCTGAGAATCCTCATGAAGTGCAGTCATTGCTGAGCTTTCTTGACTGCTGCTTTGGTGTTGGTGGTCCAAGAAAGACCTTGAGTGATATACATACACAGGATCTTGAAAGCAAGAACCCTTTACACACAGTCCCAATTGATGTATAATGGATCATGGTCTGCCCTGTTCTTCTGGAAGTCTATTATGAGTTCTTCTGATGTAATAGTTCAGGATGAGATCATTCTCAGAAAACCATGCCGACAGTCTTTGGACTTCATTCTTGTATGAGGGCTCATCTCCTATTGAGATGCTTCCAAACACAGTCATAATTATTTAGCATAATTATTTTATAGCACCTTTCCCAAGCTCAAGGACACTACATTCAAACAAACAAATTAAGTAAAAAGTGCACAATAACAAAAAACAAAAAAGACACTACATGCATAACACTCACTTGCGTAAGGAGAACTGGTAGCATAATGAAAATAAGTAAGTATTTAACAAAGATTTAAATGATTATCCACTCATAGAGGTCTAATTAAACTTTATAATGTGGAGGCCTAAATGTTGCGGTCTTGCAAAGGTATG
This sequence comes from Electrophorus electricus, assembly GCF_041902795.1. NCBI lineage: Eukaryota > Metazoa > Chordata > Actinopteri > Gymnotiformes > Gymnotidae > Electrophorus > Electrophorus electricus. The sequence continues at coordinate 21,573,587 of NC_137505.1, read as the reverse complement.
GGATGTATGGATGGAGAAGCTCCAGGTAAGAACCAGGTAATGAGCTGGTAGGCCATGCAAGGTTTTATATCTACTAAGAAGAACCTTGTGCAGAACACAAAAGGTAATGGGTAACCAATGTAGATTCTGAGTGATACGGCTGATATGGTCAGATTTCTTAAAGTTGGTGAAGATTCTAGCAGCAGTATTTTGTACATACTGTAACATATAGAGAGTGTTACGAGGGAGACCAGATAGAAAAAAAATTATAGTAGTCTATCTGCAAAGTCAATAATGCATAATGTGTTTCTAAATCTGCTAGACTAAGGAATGACCAGAGACGAACAATGTTAAAAATGGAAAATGGAAAATTGTTGATTTAACTTTTGATATGAATGTAGAAGAGAGTGTGGGGTCAAAATTAACTCTGAGATTATGGACGTAGGAAGAAGCTTTTACGAAAGATGAGCAAGATATTAGAGCTTTAGCATTGATTATGGGCAACTCAATTTCACTAGCATTCAGTTTTAAAAAGTTAAAAAAGACTTTGGCATGAATATAGTCAGATAGGGCTTATGGTGGTATAGTCTGAGTAGGCTAGTGCTGACTTAAATGTGAATGTTGTCTGCAAAACAGTGAAAAATTAAGGCATGATGGCATATGATCAAGTGGAAACATAAATAGTACAGAGTACTGGACCTAAGACAGAGTCCTGCGGGATGCCTCGAGTCACAGACAAAGTAAAGGTTTTGTTGCCAAGATAAAAGGACAACCAAGAAAGAGCAGATCTAGTAATACCAATGCTGTGCATTTGAGACAGTAATAGATCATGAGATATGATATCAAAAGTGGAAATAAGATCAAGAAGCATGAATATTCTAAGAGCTCCAGAAGAAGCTGCACATTATTGGTAACTCTTAAGAAATATAGTCTTTGTACTATGCAAAGGGTTGAACTGGACTGAAAAGACTCTCCCAAATTATTAACTTCTAAGTGGGACTGCAGTTGGAAGTTCCAGTGACTTAGTTGGAAGTTAGAAATAATTATCTAAATCAGCAGAGTTCAAATATGTTCTGAGATTTACAGGGATACAACCAGTTACAAAACATATATTAGTAAGGTATGTGATAGGGATGGTTATCTCGGTCTTACATTCCTTACTACGGATCTAACTTACAATATGTAAACTTGGACTTTGTGATCAGAGGTAGGAGTCAAATGTGAGAGTGGCCAGATCATACCAAGGGAAAAGAGATCATGAACAGAATGATAGACTGACGTAATGGGATAGAAGACGTAATGGCATATAAATTTTATAATGAAAAAAGTAAGCAAAATTGTTGCATAATTTAACTGAACCAGTATCTACAACAGGTGGTTTATTAATACTGTTGAACAGAGCTGGCTTGAGGCACAGCAAATGACAAAGGATAAATGAGTGGAACGAGCCCTGTTTATATGGTCTGCAGAGACCAGAGAGTAGGTCTGTATAGTAAGCTGAGTACTTCATATCTCTTAGTGAGATGATAAGTTATTGCCTTGGTCATCATCTGCCTTTTCCCCATTGCTGAAATCAAACGTAATTCCACATTAACTTAATATAATAAACCTTATAAGTGGTGGGCGAGGCAGGATGCAGAGGCGAGTGGTCACGAGCACAAACGTTTACTAAATACAGCAAACACAAACAAAATCGAAACGCGATGAACGACACTGGAAGTTAGCAGTACAAAACACGACGAACAGTTTTAGGCACAACGACAAGAGCCCGGTAAGGCATCTGAAGCTGAACGCGCACCGGGTCAAACACCGACGAATGACACCCTAAACAGGACCTTAAGCACGTGAGAAAGACAGGGCGTGACACATAACGGACTAACAGAGGGAAATTCTACTTCTCGTGAATTTCAATACTAAATTACTGTTCTTCCACTGTTGGTTTGCCAAAGCACTGGATGATTGTACATGTACAGCGTGTTTGTACCCATCAAGGGTGATTGTGACTGCCCAGGAAATAGGCTGCATGACTACTTTCATGTGCTTTTATAATTTTCTGTCACTCCAATTTCTAAATCTTTTAGTGATAAAGTCAGGCTCTTCTTTTGGTGCCATGGGGTTTTTCTTGATACACTTTCTTGTAATAAGAAGAATGTTAACGAAACCAGGGCTATTCCTCGTGACGCAGGGCAAGAAGCAGGACGTACAGACTTTCTCCACGTTTATTAACATACATGAAGGACAACGGCACTCGCAAAAACGAACACAAATAACACACACACTATATCTGTGTTACGACAGATATAATGACTGACAAAGACGCACACGCCTACAGCGATTTAAACGCACACAGACATCGCACCACTAAACCACATGCAGGTGTGCGTGGTTACAAACAAGGCTGAACTCCCACTGCACGGCGGGCCTGACCACGTGGCCAGTGGGTGTGTTTTGAACTTTGGGTGTGGTCGACGTGGCTCTGTCCTCTAACTCGAGTTTTTGATCAAGAATGTGCTGAAACAGTACTAGGACTTGTAAGACCCTGCAACAGACTTTCATTGATTATTTGCTGTTGTTACTTATTTGTCCTTTATTGTTTATATTGTAGCTGCTGTAGTATCCCGTTTCCAGATGCCTCACTCTTTGAGTCTTGGTTCTTGTCAGGGTTTTTTTTCCTACTCCTCATGGGAGCTTTCTCTTAAACAAATTGTCCTGTGTCGCCTTTGGCTTAAACTTGGACATGTGTAAAGCTGCTTTTGTGACAATGGCTGTTGTAAAAAGCACTATATAAATAAATTTCACTTTGACTTTGACATTTTTGTTTGGGGGCAATTATTTTCCATATTTTACGTTTTACAAGCTATTACCTTTTGCTAGATATTTGTGTTTATTCTCAGAGCATTTCTGCACATAACAGTGAGGGTAAAAAACTCAATGCAAAACAAATGTCTATTACGCAACAGTTTTTCATGTCATTGTTATGCCAGTACAGAAGATACTACAGAGCATCTTTCTGAGGTCCTCACGTTTACCACCATCCTCACCAGACAAGTTATATCATCAGCATTATGTCACCCGGCCAGAAACTGGGGGGGTCTAAGGGTGTTTTCACACTTGCCCTGAAAACTTTCATCTCCACCCAGGACTGATTCTGGGCTGTTTTAAGGGATGGTTTGCATTTACACACAAGAACTCTAACTGAGCCATGGATTGATTGAACAATTCAGTGTGTCACTTTTTCTGTGTGATAGTTCACGAAATCGTAGAAAGGAGTTTAATCCGTTTGCTATTTTACTTTTCCTTGGACACAAATAATGAGGTGGCAAAGAACAGATGCATTGAATTTCACCATGAAGGAGCACAAGCAGCCATTCTCGTATGATAAGATTTTTGTTGCATTGTACATCTACAAACTGCTTTTGTACTATTTTTCACAGTGGTGTGAAAAATACATTGAAAAAGCTTATCTGGTTAGCAAGCGTTTATTTACTCAAAAAATACATGAAATTTGAAAATGGAGGGTCTGGGTCTGATATTTTGTCAGCTAGAGTTAGGGCTTATGTAGGTGTCATGTAGCTTTCTAAACAGGGCCCTTCAATAAAGCTTTCCACAGGTTCCATAAAGCTACCATAAACTCACTTTGACTGAACAGTGTCCCCCAAAAAACAAAGTTTCCACTCAAAAGTTTCCGTGCATGTCCAGTTTGATCCTGCTTTGGAGAGGGTGCTGTATGATGACACAATTTCCAAGGGACTCTTTGATGTTCACATAAGAATGGGGTTGGAGGAGGGTTTGTGCTGCACTGATTAGTGTGAGCATGTGTTGGAGCTAACATCGCCCATATGGCAGATCAGACCTAGAAACCTTACTGTACAGCTTTCCAAAAAATTCGCTCTGGGAGGATTACCTGTCACTTGATGCTATGCATCATAATGAAATAAATGGATCACATTGTTTATTTATTCACATGCTGTACAATGTGTAAGTAATTGAGAATAGCTGCAATTTTTTGTTTTGTCTTTGAACACCAGCACACTGAATTTATAAAACAAGTAATGGCTATGGGATTAAACTACAAAATATCACCTTAATTCTAAATGCATTTACATCTATATTGTTAGTTGTTGATATTTCTAGGGCATATTTCCCATCGGACTTTGGCAGCACAGTGTTTACTGGCTCACACCGTCCTGTTGGGAAGATCAGTCCTCTCCGGGCTTCTGCCGGAGCAGCAGGCCTTTTGGAAGAGTTCTGTATTTAGTAAAGAAAATAAAATGAACAATGTATGTTCTTTGTCTACTAATTGCTATCAATATTAAGCTATTTTAAAGGCTATAAAATACTTAAAAATGTAAATTAGTTAATAATTAAAAAGATGAAGGAATACTTCTGTTATTGAGACTGCTACAGAGTTTTTAGGCCTTACTCTTGGCCTTACACAGCCAAATTCGATCTATCACTAAATATGCAATGATACTTAAATTTCCCCAAGTTGAAGGCAGACTTATTATTCAAATCTAATCATGACAGTGGCAAGGAAAATCTCCCTAGAGCATGAGGAAGAAACCTTGAGAGGAACCAAGACTCAAAGAGGGGGGGCATCCTCTTCTGGCCGATAACGGTCACACAATAGTAACAATGCTAAGAGAGAGAGAAAAAAAAGAAAAATAAGCAAATAATGTCTTGTCCGGTTTTCTAGAGGTCCTAGTCTTGTCCCGATGGTGTGTGTCCAAAACCCATCCCGCAATAGAATGTCCATGAAGGGGAACAGAGAAGTAGTTGGCTGGGGTGGAGGTGTGGTTGTCTACAGCAGGGGACATCAGGGAGTGGTGGGAGTAACCATGGCAACTAAGACGGTTTGAGGCTCAGTAACATCATGATATCAGGGGTAGGTGTACCGTTGTTAAAATGAAAGACTTTTTTACAATATGTTGAGCGGACCATGTTTTAATCTTTTAGCTTGGACCATTTTTAATCTTGGACCATGTTAATTTATTCTTTATTACACTTTTTCAGATTTCTAATAAAAAGAGAGATGGATTTATACTAACATTAATACTATAAGTATGCAAACATTTTTTTATTTTATAACGCATACATTCCTAGTTAAATCTAGGTCTTCTGTTGAAACATACTGAATCACAAATACATAGCATTTTTCACTTGGTTCTGATGTTTTAACTATTTGGAAAGCCTTGGCTTTCCAGTGAACAAAATTAGACATATTGAATCTGGGCTCCTTCCTGATTTGGACCTTTTTCCTCTTAGTTTATTTGGGGGGACATTTGTCCTTCTCAGACATCTGGTACTCACAATGGAATTTTAAATTGTCTCCCCCCAGACAGATGAATCTTACAGTTACAACTAAATGGGTGTTTACACAGTTTACAGTATAAAGTACATCAAAGCACTAACAGCGATTCCTATATTTTTCTGAAAATCAAGCAATGAATTAACAAAACAAACTACGGTACATTAACATTAAAAGACATGTTCTGCGGAGAGCAGAGTCTGCTAGAGATCTTACTGGCAAGGCCTATAGAAGCCTTCATACTTGTTTAGTGTAAAAAAAAAAGCAGAGAATTATCCTGCCAGCTTTGTTTTGGTCCCATACTGGTACTGTTGTTTGTTTCATGTTATGTATTGCAGGAACTAGAGAGAAACCTACTGATCTGTGGGCAAGGTTTTAATCTGGGATTTGGGGAAATGATTAATAACAAACTCAACATTAAAAACACATTTCCCCTCTTCAGATTAAATAATATTCTACAGGTCCCACTGATATGTTCAATTAAACCCATGCTTTTTGAAATGTATATAAATGCTATAGGCTTTGGTTCATAATAGATTATACTTGGGTTGTGCTTTGCTTTATATTAGACTTGTAGCTCTCAAATAACTTTTTAGAGGGTTGTTTTTCCATGGACAACTGTAATACCTTGTTGTATAAGCCAAATTAAAATGACAAAAAGGGGAAAATAGGCCACTGGATAGAGCCTGGAGTTTTGTTTTGTTTTTTATTCTTTTTTCAAATGTTGGCACTATTGTTCATAACTTCAGAATTTAAATGAATTTTCAGAGTGGAATGCCTTTTTGCTCTTTCAAAACCCCGTATTGCAGCTTTCAGCATTTTTGTATTGTAGATTCGTCCATACTTGGAGCAGAGAAGAATTCAGGAGTCTTTGTGATGCAGGTTTTGACTTCGTTCAGGTGTTGAAACAAAACAGATGATCCTTTTGATTGGAGGTTTTCTCTCTGCTGTATAGCCTCAAGCTACAGAGGGTCTGCTTGTTTTCATGAGCTCATTGCTAGATAATACCACGTCACAATACTTATGACACTCCACAGTACTAATAACTCCATAAATACAGCTTTCTCATATCTCCATTGCCATGTCTTGGTTCTTCATCTTGAACTGGTGTTTGTTGCTGCCTGGGAAAGTAGAAATGCATGGAGAGACAGCAGACCTCCATCATGTCTTTCTATGTCTCCTTACTACAGTTTTGGTCACTGTACACACTGTAGACCACAAGCCAACCTTCAACCAATTCAGTTAGCAGTGAATGTGACAATGTTATTAACAAATGCAGCAGTGCTTTCATACCCGAGTTGGCATTTCACCCACTTTTGGGGTGGTAGGTGAGCTGAAGATATCTATTATATAAATTACTTGTAGCAATATCTCATATTTCTCATCTCTCAGTAATTACTAGGTTGAGGTTGTATAAACTAAACATTACACTGGTTACATCCTTTCTATGGCCCTTCTAAAGTCAGTTTCTAAAACATAATCCAGTGATAACCCCATAGCAATGATGAGTGTTAGCTCAGTGGCTAAGGTACTTGACTTGTAATTGTAAGGTTGCTGGTTCGCTCAAGTTGTACTCCGTCATAATTGTAAGTTGCTTTGGATAAAAGCATCAGCTAAATGCCATAAATCTAAAATCATAACAGGAAAAAATCTCTGACTGCTGCCCTGATAAAGTCATTACAATTACCACATCAGAACAGGATGCCTGAATATTGTGACCTTATTTTTTCCTTCAGTTGAAGGAAAACCCAGTTTCAATCTCTGATGATGTTGAAGAGGCCGTTTCAACACAAGGAGGAGAAGGTAAAGAGATGACAGGAGCACAGAGCCAGTCCTGACGGCCTGCCGAAAAGCCTCCTGTGCTGCCTTGCACGGATTCAGTGGTTGCCGTAAAGATTAGTAGCCTCGCGGGATTATGCTCACCCGCTCAGATATCACAGCCTTTCCCCAGCTGCTCCTCCTCTCATTCATCTATGATATTCTTTAACGATGTGCATTTCCCCTAACACCACAAAAAGAAATGCATTGTCGACTTCTGTGAAACATTTCAGAGTGCTTGCGTTCACTTTGACAAAGCTGAGTTGCTAGATTACTCAGGAGAATTATTTTTGTTGATGAAAAATTTACTCAGGTTCAGATAATTTAGTCAGGTTCATGCAACTATCTCTACAAAGTAATAAATGTGTTAAGATATATACTCTGTGTGCTCACAATGAATCGGAAATATAATCGATGAATCTAGAGCAGTTTTCATATATGTTATTTTCATATATGCTATTTTCATATATGCGAATGAATTCATAGACTTAATATTTGTGATATTTATTGGAAATATAGAAGTACAACCATGTATTTCTTACAAACAAGATATTCAACAGCTTACATTAATTAGTCTTTTAAAGACAAATAATTTACAAAGAAGGCAGTAAGTAAATATATAATGGCACAGTAACGGGAGGAGAGGCAGGATACCGAGTTGAGCTGGGACGTGATAAAAGTTTATTAACACACGAGACAAAAGATAAAAACGGGATGTGAGCAACATGAAACAAAGCAGGTGACTATGGTTAACTGAAGCACAGCATACATGGGTCAAACCCTGACAAAGACCAACTAAAGAGGAGGATTTTACATATACACGGTAATAACGTAAAACAAGGAACAGGTGTGATACACAGGAGGGGTGTGGCCATGCGTATGAACACACACACACACACACACACACACACACACACACACACACACACACACACACACAGGGAGGCATAAAGGAGGAGGGAGCTGTGACAGGCACAAACAATTATCTGACTTCTGATAAATGTCCATTAGTAGGCTTGTTGAAAAATATTTCAGAAGTGTATCAAATCAGTCTCTGAGGAAAAGAAGTTACTATAAAAAGAGAAACATTTAGAATCTAATGCATGCAAACAAATATAGTAATGAATATCACACAGTGGATTCTGCTCACTTATTATATATATATATATATATATATATATATATATATATATATATATATATATATATATATATTTGTTCCCTGATAATGCGTTTGCATGTGGCATTTTGACATTTTATATAGGTCAAAAACCATATATAGAATGTACCAAACTTGTGCCACCCTTAAATTAAAGGATTTGGGTTTAATGTTGGAACACAATATCACTTATTGTGCCTAGGGTACATGTCTCTACAAATCCTATATCTTATACATCTGCCTTGTTATCTATTTGTGGTGGGCTGAGATGTTTCAGTGGTTAGAGTAGGCCATTTCTTTCCAAAGTTGCTAGATGTTCAGCATAATTAGCTTTAATACATTATTTACAAGAATACCAGTAGAAAATAATACATCAACAAATTCTGTATCTATAAAATAAATCTTTTTTATGAACAGTATTCTGACTATGGCAGTTCTTTGGGCATGTACTTACCTCATTATTTTCAATCAAAACACATGTACATATGTTGATTTGGTATCACTACCAACTAGGTTTCTGGCAGTGCACTTATAAAAACCACTGTCCCTGCTGGATGGGTTTTGAATAATTAGAAAGCCTTGCGGGTGGAGGTACCTGTTACCATAGAGACGAGGCTGAGACCCAGCCTTGAGTTGGGTTTTATCAGGCATCTCCCACGTCACCTCAGCTTTAGGGATAGCAATGGCCATGCAGTTCAACTGGATGGCCACGCCTGGTCTGGCATAAGTTACCCCTGCTGGTCCACTGGTAATGCGTGGTGGGTATGCAATTACAATAACTGCAACTGACAGAGAGGAGAATCCATATTTGTTGGCAGACTCACAGCGGTATGTTCCTCGGTCATAGACAGAGGCTTGCTGAACACTCAGCGTGCCATTGTCAAAAATGGCATACTGTCCCATTCTTTGTGGTCTGGTCAGAACAACTCCACTTGGTAGAATCCAGGTCAGGTTGGGTGATGGGTTACCACTCGATTGACAGTTCAGCTGCAGGTTTTCCCCATTGATGATGCTGATTAATGTGTTGTACTTGTTACTGATGTGGGGCTCTTTGCCATACTCCAGTGTGACTGTCCTTTCTACATAACCAGCACTGTTGCGTCCCATGCACCGATATATTCCTACCTCTGAGGCTGTAGGCTCTCTAATGACCAAAGATCCATCAAGTTTATGATGGAAACGTAAAATGCTAGTCCCACTCTGAAGGGTTGTGCCATTGGGCAGGAGCCAGGTTATCTCAGGAGCAGGTTTTCCCTCCACAGAACAGTTAAGGGTCACTGACACACCATCCGCAATCTGGACGGATTCGGTAGCCAAGCTTTTCAGCTGTGGTTTCTCCAGTTGCTCCACTATGTTGAGCTGCACCTGAAGCTGGGCCTCTCCAGCTGCACTCTGAGCGATGCAGAGCAGTTGAGCAGAGTCACTCTTGCGCCAAGTGCGTATGTCCAGGGTACCGTTACGGTGCACAGTAATCCTGCTACCATAGTATGGAGCTGGCAGTACAACATTATCAGGCAGTACCCACATGACTTGTGGAACTGGTGTTCCTTCAGCATTGCAGTGAAGAAGAACCCGTTGGTCCTTCTTGGCAGTCTGTTTTGTCATACTGATCGGGCTTTGTAGTCCATTAATAATGGGGGCTGAAACCAAAACTTCTATGTGAACCACCTTTCTGTCCATTCCTGCTCTATTTCTGGCTGTACAAGTGTAGTTCCCACTGTCAAATTTTTGAACCTTCTGAATAAGCAAAGTTCCATCAGTAGTGAGTTGGTACTTGTCTGATGCTGGCAGTACAATGCGATTAGTTGGGGAAAGCCATGATATGGATGGGGAAGGCTCTCCTTTTGCACTACAGGTAAGTGATACGGTTTCACCATGGGCTACTCTAACCTCTTCATATGTGTTGTTACGAATAGTTGGTGCTGCTGCTAATACTTTAATTTGGATTTTCATCTCATCTTTACCCATCTGGTTTTCAGCAAAACATGTGTAGTTTCCCTCCTCCTTCAAACCCACATCATTAAAGTAGAGAGTTCCATTGTCAAAGACAACGTACCTTCTTCGTCGTACACCACTGTTATATGAATGCATGACACTGTTGACCATGCTTCCATCTGGAAGGCTCCAACGAATCTCAGGGTTTGGAAGACCTGAGGCAACACAGTCCACCTTAAGATCACCTCCATACTGCACCTTGTGGTCGCTTAACTGCTTCCCCTCAATCTTGGCTGCTTTCATCATGACGTTTACTTTCAGGAGAACATAATCATCCCCCATTTTATTTCTGGCCACACAGAGGTAGCCTCCCTGGTCCTGATCTGTTACTGATTTAATAGTTAGAGTTCCATTGTCAAAAACCTTCATTCTGGGATCAAAGCTGGAAAGACAAAAATGAAAGGTTAAAAAGGAGCCAGCATGAATTATAGTCAAATTTATCTAAAGTTCATCACACAAAAAAATGTTCCAAATATCCTAATAATTCTCTACAACGTTGTGCTTAGCACACAGAAGGAAGAGTAATGATACTAACTCTGGAAAATAAATCAGAGTAATAATAATAATAATTTAATAAATTAACCTGCACAACTGCAAATATGCAGTATGCTCCAGAGAAAATAAAGGTGACATGATAGCATGTAAATACATCTTTCAGCATACTAATCATACTGGCAGATATGCAAATATAGACTGATGAGTTTTGCCATTGAACTGATATGAAACCAAATGTAAAGGGATTCTATGTGTGTTGTTTCTGTGAAAGTTGGATGAACCCATTCACCCCTGAGAGTTATCCAACTCCAGGGATTAGGAATATGGACATGAGTCCTTAATCAGATGGCTGGAATAGAGGTGGAGGCATTTACTTTTAAACCAACAACAGATGTTGCACTGACATCTAAATTCCAATCTAGAACCTCTGATGACTAGATTTTTGCTGTTCTTTCTGCTGACTGAATTTTGCTTGGTGAATTCTCTTCTGCTATGATAGGTGCTGTGAACACATATTTTTAACACAAGGACTGCTCTAAAATAACCCACAAATCTAACTTCAACTGTATTGCAAAACTATACTGTTTTCATTTTAAGAAGATGCTCCCAAATTTCTTCAAATAACAAACTTTAAGTACTGTAAAGTACAGAAACCTAAAATCACCTTTCCCCCAGTTTGATCTGATGGGTACAGACCAGAGGAAATATCACATAACAATAATTCTGCTCTGATTCCATGAAAACATCCTGATAGCAGTATACTTGAACAACAAGAAAATAATCACTGTGATAATTTTTAGTGGCCAGTACTGGTCAGCACCATAATCCCCCATTCAATTCTACTACTGGAGGATATTTATTTCATAATTTATGTGGACAACATGTAGTTTTAAGAAGTCAAAGTAGTACAAAACATCTGCCAGAAAAACCTGTAAGGATAAACCACTTTTATAGTATACAGACCATAATGTGTAAAGACACCAGTAGCTATTGCAGCAGCTGTGAGATTTATATGCTCCAGATCTAAATCTTAAACTGCAGTCCAGTTTTGCCATAGTTAATCTGGCTATTCTTTGATACAAAACACTAAAAATAATTTAATTGCATTATTTTCCAGATTACACAATATTGTATCATAAATCCAAATATTTCAGATTATTTAGGTGCAATACTACATACTGTTGATTTAAAATAAACATTTCAAATTCTCTTTATTTTTGTGCTTGAGTTATCAACCTCAAATTGTATGGATGTTTAGAATAAGACATCATCCTACATCTTGATTCAACTGATTGTAGGACAATGTACCTGTAATGTGCATCAATTAATTTCTTCATAGGAGTTCTCCAGATGATCCTGGGCTCAGGGATGCCTGAAGCTCTGCAGTCCAGACTCAGATTGCCACCATAGCTGATATCCATTCTCTGGGGAGAGGTGGAAGTTATTTTGGCTGTAGTAGAATTCCTCTTCACCAGTAGACTTACGCTCCTCTTAATAGCACCCACACCATTTAGGGCCACACACTCGTAGGTCCCAGAGTCCTTTTCCACTGAACTGCGAATGTAGAGTGTCCCATTGGGGAAAACAAATAGGTTGCTGTTAATGAACTGGGAAGGGCGTATTTGCATGCCACTGGCGGTGACCCATCGGATTGAAGGAGTGGGGGCTCCTTTCGCACTGCAGTGGATGTGGACAGTCTGACCTTCGGAGATGGTGTAGTTCTCCTCCTTCTTCTGCTGGATCACTGGTGGAAGAGCGGCAACATGTAGCCGAACCACTGCAGAGTCTGCACCTGCCACATTGCTGGCAATGCACTTATAGTCTCCCCTGTCTGGATAACTAGTCTGCTTTATATGTAGTGTGCCATTGCCTAAGAGCATGATCCTCTGCTCACCAGTGCTAACCATGTGCACCACAGTCCGGCTTGGAAGCATCCAGCTGATGTAAGGGCTGGGAAGGCCCCGTGCACGACACTCAAGATTAACACTGCCTTCTAGGTATGCTGTCACATCACGTTGCTTTGGCAACAACATCCTGGGCTTCTGGGCCAGAACCATCAGGGTGACCATCATCTTATCGACAGCATACGGATTCTGAACGGTGCAGAGGTAGCGGCCGCGATCCTGGAGCTGAGCGCTACGTATCACAAAGGTTCCATTGGGCTGTACCTCAAACCGCTGGATTCTGGTATTCACTGACATAACAGCTCCTGGAAATACAGGAAAATATGGGAAACCAACGTTATTAAATATAGACCTGCATATGTATGCATAATAATGCAGCCACATAAAACAAAGATTATTTGACATATTATATGTAACAATATTGTAACATCTGTAGCTAAAAATTATTGCCCTAAGTCAGTCCTGTCGGATAAATTGAGATAAATCTTCCTTGCATCATCTATGAGAAACATAGAATGCACACATGTTCCCCTGCTTTATATTTTCCATACTGATGATGCATTCGTCTTTTTACTCTGGGGCAGAACTGCCATGTCAGCTTGTGTGCAACAAGTTCATCAAACAACAAATTAAAAAAAATCACAAATAAAAGACAGACTCAAAACTTAAATATATAGAATGCAATTAGTAATCCAATTAGAAATAATTAACAGTTAGTGCAACAAAATACATCAAAATTTGTTAAAGATCTGTTTGTACCTGTAGAGACTTTGGTCCAGGTGAGAAAAGGTTTGGGATCTCCCACAGACTCACATGGAAACCGCACATCTGTTCCAGCATCCACCATGATTGTGCTAGGATTAACAGTGGTGATTCTTGGCCTTGACTTCAGCACAGGAACAGGTGGGGGCCGTGCATGTGAGACCATCAAATGTATGTGTCTGTTGGTATGTGTCTGAAAGGTTGTGGGAGGGGAGGAAATTGTAGTTGATGATTCAGTAGTGGATTTAGATGACAAGATAGTTGATTTGATGGGACTGACTGTTCTGAAACCCACTGATAAATTGTTAGTTGATGGTGTACTATGATTTATATGGCTGAGGTGATAATGATACCTATAATTAGAGATACTTCCATTATTTCTAACAGGAATGTAGTTTGTCAAAGGATGTCTTGAGTAAAGTGGAATCCTATTATCTGTAATTGGCTTGCTGGGTTCTGATGTTCTCTTTGCATCTGTGTTGGTAATGGTAGGGAGGACAGTAGTAATATAAGTAGGCACTGCAGTTGTTACAGTTGTGGTTGAAATAGGTTGTGTTGTGACTGCAGTCCTGACTCTAATGGCTGGCGGAATGGCTGCAGGGGAACAATCACTCGGTGTTGGCGCGATGCCAGTGGGTCTGGCTGTATTCCCAAGTTCAGACAGCAGGACTTCCCCTTTAGCAACCTCTAAATCCAGATTTGCAATGATGGAAGTGATAGCATTTTTTTCATACTGAGTGTGTGGAGGTGAGTTTGTGGTGCATTTGTGGTGAGGTTGCGGTGAGTTTGTGGTGAGTTTGTGGTGATTTGAACTTGAGCTGTGTTTTACTGTTGCGTATCTTGTACGAATAAATAGATAAGGATATAGTGGGTCTTCCTTAATGTTAGTGCCCTGGTGTGAGTTGTGTGACTTAATGTCTTCATATGGAAATATTGCAGAAGAAGGCAATGGACTGACTGGAGGAACCACACTATTGACTTCAGATGCAACACCTTCAGCAGAACTGAGTATTTTTGAGTCATAGGTTTCACTGAGGCTTTTGTCTGGGTGTGATTCAAGTATGTAAGGACTATCTGGCAGAGGCACACCAGGGCTCGATGTGGAGCTGGTGTCATTTGATTTAGCTTTACCAATGGCCTTTTGAGATGGTTTCACTGCTGAAAGTATGTTTACAAACTTGTCCTGGCTAGTGACCAGAGTAATGGCTTTGTGGTCTGGCTCAGATGTAGGAGCAACTTGTGGAAAAGCAATATGTTTAAGAGCTGTGTTTTCATTTCTCCAGCCTTCAATGGGTGCATCTTCATTTTCTCTCTTGTAAGAGACACTGCTTGTAAGAGACACTGCTGTTGGGATAATGTTAATTGAACTGTATTCTGAGAGTTCTGCAGTGGGTTGAATTTTCTGGTTGGTGGAATATTCACTCCCCTTCATTTTGTTGGCAAGAAGATTGATTCTCTGATCAAGGACAGAAACATGTATTTCATTATTTCTAATTCTATATGTAAAGGGTTTCTGGTGTTCAGGGGTAGTAACATCTCTAGCAGGAGAACCGATGCCCATGGTTTGGGCAGGTGATGAGGAAGTTGTTGTAATGACTGATGGCAGATGAGCTCCAGCAACCTTGGATATTGTAAACCGTGGGCTGCTAGTTTGCAGGGCTGAGGATGGTCTTAACCTTATTCTGTTTATTCGCTGCCTACTTCTAAATCGCTTTCTGGTGTTCCCAGAGATTCTTGAATTTGGGGGCACCATGCTTGATGGAGCCATTGGCTTGGTAAAATAGGACGGCGCACCTTTGGCTGGTGGTGTTGAAGTGGTAAAAAGCAATACTGATGAAAACGCAGATTTACCCAACACATATGTTTCATCGACATCCGCGGAGTGTGAGTGTAATCCAGAATCCAATGACAAGCTGTGTTTAGCTGTTACTTCTGAATCTGGCACAGCAGCAGGCCCTGTAGATATTGGGATATTTTCAATTTGTTGATGTCTTTGATCTTTGTCTGAAGAGCTGCTAGTTAAAATGTTGACATGGTTTCCTTCCAGGGCATTCATCTCAATGACATAATTGGATGCAGATGTGAGCTTTGCAGTGTCTGGTCTCAGTGTTACTCTGTCAAATTCAGTACTTAAATTGGCTGTAGCTATTTGATATGAGTTAAGCAGGCCTTCAGCATGTGTAACTGTATGTGTGTTGTACGTTCTTTGATCTAGATTTCTGTGATATTCTTCCTTTGTTAAACTTCTGTCATCAGAAGATCCTTCTGTGTTGTCAGAGGATCCTTGACTATTTATGTTAGGCTTTACAGTCTGAACTCTTTGGAAAAAGTTAGGTGGTGTGGTTTTTTGGGCATTTTTTTCACGAATTTTTGCCAAAATGTAAGCCCATCTCTGAGGGTCTATTTTGTTTTTTGATGTCTTACTATTTCTTCTGTTCTGAAGTTCATTGTTCCTTTGCTGTCCTATGAATAGGCCTTTCCTTATAGGCCTTCTAAGGTCTGGAAACCTTCGCTGAGAGTTCCTGAATGAATGTGGCCTTGACTGTGGCCCCCTCCTTTGGTTAATAAAAGGCCTTTTTGATGGCACTCTTACTTGGGCAGCCTCATCACCCGAGGACTCCTCAGTGTCGTCCAAAAATGTTTTGACCTTTGTAGACAACCCTGCTGCAGACTGGGGTTTCATGCGATAGTGTCTGAGAGTCTCTATTTCTTGCCTTCTCATGATATTGAGCTTTGTAGCCAGAAAATCCACACCATGTTGATTCAAAGCCACACATTTGTAATATCCACTGTCATTAGGTTTACCACGAACAATGAATAGTGTGCCATTAGAGAAGACGAATCCTTTAGATGAGTTTGCTTTGGCATTTATCACACTGCCATCTGGAAATATCCAGTCTACTACTGCATCTGGTGATGCAGTTGAATGGCAAGGCAGCGAGATAGACTCACCTACAAATTTGGATACGGCAATTCCAACCTCATCACCTATGGGAGGAGTGGAGGACTCTACAACAGATAAACGGAAAGCTAGTAGATCCACATTTCCTTGGATCTCAGTGACGCAGTAATATACACCAGAGTCTGAATGCTCAACAGCTTTGATGAGAAGTTTCCCAGTAGCAGACAAAGACAGACGACTGCTTGGGCTGCTGAAAGGAGCTTTAACCTTAGAGCCATCAGGCAGCATCCACAAAATTGATGGCTCTCCAGAACTTTGCGCACTGCAGTCCATCTCAATCATACCACCCACAACAGAGCTAAATGTAGTCTGGGTCATGTTGTTGTGTTCAATGATAACCCATGATCTCCTCTGTTGTTTTGCCTTCACACTGTCTGTGGTAGATGACATTTGGGTTGTGAGAATGAGCTTTACAGACTTGGATGTGGAATAGCGCCTATTCAGCTGCATACTCAGAAATGACTGCATGAGCCATGATGGATGGGATAAAACATTAGCTCGAACTCCAGTATAATAGTATGCATCTCTCTCAATGTCCTGCTGGTATCTATAGCTCAGTTCAGGCTCTTTGCTTAGCATTAGCTCCCTCTGGAGGTGCACAGGTATCTCACTATAGTAGGCAAGAAGTCTCCATAAACTGTCATAGTTTCCTTGCTTCATTGGACATTCAAGGTCAAAATACAAAGTCATGTTAGCTATAATTTGCAAAGACTTAGTGTAATTCCAGGTGATTTTTTTAGACTCTCTTGGTTTTAGGATTTGGCAGATCAAATCAACTTTGTTGCCATGCTCATCAGAAAGTTTCAGTGTGACATTTCCAAAAGGCAGTTTGAACTCCTCTAGTGATAGCAGCTCACTGAGGTTCTCTTCTGCTGGCACATCCCTCCCTGGAGAGCTGATTACTGGTCCCAGGCACTGGGGCTGCTTCAGTTGAGAGAATTCTTTCCCTCGTAGCTGCTGTGGCGAGGAACAAATTGGACATAGCTGACCTTTGGCATATGCTTTGTCCTTCTTACATTTCATCACCCCTAGAAAAGAAACAAAAATAAAATATTTACTACTACTGTTCATGAACAATATCCAAACAGAAACAGAAACAAAACATCTTACAGATCAAGATTTTTAACGAACTTTAATGACCTTTTCAAAGACCCTTTGATTTACCTGGATGCTGAGTGCTCCAGTCTGGGACCCAGTCCAGCCTGCAGTCACATGTCCAGGGATTACCATGCAAGAAGAGATTCTCCAGTCGAGGCATGGTCCTCAGCATATCCCCGGGCAGGGACGTCAGGAGATTGTCCGACAGATAGAGATGTTTGAGAGTGGAGACTGGGAAGTGCTGAAGCAGAGAGAACGTGCTGAAGGTGGCAGGGTGGAGTTTCTGCAGGTGATTCCCATCCAGCTGCACCAGGCGAAGTGATGTCATCCCACTGAAGGCATCTGGGTGGATGAACTCTATCCGATTGTGGTCCAGGTGTAGTCTCACCAAGCTCTTAAGGCCAAGTAAGGTATGACCAGTAATCACTCTCACCTTATTGTAGCTCATTTTCAGCACCTGAGGAAAGAGACATAGCACACACATTTTCACTTCACAGCGAGTTTCCCACCTACAGTCTCCCTAGACCAAAAGAACACTTAATTTAAAAAGTATTAATGTATAATGACAGTGATTTTGCTGTGGTAACATAATCTTGATAATTGCATTTATGATTCAGAGGTTGTCCATTTCATATCAGTGTTGGAGCTTTTTCATTGTTTATTTAGTCTATAGCAGTGATGCCCAGTCCCAGTGCTTCTTCCTTTGCAAATGTCTGTTTCTTTGCTGGAAGCCAACTAAATGAGCTCATGAAGTACTTAGCAAATAAATTAGCTGATGAGTTAGAAACATGGACTCCCCAGAGTGAGTTGGAGAGCTACTACTGCATATAATATATTATACATATACATATACATATATACACATATACATATACATATACATATATATATACACATATACATATATATATATATATATATATATATATATATATATATATATATATATATATATATATATATATACATATACATATACATATACATATACATATATATATATATATATACATATAATACATATAATATAGTATAAATATAGTCTCTGGATTTTTTGTAGAAATTACTTGCTTTCTTAGATTGTTTTCTCTTTAGAATGAGGACTTCTAAAGACTGAAAATGGGCTCTTTACCTGCAAGGACAGCAGGTCTTGAAAGATTCCATTGGGAATTTTATGGATATCATTCCCATGCATCATCAAAAGCTCCAGTTTCCTTAAACCGGCAAAGGAGTGCTGTGTAATCCGAGTGATGATGTTAAACCTGCAAGATGGAAAGCATCTTAATCAGTGATTATCTACTTGCACTGCAAAGCCATGCTTTCATAATGCTTATATGTATATATATATATAAAGCTAAGCACGTGCAGTTCATAACTGACACCGTTTGAGAATTTTATAATAGAAAGTTCCTCTTTTGGTCAAAGGTTGCTGCTTACCCAAGATTAACGCGCAGAATTGATTTCGGGATAGCAGCGGGCACGGCGCCGAGGGAGCGAAAGGTGCAGTGCACCTCAGTGGGAACGTAACACGCGCAGGGGCGCGGACAAGCGACGCTGGTGTCGAAGAAAGTCGCGAGCAACATCAGCACCGTCAGTGCAAAACTGCCCACGGTGCGCATGTTGATTTGTGTCTTCAATGGTTTAATATTAATGCTGTCAAAAAACACACAAACCAAACTTTACTATCAAACTTTACCAATTGCCTACTTTCTTTTGTCTGGGTGTACACACAGAAGCCAATCCGAATGAAAAATAAAGAAAATACGGCATTTCTTTCAATTTCCATTTGTATTATTTATCAGAGGCCTACAAAAAAAATTATATCTAAAAGTTTTAAATAACTTAACATCCCTAAAATAATGAATGAATGAATGAATGAATGAAATATTCTGAACGTTGAAACTGCAACGTAATCATTAACTATTTAACTCATTGGATTATCAAAAAATATTTCTGTAAAACTCACATGTCCATTGGTAGCTTTTTGATGGTTGGTAATAGTCAATTGTGAAAAACTTTCGTAATGTAAGGTACTGAACAAATATCTTTCGGAGTCTGTCACCAATTAATCCTGACGTCCACAGCAGTGTCGGTCTCTCATTTCCCTGCAATTGCTTATTCAAAGACAGGATCCCACAGGATCATATTAACGTCCATTCAATAGATATTCCTCATTTTTTTGTTCATGGAGCTGGTGAAAAAACGAATACAGCTCTATAAAGGCTTTAATTCAATGAAATTAAATGAATTATTTAAAATATGTCCGATATGTCCATCTAAATGCGTCCGATTCCTCACTCAGTATTCAGAACCTAAGAGTGCAGGGATCTTCACTCAGTGCAAGGTTGGAAATGTGAATTCGGACGCGGTGTCCTTAATATCCACACGGTTCACAGGAGGACGAATATTCTGCCCTGCGAAGGCAAGAGAGGACTTCCAAACTTGTCGTGACGGCCAGGACTAAATAGGAGGAGCGAGTTTGAGAAAAATATCTCATATTGCATCTCCCTCTGCACCTTTTCAGTCTGTCATTTACACACCAAACGGTTTTTTCGACTGACATTATCATTCAGTAGTTTTTTGGAAAGGTAAGAGGACGATTTGGAATAAAAAGGTTTTTTTTAAGGCTTGTATCCACTTTAAGACACTTCCCTAATCTGAAGTCGTCTCAGCACCTTCTTTACTATAAGTAAACCCTTTTATGAATGAACAATTTGTCACTTATGTTCTATCTCATCTTAGAAGTTTCGTCGGTGTAAGCACGGAGACTTAAGCCTATAAGCATTACGTGCACGTTTGGTCATCAGGTCTGTTCAGCTGGGGTGAGCATGGCCTTTAAGGGGTGGTCCAAGATGGTGATGCAGCTAAAATAAGAACGTCCAAAATAAAAGGTGTAAATAGTTGGAATTATTGTGGGAAACATAGTATCTGTTATGGGCATTATTTCAACACAAACGGCAACTATATTTAGCTTTTTCTGGTTTTTTATTTTTTATTTATTTTTTATTTATTTATTTTTTTTTAAGAATTTAAGGTATAAGTGCACATAGGATAGTTGCACAGATAACATTTTCAGAATTTTTTTTGCCAATAGATTTTTACCCACCCATCTCCCCCCCCCCACTCTCTCTCTGGGTGTGTGTGTGTGTGTGTGTGTGTGTGTGTGTGTGTGTGTACAAACTTGATCATTTAAGGTCATATTGGTTATATTATGATCTATCTGCCAACT
This sequence comes from Electrophorus electricus, assembly GCF_041902795.1. NCBI lineage: Eukaryota > Metazoa > Chordata > Actinopteri > Gymnotiformes > Gymnotidae > Electrophorus > Electrophorus electricus. Next base: position 21,552,878 of record NC_137505.1, on the reverse strand, counting down.
TAATTTAAGTAATAAATTGTAAACTGTGACAGAAAATCCATAACTATCCCTTTCATGAGTCACTCAGAGAAACATCAAAGCAGTTGCTGTGTTTTTATTAGGTGCACATATAAAATGCATGATATGAGTTGGAGGTAATCAGAATGGGAGCAAAATGAGCATTGTGTTTCTTCATGTGTGTTGTCTAGGGTTATTAAGAATTTCTCTTCAAGATTCATTCTCTTTGAGACATTACACACATTCATTCTCTTCAAGACATTACACACATATTTTAACATTCACTCTAAAATGGCACTTTATACAATTGTGCTGCTCTGAATGTTCTTTGCCACATTACATTTTCCACTGTCAAAACATAGAAAACCCCTCCATTAACCCACCAGCGAGAATTATTTGCATTTTTTTTAGGAATTACATTTATAATTAGCAAGGGTGTCCCGGTACTTTTAGTTGGATGGTATGTATAGTCCAATATCAGTATACCCTCAATATACCACAAGCAAAGTAGAATTGTTTCAGCATATTGATACTAAACAGTGAACATAGGTACATAAACTCTAGTGAGACCATTTTAATATAGGATTTTTGAGTTTACTCCACATTGTAACTTTTAAGGTCTGCATAGTTTCAAATGTTATTAAAAAGATTTACAGCTGTAGTGGGCTTGCAGGATTAACATAAATATCCTAAAATAATAACATATCTATCCAATTCTAAATAAAATATGATTTGGATGTTGATTTGTTTCTGGTTTGCATGTGTTCTGTGTTCCAAGTGATAAACTGGAATTCCAGATTTCATCTGGGTTCAAACATAATCTATGACACCTTTGAAACCACATTTTTCACATTCTGCACCATCAGGTCTTCCGTCATGTAAATATAGGAGGAGTGACATATGCACATTGCCTTCAAGACCCTGTCAACAACACCTGTAGGAATTACAAATGAACCGGAAGCATTTTAGTGGCCGATACATTTTTATACTTATTTATGTACATATAAGTACACAAAAGATACTTAGACAAAGTTGTATATTGACAAAATGATTCACTGGAGAAAAAGTGACTTTATGTTTTGTTTTGTTTTAATTATTATTATATTTTTACCTGTAAAACTACAGAAAAAATAATATTAAAAAAATGAAAGATAAAAAAAAAAAAAAAAAAACCCAAAACAAATCTGTAGCTGGGACCAATCTGAAATTAACAAAATGTATATTTTGAAAAAAATAATATTGTAACATGTTCTCTAAAAAGCACAATGGAAAGGTGTTTCATATCTTATAAGTAAACCTAACCTATAATAAACCTATAACAAGTCAAAGCCACATGCAGGGTAAGGCAAACATGTTCAAGCTTATGTTTCATTGTGCCTGATTACAGAGAACCAGAGATACAATAATAAAAACTGGCTGTAACATGGTTATCTAAACACTGAACAGTGAGTGAGAATGCTAAACATACAGTAACATATTACCCATATCTCAGTCCTTTGTTTTAAACATTATAGTTTGCTGTATCATAGATTTGTCTGATTGATTTATTGCTTTTTAAAATCAAGTTTGATAAAAAAATGTAAGATTTAAATAATTTCTTTCTACAAAAACTGAAATATTATTATGATTTACACATGCTTCTTAACATTTCTGTAAAGTAGACTAAATTACATCACCAATCACATTTCAAATAGTTCAGTGTGAGCAATATGTTTGGATCAAAACCACATGGCTGAAGCTATACTAAATTCCAGATGTAGCAAATGACTACAGAGGGCCTGACTCCACAGTATAGTGGATCAATGATTTGATACTTAAAACAGCAATCTGAGAGATCCTACCTGCATTTGTAACTTAAACAAAAGTAGATATTTTTTGTTCATTACAGGACAACGTGTAATAAAGGAGGAAGTTTAGTTAATCCCATTTATGTAAAGTACATCTCTGAGTATAACTTTATCATGGAGTTGAGTTTGGATGGGTTGAGTTTTTTAAGTTTGGCTCCTATGAAGGTTTCTTTCACATGCCATCTCTGCGATATTTTCAAACTTAGTAAATGTTTTACATGTTTACCAATAAGGACACATCACAGTTAATAAAAATGGCTTTAATATTTCCTTAAAAACAAATAAAATCACCTTTATATGGCATTTGAACTGTAGAGCAGAGACACTAACAGTCTCATTTGATGGATGCTACTTTTCAAAAGTCTCTGTATTTTCAGGGGAAAGGCATAAAAGCAATCAAAAACATGACAAAGGACATGAGACAAGCGCAGAACATGGCCCTCAGAAGAAACTCAGGAGACCCATTAGGCCTGAGGGGATGAGCAACAGCACAGTAAACCGCTTTACTTTGCAGGCAAAACAGTGATGTCCAAATACCTTGAGTGGTTTAAAGGTAGGACGACCTCATTACTTGGAGGTCAGGAATGCTTTTACAAGGTCTCTGGGGGACCTTAGTAGACATGCTTTTACCCAGAAATAAAGCTGGATAAAATCAACATGATCTCACAATCGAACATTTGCACAACCTAAGATGCATGAGCAGGAATTCATGTTTAATGTTAGAGCTGGTGTTAGGTTTCATATCATTATTACTGAATCAAATGACTGTCTTGCTTGTTGTAATTCTCGCAAACTTTTGTTGAGATCACACTTAAAAAATAAACTTCTGTACTGAGTCCCAAGGAATACCTAATGCAGGTCAGGGTGGTTCTACCATACCTGTTTTTTTTCTTCTTCACACTTTACATTTTCACATTCCAGATGAAATGCAAGGCTACAGCTGAAATCTTTTGCGCTCTTACTAAAGTAGTGACAACCTTAGTGGGCTACAAGTCTCCAGCAAGCTGCACTTTGTGATCTGCTGCGTATCTGATCCAGCTACATATAATTCAGTTCAAATAGCTTCATTCAGTTTTACCACTTTCGTTAAAAAAAAGTTTGCAGATGGGAGTTAAATGAGCGATACAGACAGTTTATCTTTTAACATGACTTCTGTTGTCGAAGCTTTTAAGTTATAAAATATATTATTCTCAGCTGTAACATTTCAGTTCAGATTGGAAAATTCAGAAAAGCACATTGCATTTTTGAAATCATGGTGTATCCAAGGGTTTGTCTTCCTAACAGGTGTTCTCCAAACTTTAGAATTTCTGAATCACCTTTAGACTCTTTAGTTTCCCTCTTTTGTATATTGTATCTTGGGTGTATTGTTCATATATACTTAATCTTTTTTACTGTGTGTTGCATCTTAACAGTCCCTTAGAACACACACTGCAGCTAGTGTCTGCTCTTGATTCACTGTACTTTGCTTCCACTTTATGTGTTGTTTGGATAAAAGCACCTGCAAAATAATTATAATTATAATTTAAATGCAGTTAGTTCAAATTTGTCAACTCCTCAACATTTAAGAAAGACTGTTTTAATATGGTTGACATCCAAGCTAGAATGACTCTTTATTCCTGCTCTAATCATTAACAGAAGGGTGATCATTAGTTTTAGGAATCTTGTGCAAGGACCCTTATTGGGTGTAGTAGCATTTTTTTTGCACTTGTCTGACCCAGGAATCTAATGTCAATCTACTTCATGCAGGTGGGTGGTCTTAACCACCATGCTGTCCTTTTGCAGGTAAACATGGAAGTACCTGTCCTTAATGAGCATATGTGCAAGTACATGAGCACAGCCTAGGAGGCAAATGGAAATATCACCACAGGGCCATAGCACCAACTGACAGATGGAGCTGCCCACCAGGATTGCAAAACTAGACAGACAAATCTGAGTGAGTGTTGTTCGGACTTAATATAGGAAAGTATACTCAATGCCATACAAATGGCTGCTTCAATGCCTAGCTGTTTAAAATTATTAAGACCGTAAGGGCCTTCATTCAGAACTCGAAATACTGGAAGACAGCACTAGAAACAAACTCAAAGAGAATTGCACAGGTAACAATAAAGTGTGGTACATATCAAGGAGATACTCTGTCCCTACTGCGGTACTGTACAGCCCTGAATCCTCAAATCAAATCAACAATCTAAATTTATTTATACAGCACCTTTTACAGCAGATGTTTAATTCTCTCAGCCAGATCATCAATAAGAATGGGTATCTTTTTAAGTAAATAATCATATATATATATATATATATATATATATATATATATATATATATATATATATATATATATATATATATATATATATATTATCCTTTATAGTGCAGTATAATAAGAGATGTAGAGATATTGTTATACAGTACACAGAGTTTCCAGAGAAATAGAATGTTTCAGACAGAGGTCCTTCATCAGCTGTGCAAGCAAAGTGCTACACACAAACTTTGTGTACTTTACTACAATTTTGAATATATATATGCAGAAATTGGAAGGCTGTTTAAGTTGAGAAATGAGAAAAGCAAGCAAATCACTGACTAAGATTTCTTGCCCACATCTGCCATGACATCATGGCTAAAAGACAAGCCTTGTCTCTGAGACTAAGCAGATGTCACCACACCCTCTGGAAAACCATACACATGGGTCATCCACATCAGCACCACCTGCGAATGACAATCTCTCACTTTGTCTATACACAAAGCACAAAGCAGGCTTTATTAAACTTTTGCAGGTAGCTCTATACATAAAATAATACATTATTTACATCATAGATATAAATACAATTAAAATAAATAAATATATTAAAAAAAAAAAATTAATCCATAGAGATCTTTAACTGCCGAGAGCCATATACTCAGAGATGGCTGAATGATAGCTGTACAAAGAATCAAGCATGTTCATGGGCATGATTGACCTTTACAACCCCAAACTAATGAGAGAAAGAGCTGATGTGCACAGTGACCTTGTGCTTCCACCAAGTTGCCCTTGGACGTGTGTCATCCATGTAGTGTGAGCCAAACATCCTGGAGCAATGAACCTCATCCCAGGCCTCACAGCCAGTCATTGTTGGATGGCCTAGTTTTAAGAAAAGCAACTTCCCTCATTGATGCAGTGGGCTAGCCCTGCCAGAATTCCCTTGTGAACGCTTTGGTGTTGCGAATTGAGGATTGTTAATATAATGGAGAACTTTCAATGTCTTATTTTTCTGCAAACACAAATATAGTCTATTCCTAAACATTTTTATAAGGGCTGTTAACTGACAATTCGTTTTAGACTGTATGGGTAGATATGACCCATGGAAAAAGTCTTGGCTGCTCTAAAGATGTTTTATCCTTGGCAGTATTTAGACATCTCTGTTCTTGTCATAATTAGCATTTTATCAGTGTTCCCAATGTGATTAGTTTGTCACTGCTGTGATTTTTTTTGAGTAGCAATTCGTATGGCTTGGTACATTGACTATCCATGCACAAACAATCTAGATGATGTTGACAAATTGATTAAGTAGTCCTTAATTGAGAATTGCCCACAGCCGCAATAGCAAAGGCATCCAACAGACCATAAAGGCATCAACAAGCAAAGAAGACATGCCTGTCTATTGTTTTTTTCAGGAAATGATTTCCTCCCATCTGTGCTGCTCCCTGACAATTTGCCAGCTAGTTATGGCATAAATCAGAATTAGATTAGAATAGCATAAGCACTGAAGATCCTATCTGGCCAAGCAGCCTGATGTCCACAACCAGGGACTGAATATTTGTTGGATTTATAACAATGCATGATTTAGGACAATCACAAATGAAACATCTGGTTTCAGGTGGTTGTGTACTCTTTATTCCTAATTAAATGAGTTTCCTATGACTTGGATACTGTTAACAACTTGGATTAAGGACACTTCAAGCTGTCTGTCTAATAGATCTTTAAGAACATCGCTGGCCTGACATCTTCCTATACTTTTAAGGTTTATTCTTAAATGTTATGCTATGAGCCAGATCTTGACCAACCTAATCTCAAAGTCTAAATTATGTTTGATGCATGAATATTACTCTTAAAAGACACAGACCGTACTTCTTAATGTTATTCAAAGTAAGCATTGCCCCAATGAATGAGGACAAGTATCCTTCCAGTGTTAAGGTGCTGGCAATTGAAGGAGACTCTAAAATGGATTATAAATATTTGTGCTTTTGCAGTTCCTTAACAAATGACTCCAGTAGAAGAAATTGTTGGATGCAGGAATTTCCAGAAGGGTCTTTCATTTTCTGAAGCACATTTGTAATAAGATGTCATAAGTGCTATTTCACTCCTCTTGTATTCCAGACACGTTTGTAATCTATCTGGCAGACGTAGTCCTTGCTAGACCACTATTGCTGTTATTATATACAACTGACAAGCATTCAGCCATTGGATAAAGCCTTTAATTGGAACATGCCCAGGGACGCATCATGGATTTTCATTTCAGCCAGGATGGCATGAAGTTTCACTGATTTCTAAAGAATTTTGAAATTCCATCAGAAATTTGCATGCCATGGCTACCACAGTGTTTGAAAAATAATTTAAAAAAATCAAAACTAAATCTGAATTCTTGCTCTAGTCATCCCACTTTGAGATTCTTGATAAAGACATACATTTCATTACCATGATTTTAACATGAGATTGTAGTCACACAAGTATGAGACATTATGTGTTTATCTCCACCAGTTTATGAGTCTGAAATGTCCTGGCTTGAAGAACTCCATAATAGAAACAGGAAGGCCATCAAAACAGTCAGGTCTTCAGGACATCATCTTTCACTAGCAAAGAGTACAAACCCAGCCAAGCTTGATAAAATGGACATCTTCCATAGTCTGTGGACAGATATGCTAAAATGTTTCCTCACCATGAAAATAATGTTTGCAGATCAATACTACTGAAGTGGTTTAAACAGAACACTTAAGACTATAACTGAAGAAAATATAGGATCTAAATGTAAATCTGACTGAGGTGTGCTGCAAAAGATTATTATGAATATATTCGCTTTACCAGCCTCATTGTTCAATTCATTGCTTAATTTGCTCAGATTGGATTTGCCTATCTTGATGGTTCACATTCAGAATTGCAGGTGACCCACATAACCCAGTCCCATGGTCCATCAATAATGGCAACAGCAAGTGATGCACTAGTCCTCAGGAGCAGTTGGTTGAAATGTGTGCATGTGGGAAAGCTTCAAATATCATGACAGCTGCATGCTGCTGCTGCTGCTTATTTTCACTGTAATACTTAAGTAACAATCCTTAACAACTAACAGGGCATTGCTAGAGATTTTCATTAGGTGATCATGCCCCAAATATTTTTTCTTCAGTCCAAAGGTTTGGTAGAATATTAACTGTTTTTAAAAGGGACATATAAATAAAACACACACACACACTATATATATGCGCTTGTGCACATATATTTGAAAAGCAAACATATATTTGAAACAAAACTGAAGACAACCCAGACTTTTTTTTTTTTTTTTATGGGCTAGGTCGGAAAACAAATGCTAAAAGAAACCTCAGATTTGACTCCCCTTATCACGTCAAGAGGGGAGTCATTGGCATTACATTGTCCTCAATCTATGGAGTGTAACGGCCCGAGTGCCGCAGGGCAAGCAGCGGGACGTACAGACTCCCTTGACAGTGACATCCATTTATTAACATACGATAAACACAATAACACTCGCACACACCGAGCATGCCCACTTTGACCACTGCCACAGATAGCATAAACACATAACATGAACAATGAAGTACATGGCAACAGAGGTTTAAATACATGCACAAATGAGAATGAACTAGGTGCAGGTGTGTGCTGACAAGTCACAAACAGCCAATGAGGAATTCCCACTGCACGCAGCAGGTCATACCATGTGATCAATGGGAAGGGGAACGTTCCGTGATATGGAGTATCTCTATCTGGAGAACTACCAGAGACTTTCTAATATAACACTTATCTGGAATTACCTTTGCAAAATTGCACTTTTTTTTTTGGTTGTGCTCGTGTGGTGCAGACTATCATGATTGCTATCATTATGGTGACGCTAAGAGCTCTGTTGGCAACGAAGGCCCACACAGTGGGAAAAACCTACAGTGTTACATATGTGCTAACCACTTTTCCCAACCTGGGTCACCACAATGCAAGACTGGCAACAAAACCTTTCCGAAAAGAGAGCTCAGTGCCAACTTTGCAAGGCTCAACTGCAGACAAGGGAAATAAGTCTAGCTAAGTATTTAAAAAATAATCATGGCAGCTATGTGATTCTTTGGCCGTTTATCATTAGCTAATGCCAATGGATAAGGTAATGCATTACATGTAGTTTTATAGTACTTGGGCTACTTGCTTCAGATCTGCAATAATATTAATGTTTGTCATCTTTTGTTGTGTTTCCTCATCCTCCCTCCTGGCTCTCTTGTCGTTTCGGTTTGTTTCTGGTAAGGGTTCTGTTGCTGCTCCCACTCCTGTGTCCACGTCTGTTCCTGGTTCTTGCCCTGTTGTCTGCACCTGTTGCTCCAATTCCCACGTCTGCTCCTGTTGTCTTCGGTTTCTTCTGCTCCTCATCACGTCTGATATTTTGCTCCTGTTTCTGGTCTGTTTGTCCCTGTGTCTCATCCAGTTCCTGTCCCTGCCCGTTGGCTTGCCCATTCTATTGCTGTCAATGTCTTGTCCTAGTCTTGTTTTTGCGCACTTTGGTGGGGGTTACTGTCATGATTGGCCACTCCCTAGTATCCTATTGTCATTGGTTCATTTTCTCCAATCATGTTTCAGTCCTTTTTTGGGGGTTTTCAGCTCATTTGTATCACCTGTGCATTGTTAGTCCTCATTACCCCGTATATGTAAACACGGCTTTTTGCCTGTGTGTTTGTTGGTTATTGTGAATCAAAGTCTCTGTTTGTAAACATGCCTCTTTATTCTCTGAAGTTGGATGTACTACACCCTGTCATGTTTGCTCTGCCAGTGCTCTTAGCTGGTCTGTGTAGTCCTTTTCCTGTTAGTGTTTTACTTTATCATGTTTCCTGGATCCCTCCATGTTGGTAAATTGACCCTGGACTGGGACTATGACTGATCACATCCGCCTCGTGATCGGTCAACGTTACACTTAACGGGTAAATAACATGAGAGTAAAAGACACAAAGTTAGCTGACCAAGCTAAGTTAGCAAGCAGCTGTGCTCCATTCAAGTAATCAGGGGTTGGTGAAGTTAGCATGTTGTGCTACGGGGAAAACATGCTTTACATCCGTCTATAACTTGGCAAGTGGGCACGCTTTGCAGTGTGTAGGTAGAGTGTTTGAGTGTGTTTTGCTGCTAGAATGTGCAGAGACATGACATCAATGCAAATCTGGATGTAGTTCAAACATGTATGTTACTACAAGTAAAGTCATTCCTGCCAGAGAAAAGAGTATGTCTATAGTTAGCGTATGCCTCATCCTTCCCTGAAAACAACAGTCAAGTGAAAAACACTGAAGTGTAATCTCTAAACAAGTGCCTCACACAGCCTGCACTAATGAATTCATTCTCAAATGTCACAGTTTTTAGTTTACTTTAATTCACTTTGAAAGAAATCTGTACTAAATTGAGTCTTTGTACACATATATTATAAATTGTATATGTAAATATGCATACTTCTTACCTATTTGTCTCTAATGTTATTACGTACATGGTATTAATTGTGGTGTTCTTGCCCCATTCCCCCTTTGTGTATTTATTCCATAATCGTTAATGTCACTACACCTGTGTGTCCGCTCAGCGATAGTCTGTGAAGCAGTTTTCACCATAGTAGCTGAATCCTAGAAATGCCCTAGAAATTCCCCTGACAAATAATGTTAGAGAAATGCATTTGAATATTTTCTTCTCTGCAATGATGCTCAGACAGCATGACACAAAATCATCCACTCCGATTGGTGAACATCAGTATCTCATGGAGTTTTGGGTCATAAGCTGCTGGAGCCGCAGCATTGCTGTATTTGCTGCAGACCTCAGTCAGGGTGCCTAGGTGTTCGTGAGCACCCCTTTGTTCACTAAAATGTGACATGGGATACACTACAGTCTCACAGTTGTCATGTGCATTTGTGAGCTGCAGGACTGTGAGTGCACCATTTGGAAGCTGGCTTAATCTGGGTTGGGGTCTTTAGTGTGAATGCATCTATCCTCCAAAACAGCATGCATGTGCATATTAATGTTTTTGCATGAGTTACCACCAACAAAAAAAGTCATTGGTGAGATGACTCGTGGTATTACAACCAGCAAAACGGATGCAATAGTAGCTAATGTATGCATTGCGTTTTGCTTAGTAGGATGGCACAGTTCTTCTGTACATGATCAGGTGCTGGCTAATGATGATAATACTGAGCATGCGTCGCATGAATTCTGATCTGACTGTTCTTATTCATGTTGCGGAGAATCGGACACATGCAATATAGGACCACGTGAAAATGTGATGTGAAAGTAGCCTTATTATTATAAGTACTATGTTAGCCTTCTAATGTAGTACTTATCTTGGTACTAATTCAGTAACACTAACTTATGTGCTAGCCTTTTTGATGGACATATTTTGCAGCCCTTATACTGGTAACATTGTAAGTCATTGCATTTGTAGTTCTAGGAAGTGAATCTGCCAGGTAATGTCTGTAAGGTAATTAATAAACACGCTCTGGAATCACATATTACTTATTCCTGTAAGGTATTTGTCTGTATTTGTCTGACTTTGTCTATAAGGTAATTAATAAACGCATTCTGGAATCACATATTACTGATTCCTCTTTCCTGAAATGGAGTCTGACCAGCTGCAGCCAATTGTGAAAACAGTTGGTACTAGTTTGGCTCAAGAAGCCACAGGTAGACAAAAATTGCAAACACATGGAGATAATGGATGACACAAGTGGGCAGGTAGGTTCTCGCCTGAAAAATGAAAGCACACAATAAGTTTGCAATAATCACAGTGATGTTTAGGCCTTGAGTCTGTTTACAATGCCATCTTTTCTGAAAAATGGGTTTCAGATTTTAACAAAGTATTGTTTGGGCATGAACATACAATAAGCTAATATAGGGTAACCTAGTGCAGGGTATTTGCTTATGTCTTGCTGACAGTACTTGGCTAGTAGAAGTCTATTGTCGGCATATAACTTTTATGTACATACACGTCCTTCCAGTGTACAGTGTGGCGTGATGGGCACTGCTCTTTGAGTCATCATGTGGTTTGTAATGGCGAGTCATGATGGGACCCGTGGTAAGTAGTTATTTTACTGTGTCTGTTGCTGTACTTCTGGGTGTTAAGGAATAAAGATCCATGTTTCAGAAAGGCTGCCTGATGTCTTGTCCATTTTGCTCTTAATATATTAAAGACATTTCAAATAAGTATAATGAAAAATTATTAAAATGATGTTGTTTAAGCATATGAACACACGAAGAGAACAGTGTAATTACAATAATCAACACGTGGAGAAAATATGGCACAACAGTGACATTGCAAGGAACTGCATGTCTCTTTAGAACTGATGAGAAGACCAGGAGTAAACTGATCAGAGAAGCTGGCAGGAGGCCTCAAGGACCATTAAAAGAATTGCAGCAATTTCTGGCAAGTACTGGTTGCTCCCTACATGTGACAACAATCTCCTGAATTCTTCATATGTCAGGCCTACAGGACAGGGTGGCAAGAAAGAAGCCTTTTTTAATAACAACAACAAGGTTACAATTTCACGATAAAGGCAGAAAAGGTTCTGACACGTTTTCTCATGGTTTAATATTTTTTTACATCACAAAAACCTGCCACTTTAACAGATGTGTACACCTTTTTGTGTATACACACACGCCAGGGAGCGAGAGAAGGAGAGAAACCTTTACACTAGTGTCAGCTTAATCACTACAAAATGTAAGGCATTTAAACTGAATTATATAGCTTGGGGAATTCACCTAATGTTACAGAAGGCACTTTTAGATTCTCATTTGTGCTTAAAGAAAAAAGACTGACAGATCAAAGCAAAGGTCCATTAAGACTGAAACCTAATGTAGGGTCTGTGGATACTGCCAGATGACCATGGAATGTTAAGCCTACGGTTGAGCCCACACATACTAGTTATTGGCAGTTAAGGTGTGGAGATGGTATGTCAGACATTTCACTGTCTGGTTGGAAGTACCACAAAACATTATGTAGTCCACAGTAAAATATAGCCTATTACCTATAAAAACAGTTTTAAACAGTTCTACAATAACAAATGCAGTCTACTGTGTGACAATATCACTAAGTGCAAATTGCAACTGTTAGTTAATTCAGTCTAATTAAGGATTTTTATAGTTAAAATGCCCTTTCCAGCATTACCCCTTCTGGCCACCAGAGGTCCGCCTAACCGGAATACTAGTGCTGTTTCCTAGTTACATTATACTCACCTGATTTCCATCACCAGCTATCAATCTTCCTACTTAAACCACCAACTACACTACTAGTAAGGTATTGCCATAGTTTGCAATACCATGTGGATTCTTGTTCTGTAATCCTTTCTGTATACTGATCCTTGACTGTCTTTCGGTGTACTGATCTTTGACTGTCTTGTTTTGTCTCCAATCCCTGCCAAGCCCTTTTGTACTTTAGCTGGTTTTTGCCCTCTGCCTTCTCTGGTTTTTGATTTTGCTGGGGTTTTTTTTGGATTAGTCTTTAACTGGCCCTTTCAACTAGCTCTTTTTCTGTTAAATTATTACCTGCATATGGATCCTTCTCATTTTCTTGAGTCTCACTCATTATAGCCCTAATTACATTTGGCCATAATATTGTCCAACCTCTGCACCTACTGCTAATATAATCACCCTAAACAAGTCCAGTGCCAAAGCATATGACGTAGTTGATATTCATCTGTAAGCAACTATAGTGTATCTTCTCTCTTTTAGAAGCTTACTCTGAAATGTTTCCATTTTGACTTGTTTTAGCTGTTGTAGAGTCAGTTTCTGAAATTCAAATGTTTGTATAAAAGTATAAAAGGTAGAATTTACTTTAATGTTTTTCTGAAGCTAATTAAATTATGTTTTAAGTGCAAATAAGTGGCTAGACAGAGAGTAATCATGCTAATGGAGGTACTAGCACTATATGGATTTATTGTATAATACAGTGGAGACTTAATGCAGACATAAACAAATACAATTACAGTGTTACTGAAGAGGCAGTGAGGACACTCTGACAGAACTCAACACCAAGGCTGTTGGTGTTGGCTGCATCCAGCAACAAACTCTTTTTTGTGTAAACGCTTTGAAAGGCTAAACAAGTAAAACATAAAAAACAAACCTGATTATTAGATTAAACAAATTATTGCCCTCGAATGTGTCAATATGATGAACCTCAGGTGATGTCAGGTAGTGACCAGCAGATGGTTGGTTTAGCCCATTTGTCTGCTGCCTGGCCTCTGCTCTGGTCATAGATAAACCACATAAGACTGTGGCTTATGTTACAGGAGAGGAGCGCCCTCCCTAGCAGGATGGATACCATCCTGCCCTAAAAGGCCAGGCTTGCCCTCGAATGTGTTCCAATTATCTTTAAACCCCTCACTGTTTTGTGAGCACTGCTTGGACATCCAGCAGTTCAGCAAAGATAACTAGCTGTACATTATAACGCCATGCTGCATTGGGATGGGACCAGAGCATACTATAGCATTGGACTTTGCCTTCGCTAACTGACACACCTCTGCAGTAGTATTTTTAGTAATCCCTGTTGCAAAATAGAGTCCCCTATAAACTGTGCTCTTTCAACAGGTTTCTCAGTGGGTGCCTCACTGAGTGGGGCAAATCTGTTGGACACACGGGAGAGGTGTGGTGCTCCCGTGGGTGAGCTGAAGCTCACCTATTTTGCTATAACCTCACCCATTCACCCCACTCCAAGGCCTGTAGTGCCGGATGTGAGGGCTTGTTAAATTTCGCCTAAAGAATCCAGAGCTTGTGCTTCAAATTTCCTCGATAGGTCTAGCACTTTCTAAGGACTGGATATGCACCTCTAGCGCTAGAATCTTCTCTGTCAGACTAGCAATTAATCTACACTTCTCACAAATAAAATTATCACTAATGCCGGACAAAGAATAGCTAAACATGTTGCACTCTGCACATGAAAGAAGAATGGAAATGTTACTTACATTTTAGGTAGTTCTTTGGATGTAGTTTTTGGTGATAAAGTAGTCTTTCATGTCTAGTGGAAGTTGCCAATTTCCAGGTAGAATGTAGTTAAGTCCAAGGAAAAAACTGATAAACAGTTAGAGAACAGTAAGGGCTAGTATGCCTAAACAGTTATAAAGCCATAAGGGCTAGTATGCCTAAACAGTGGTGTTGCTGCAAAACAGTTTCGAAAACAGGAAGCAGCATCTGCTTCACTGCTTGAAATATTCTGGCACTGGAACCAGACAGTCGAGCTCCTAGTCCTACTCATGTGGAAAACCAGTCAAGATTATCCTGATTCAGTACCTCTTCCAGTGTGGTCTCAGTACAAGTTATGACTTTTGGTTGACTGGATAATCTGGATGATCCTGAGGCAGTTATTATGAATGCATGTGAAACATGGAATTAAAAGAGCATTATTCTAAACAAAAATCAAACAAACAACAACAAAAAACCCAACCAATGCAACTCAAAGTAGATTTTAGAATGAACTGTACAGAACATTAGCAGGACAGTACAAATGAATGCTCATCATCCTAAAGCCTGAAGCCCTGTACAGACCTTCCAAGAAACACTTGGTACAGTATTTAAGGTCAGGAGGAAGCTCCATGACGTTTGAAAGATGAGTGTCAGTTTGAATGGCTGTCCTGCTCTCTAAGATTCTGATATATGGGTAATAAAGGTTATTGAGAGAACCACAGAGAAAGGCAACCACCTGGAAATTAGCTCTCGAGGCCCACAGCCAAGGGCCCTGGCTTCTGGAATCGCCTAGAAGACTTTTTCAGATTGTCTCCTAATAGAATAATTTCCTCCAAACCACCCATTAACTTTGCTCCAAACAGACTATTCAGAGGCTTCAACCCCCTGGCTTCCAATGCCTTGTCATCTTTTTCACATTACAATAATAATTCACGTGCAGAAGCCAAACCTTTGGGATTCTAATACTCTGCTATAATTGTTGTAAAATAAATACTCTGCTGTAAACAAATACTTCTTAAACGTGTCCTATAGAATCCCATCTCACTCAAGGAAAACCATAGCTTTGAGAGTAAAATAACTTTGTTTCTCAAGTCATAATATGAGCTATTCGATTTCATTAATGGCATCAGCGTTCGTTTTATCTTCAAGATGAAATAAATCAAAAGCATAGAACATATCTAAAAGTAGCAGGTTGCCATTTCTCAGTGGGTGAGAGATGGAGATATAGATGTATAGAAAAGATGGATAACAGAACATTCTGATAAATAACCTGGCTTCTGACCCGCATGCGAATTCATCGGGTAGGAAAAATTGTTAGCCCAGATACAGCGTCGGTGGGAAGTGCTCAGGTGTCTATGTGGGATACAGTGGAATGGATAAAGCTCCACATCTTTCTCCAATGAGACAATGTCTGCTCCTGAAAGCAGAGTCATGTTAACCACACATCCTAGACATGACCATCAGCATCCACTACCCCCACTGAGTCCTGTAAAGCAATCAGCAGGCACTGGGCTTGGTCTGGATTTTTAACCCAAAGATAAGATGTGCCCTCTCTAAAGACCATCGTGGTGTCAAAGTGTTTTAATTGGTGAACAGAATGTCAGTGGAAAATAGGGGTTTTATCTTCTCCTACTGCTCTTATCTTCTCAACAGAGGTCTTTTATTGGCTTGAAGGTCAAGAAGCCAAACTGAACTTTAAAAGAAAAGTCATCTATCAAGACCCCTGTAGTGGCAGTTTCTTCTAATTCCTGAAGTCACTGCATGAAACTCCTCAGAACCTCCTCAGAATCCTGTGCTGATATGTCGGTTGTATTGTTCTATTGAACACCCCTCCTCGTATAACACAGTGAGCTGTTCTTTCTTAGACACATTTTAGCACTGGCAAGCACAGTGAGAAAAGGAACCTTGATCAGAAATAACAAACAGATCCCCACAAAAAGTACTTGTTCTTTTATGTCAGTGGATGTCTGATTCTCTTAACATATTTATCTGTTCAGTTATGGCCTCACTATGTGTCTATAGAACACCAATGTCAGGAAGGGCCTTTAGAAAAGATCAGAGAAGATGGCTGGAGGCTTTCTGCATGAAAGCAGAAATTCTTCTGCCAGTGTATTAAGGGATAATATTGCTGTTTCCTACTTCTAATATCTCAACAGATGACATTTTTAGTATTTATTTTGGACCAACAATCTCTTTTACAGATTGCATCAAAGTAGTTTCAAGAATAACTGAAAAAGCCATCTGTAAGAGGTGGAAAATGGACAGCATCTGCAGATGGGTTTCAGACTGCCAATTGAGACATGGAGCTAGCCAATATGGCAGCAGCGGGCTGGTCTGAGCCAGGTACATACAGTACTGATGGTGCTTAAAGGTGTTTATGCGAGCACTGGTAATGTCATACTGGCCATGGCACTGCTTTTTGTATTTCTAATTCATCATTAATTAAAGAAAATAGCTGCATTCACAACGTTAGCCAGCACAAATTAAACATAAAACTGCTTTTGCAGTTTATACTTAATTATCAATCAACACGATAGTACTTGAACTTCTGCTTAATAAATAAATAATAACTAAATGGAATTCAGCACTTTTACTGTTGTTTATGACAAATCATATAAAATATATTATGCAATTTTTAGAAATTATGTGCAAAATTGAATATGGCCAAGATATTGCAAAAATAAGAAACTTGAACTGAACTTTCTTTTTCCTGTAATTCTTGTGCAGCAGAAAAGCACTATAAGACAGGGACATTCACCAAGCATATGCCCAGTTTTAAGAAGTCTATCCACTATACAGAGTCCATCAGTTTTGAGCGTGTTTTCAGATAAATACATTCACTCATGAGCCCCCCCCCCCCCGAAAAACAAACAAACAATGGATTCAATCAAATGAACACAATTTATCACAATAAGATGCTACTCTTTAATGAAGTTTCATCTAGCACCATTCCAATTGTCAAGAGCTACATTACATGGAGAAGTCCTAAGGAAGGTTTCCAAATAATCGGTTATTTTTTGATTACATAACATTGCACGAAGGCTTGCTCCAAGCACATGCTCCATACTTCTTGAAAAAAAAAAAGTTTCAAAACTACAACCAACCATGAACAGAAACTGTATTTATATTCAATCAATTGTAAACCTTTGCATTTGTCTCCTGGTAATGGTTGGTCATGTAGGAGTACCAGTAAGGCCAGCACATGCTGGTGCTGTGGCAGACTAGCCTGAACTAGGCTACTTTGGACCCCTGGGCTCACTTCACAGTCAGTAGGATATCTTGGAAAGAGGTGAAGTCCAGCTGCCATTGAAGCAATCCTTCACACAGTGTTAACATCAACAAGTAATAATAAACAATTAATTATTCTAGAATAAATTCTAGAAATTCTGAGCATTATGTGCTACCCACAGATTTATAGAAATCAAACAGAGTGATAATAAAACTGTAATAATAAATGAAATAACTATTAAAAATTCACTGAAATAAGCAAAGGTCATATTAAGAAGCCAACATTAAGCAGAAGATAATTTTTACTTTAACACATGCAAATAGAACGATGAGATTCCAAAAGTAAGAGGCACAATGAATTGTGACATGAATGAGTTGTGTTAGCATTAGCATTAGCCTGTTTAGCAGGCTGAAGGAACACTGCAGTCATAGCAGAAGTATAGCAAAGCTCCGCTATTGATTTGATACGATTCTCACACATCACTAAACTCACTTTAAAGTCACAAAGAATATGTCCTCTGTGAAAGGGCAAAGTGAAAGGCTTTCCACATAAAATGCTAACACACACACACACACACACACACACACACACACACACACACACACACACACGCAAGAGTTAGACCAGATGCAATGTGATGTTAATTTTAAACCAGAGTTGGCTCTACATCTTACAGCTGTGCAATACATACCTGCCACAAATTATTGCATTGTGAGTAAAAATACAATAATACCTATCAACCAGGGAGAGAGACACACACGCACACACACACACGTTTAGGCAGACGTGTTATTCTACTATGACTCCTGCCAAGTAAAGTTTCTGAGGGGATGATGAGTTTTTCAAAAGATTTTAGGTGAAAACAAAGCATATTTTTTTTGGAAATACATTTAGTTCTTAGGAAGCACAAAGCACTGGGCTTAAAGAAAAATCTGTATGTATTTAATGGATGGGAGGAGGAGGCACACCACAATTGCCCTTCAGCCAAAACAGATAATTGACTGCAATTGTCACTACCAGAACTGCTTCCATCATCCTAAAAATAAGTCTGCATGCAATTCAACCCATGTTGGCAAATAGGAGAATTGTGAATGAAGGTTCATGTTGGAACATACAAAAACATTTAAAGCAGAACATTAGTTTTGTACATTGTTTGGCATAAGTCAGTCTTGGCTCAATGCATGCCTATAAGCATGATATATTTAAAATATTACGTTAATACAGTGGCATGGACCCAATAAATATCGTTATTTGGACATTTTCAGTCTTGGTTGCTTCATAAAGACTTATGCCGTTTGTTCATGTCTGTGCGTTTTAAAATTGAGCCCGTTGATGTTATCCTAGCTTTTAAAAGATGGCAGTCCTTCCATGCCCACGCTGTCAACACAAAGACCCATCCATATATAAACATTATAATTCTAAAATTTGTAGCCAGAGAGATGCTACAAAGAGATGACCTGCTAGTGAATTCTGGGTGGTTAGGGAACAATACCTACTAATCTTAGTAAAGCACTCCAGTCAAAGTTGTTTTGTAAAATGGCATATGTAGCCTTTATCACACAACCAAGCATCATAATGTCAGACAAATGAAGAAGCAGCTACCACTTTGATCCTATTTGCATCATATACATACAATTACAGCTTTAGAGATGCACTTACAATTTCAGACAGATCAATTTTTACCATGAAGTTAAACTGCATAGCTTATGTTGCATAATAATTTCCCAGAGAACTAAGAGATATGATATGAAAGGAAGCACTTGCAATAACATACTATATAGGTTATGTGCATTTGCATAACAAAGATTTAACCAGTGCATATATTTAAGTACATTACAAGTCTATAGACAACACAGAACAATACTGGGTCAGGTGAAAAGATGCAAAATGATTATCAAATAAATTTTACTTCATATTCATACTCAAAAGTTCTTAAAAAGTTCCAAGTCTTTTGGAGACACAACAGGCTCTTTTTTCCGTTTCTCTTCAGGGTAGGTGTCAAAGTTTGACGAATCACCGTCATGTGCAACTTCAGGAATTATAGTTGGCTGATAGAGAGAAAGAGCACGGTGGACCGTAGAGGGAAAGAAAAGGTACAAAGACCCAGTTTCAGTGCCTGTGTCTTATCCTACCAGATCAGGGAAAGTACACCATCACAAAAGATCCACCAGATGAGCCTATCACTATTTAGCTGTGACACCTGCATTTTCAACAGTCATGACCTTTTGAAAGCGTGAAGATATACTGGGGAATTATAGGGTCTGAGGGATGAGTCACAGCATCAGAACCTATATTCTTATAGTGTTGCACAGATGCACAGATGTAACTGATCAGAGAAAAGTACATAGCAAAGGGTTTTACCTTGAGTCTTCTCTGTGGCACCATATCCCAGTCTACAGATCTGAACCATCTGTGTTTCTTCACATCTTCTGCTCCACTCTTGCAGTCCAAAACAGTGCAAAGTACATATAATAATCTCAACATCATTGCCAGGAGTTTGTTTTCAGTGTTTTGTGTTTCCTATTTTAGCAGTTGAAATCTGCATAATCATTAATTTGCTACCATTCACCCTAATATATACACTGTAAAAACAGAGAGGATGTGGGGATCAGTGTGGTGATCAGAGATATTATATTAAAAAAATGCATCTGTAGATCTGAAGCCTTCAGGCACTCAGATCAAATTCACATAAATGTTGCAGTGAACGTCAAACAGAAGCGTGTGAGGCAAGCGTCTGCTGAAAGCAAAGGTAACAGGGCCTCTTTGAAGAGTCCTGATCAAAGCTTCAAACCAAACAATCCCTCTGTGCATATAGGAAATACACTAAGTGTGGCCTGCTTGATTAGCATCTGTAAAAGACTGCCCTTTCTCCTCACTGAGCCAGCGGGTCTCGGGGGGAAAGCTCCTGGGAGAGGAGCATGAGGCAACAATAAACTAAATCTGCCTGAGATTTTCTGTGTTTCCTCCTAAACCCGTGTGAGCCCGCAGGAGGCCTGTGGAGTGACGTGGAGGATCAACCATCAGCGTAGCTTCACCACAGCCACACGTTTCAGCAAGTTGGCGGACACGCATGCAACAGCAAAAATGCTGGCCGAACAGAGGACAACCCTACTGCGGGACAAAGCCAAAAACGGACCAGCCCCTTCATACATGAGGTCAATGGTCAAAGCCCGATCCGTACCTCGAGTACTTCGAACCTCAAGTACGGCTCGGCTTGAAATACCGTGCTTCAGGTCTCATGGATGACAAGCATCGAGACTATTTTCTGTCCTGGCTCCAAGATAGTGGAATGAACTCCCACTTGCTGTCCAGACAGCAGAGTCTCTTGCAGTCTTCCAGTGCAGACTGAAGACCCATCTATTTGCAGAATATTTAAAGGACAACTGACACTGCTCCCATATTGACTGACTACATTAGTACTTATTGTAGGATATTGTTTATGTTGTTTAACAAACTCTAGCACTTATTGTTTATAGCACTCATCATTGTTTAAGATAGACCTTGTGTATTTTGTACTTCTAGGTATCAGCATTCATCTCTGTATTCTACAGTATTCTAGTTCATTGGTATGTTTGATTCTAACCTACTGCACTGTACTAGGATGTATTCTATGAGGAAATGACAAAGCACTTTTGTAAGTCGCTCTGGGTAAGAGTGTCTGCTAAATGTCGTAAATGTAATTGTAATTGTAATATGGGACAGAACTGCACTTGACATGTCTCTGCATTGATGTTTCATTGGGCACATCAGTTTTTTTGTAAATAAGACTTAACCAATACAGATTCATGTGAATGAAGTACAGAATGAATCATGTGCCGGAGTTTGTCCGCACATGTTTATGGAACAATGTATTTAAAAAAAGTATTAAACAGACTTCTAAGGCAAAGTCATGCGTCATGTGCAGACAAAATCGATTGGGTGTGGATTCTCTGGGGGGGATAACCTCAGCAACAGGGGACAGAGTGGAGAAACATGAGATGCAAGCAGATGTTCTGTTGTTAAATAAACACATGTTGTCCAGTAGAGATGATGATGCATCATTCTGTTCTACTGGGTCAACTGGTTTCTTATGATACTGTGTGGTTAGAGAGGGAGCTAAGGGGGGAGCTCTGTGTTAACACAGCTGCTATTGGAATCACCTCCACACACTAGCCAAACTGTATAAACACTCTGCAATATCTGCGCATGGGAAAGCACGGTGCAGCAGTCTGAGGACTGCTTCTTCCTAGAGACATGAAAAAAACCAATAGAAAGACCACACACAAGCACACAGGCTCAGTCTCTTTGTGTCCTGGGTTCATGTCTAACTTGCACTGCAGAAGCTTGCGGTATGTGGGGGCAGTGGCTGACCAGAAATATCTCATACCTGAAAATATCCATTGTGCCAATAAACTCAACATATTTCAAGCTGAAATGAAACAGTAGCACTGCTTCTGTCTAGGCTTCTAATTGGCAACAGTGTGAAGAGCCTGGAAAAAACAACCTTTCTCACAGGAATACATTTTTCTTGTTACAAAAGCAAAAAGCCTGCAGCACTGTTGGCTAGTGCTGTTGGCCAGTGCTGTCTGCTTACATATTAGTACAGAAATTAAACACCTGTCAAGATCAGTATATTTTAGCTGCCTTTTATAGACTGGCATAAGGTCATTCACACAGGCAGTGTTGGAGATGAAAATAAGACATTTATACTTTGTGTGGCACCTTGAGATCAGTGATTAAGTTCAACTAGTCAATTTAGCTCATAACTGATGAATTATGTCACTGTAATTGTAAAAGAATATCTTTCAAATTGGCTGTCATCTCTGTATATGCTATAGTTGCATAGGGCCATCAAAGAGCTGTGTTAACACACGTAACTGATCAACAAGGAAAAAGTTGAACAATTCTTTGCAAGAATTCTGCATATCTGGTGAGGGACTAAGTTAATTTATTGGGCGTTGTCTCCAGAGTTTCAACATGATGACTTATTACTTCATACAAGTGAACCGAGCCTAGAGTTGGCCCAGTACACTTCTGATATAATAGCAGCCCTTTGGAATCTGCACACAATGTTCATCTTTTCCACTGCTCTACTACATCATTAACAGGGTGGATAAGTTTGACAATAATGAAATCTTAGACATTTCTGTTAAAATTCTTACATCAGCAGTTTGATTACTTTTGTAATAGCATGTAAATCAGCACATTTGCTGTGTTTCTGTAGGAACATTACAATTTCCACAACAATGAATACTGATGAGAAAACTTTAATGATAATTCTTCTTTTTCTTTGCAGTAGTATTAGTAATAGTAGTATTAGTAGTAGTAGTAGTTTTTGTTTTTCTACAGGTCAAACATGCACATGGTTTAACAAATTTGAAGTGTCTTTTATTTTTGTTCTACACTATCTTATATTTTTTCCTCTTTTCCTGGGTTTTTTTTGTATATTTTATCCTGTAATAAAGACAAGGATGATTTTGAAATTAGCTTATCATTTTGTTTCGTTTGTTACTTTGTTACTTTCGTTTTATAAAATTAACTTTAAACCAAAACCTTTTGGGAGGACTGATTTTCAGGTCAACAAAGTGTTCACAGCAGTTAAGGGACACTTATTCTGCGAAGCAGTTGTTAAAACAAACAGATGGGAAAGAAGCTGCTCTAGGTTGTTACTTTGCACTGGACAGACCCAGAAATGTGTCAGTGCTAACTAGAGACAAATGCTAGTAGTAGATTGAAGCCCTGTTCCCCACAATGACCAGACAGCCGCAGTTATGAGCAGCACACACAGGATAGTTCAGCCACTTCTGTCTGGCAATTTTCAGCTGGTATCCCTTAAAACAGTTTAGTTTTTAAGAGCTTAAGTGTGAGAAAATACTGTCTTGTCCGGCCAGTGTGCTTAAATACAATTCATTCTCTAGGCCCTCGGAAAACAGGTTCCAAGTTTGTGCCTCATAAGGTAACATATGAGAGATTTTGATTGTGACTATGGGTACATGAAGTTGACCCACTAAACCATTTGAGAAACTTTAACTTGTTCAATCTATTATTAGCATTTTTATTATTATTATTATTATTATTATTATTATTGTCACTTTCGTATTCCATATTCAACTCTGAATTTGACTCTGACAGTCAAAACACTAGAAGTACTGAATCCTTTTATTGACCCCGGTATTATTCAGTTAGCTTTTAACATAGATACAAAGAATATACGTATACTGGAGGACATTAGAAAGAAATTGTCCCAGTTTAAATAATGATCAAGATGATTGCGTTGAGGTTTTATATAATCCTCTGTCAATACCTTTTGGATAAGCCTATATACAGGTATGTAAAAAACATTAAACCAAAATGACAGAAGATTAGGAGGAAATGAATGATCTGCCATACAGTCACTGAGAGAGGTAGCACAAGTATACTTTGGATTATATCTTTAAGGCCATTTAAGAGATGGTGTAAACCAATTACAAACAGCTCCTAAAATAAACAATTCCACTTGTTAAGTGCTACATTCATTTAACCTGACACCAGTGTAGCTCTCAAAGAGAAGGTGAATCCAATCACTGACATGAAAAAAAGACCCATTAGTGTGGATTTTAAGAGGTGTCAGGAAGCAGCAAAAAATGTAGAACTTCTGGAAACGAAGGACAAATAAGCTTCTGGTAGTCCATGGACTTGGAACTGGAAGGTCAAAATGAGCTGCTGATCTGACCCTAGTCAGAAAATATTCGGTCAGGGTGGCATTAGACTAGGCTTTAGTGAAAATCATGGAGCCTAACCCAAAGTCAACAATAGCAACCACAACAAAGGAGTATTTTTCAGAGCAAACAACAGCAGTGTTCATTTGAGCTCTGACCCACCATTACATTCTGCCATTACATTCTGTACTTTTTATTGCCCCCCCCCCCCCCCCCCCCCCCCCCACCTTGTAAAATTCCATGGGTGGAGAATGCCAAGCTTGGGTGTGGAGTGTGGGGTGAGTAAAGGGTTAAGTGGCACTAACCTCCAACCTGCTGGAGCTCATTAAGACACATGGAGGGGGAGATCAGAGGCAGTGCGGCTTTGTGGGTTTGCTGGCTATATTTAACACGCTCTACAAAATAAAAGCCTCCCATTTAGTCCTCTCTGTAGTGGTGAACCAAACCTTTACTGCCAGCACAGTGAAGCTTACGCTATTGCTGTGCCAACCCCATGTGCCAATATCGGCCACCCAGGACAGCGTGAGGAAACCACTGACTTGCTGATAAAGATTATAATTAGAACCACTTTGCTTAGACGATTTCACATTAGTTTCAGATTTCATTAGGGACACAAATATATCTGTATCTTTCCTTCCTGGTGACTAAGTGGAATATATGGTGCTTTTGGGGATTTTTTAATCCTGACATGTGAAAGCTTGGGGATGGTGTGAGTGTGGATGCCTCCAAGCATGGAGATGTGAAGGCTTGGATCCTTACCCTCAGGTTTCCCAGGCGCTTTGCTCGGTCAACGACTAGGAGCTTCTTAATGAGGTCTCTAGATTCAACATAAAGCGGGAAGTTTAAAGTTTTACCATTACTCACTGGTTTTTTTTCTTCCCATGACATCGTTCAGAAAGCATTCTGAAATCAGGTTCTCTTAATGATAAGGACACTTGCTATAAGACCTAAATTAGAACGTACCAATTTAAACATAAATCTATTTATTCACTGAAATATTGTTTGTAATCTTGCAAAGGTTATGTGTGGAGCCTGATATATGCTGTAAAGTTAATAGAATTACATATGAAAGTTAGCTTGAGAGTTAGAGTTAGAGAGTTAGAAAGTTAGAGTGTGTGCAGTTTTATCATTTTGTGTATCCAGGTACAATATTTTTTGTACACTACAGAAAGAAATGAAAGGGAGAGAGTCACAGGCCAGGGAGGGAGAGAGTCACAGGCCAGGGAGGGAGAGAGTCACAGCCCAGGGAGGGAGAGAGTCACAGCACAGGGAGGGAGAGAGTCACAGGCCAGGGAGGGAGAGAGTCACAGCACAGGGAGGGAGAGAGTCACAGCACAGGGAGGGAGAGTTACAGCACAGGGAGGGAGAGTTACAGCACAGGGAGGGAGAGTTACAGCCCAGGGAGGGAGAGAGTCACAGCACAGGGAGGGAGAGAGTCACAGCCCAGGGAGGGAGAGAGTCACAGCACAGGGAGGGAGAGAGTCACAGGCCAGGGAGGGAGAGAGTCACAGCACAGGGAGGGAGAGAGTCACAGCACAGGGAGGGAGAGTCACAGCACAGGGAGGGAGAGAGTCACAGCACAGGGAGGGAGAGTTACAGCCCAGGGAGGGAGAGAGTCACAGCACAGGGAGGGAGAGAGTCACAGCACAGGGAGGGAGAGTCACAGCCCAGGGAGGGAGAGAGTCACAGCCCAGGGAGGGAGAGAAAAAGCTGAAAAAGTATTCTAAATGTTTCTGTTTCTAAAGCTCAAGTCTAAAACTGCATGCTATATTAATGGTCTTTGTTTTGTTGTTAATGTATACTTACTTTACATAGAAATCCA
Source organism: Electrophorus electricus (assembly GCF_041902795.1). Lineage (NCBI taxonomy): Eukaryota > Metazoa > Chordata > Actinopteri > Gymnotiformes > Gymnotidae > Electrophorus > Electrophorus electricus. Next base: position 21,527,155 of record NC_137505.1, on the reverse strand, counting down.
GATGCCGAGGGAAGTTCAGTTTCGCAGAAAGAACCTTCTGATAGATCCCAAAAGGATTATCATCAAAGAATGGTGGATACCTTAAACAGAAAATAAAACATTTTATGCATTGTTTCATTTTGAGATTTTAAACAGATTTTAAAGACATAGCTAGAATTCTTTGCAGACATTGTTAGGTTTGGGCTCTGTATGGCACAGACAATACCAAACTGCCACCAAACCTGGAAGCTGGAAAGTCAACTTAAAGCAGGTTTTAAATTGAGTCTTGCCATCAGTTCGCTGTTTCTAGTGGATCGTCTACTCAAAGAGAGAACATTCAGGCTCAGGCCCAGTCTAACTTAGTTCATCCCAATCCATCCCAGTCCAACAAGGCCATGTGAGGATCCTCATTCACCGGATGCTATCAGTGTGAGGTCATGTGCTGTATTCCTAAGCAGACAGGGCCCAGAAAGGCTGAGTGATCTGTCAGAGATGACAGTTATGGTGTCTGTATGGAACATCGATCACCATCAGACTATCCCATATGTGCCTTTTTTCCCCTGTATTGACTGTGCACAATATGTAGCTTCATATAACTGTATCTGCAAAACTACAGTGTGAACACAAAATCTTTACTCATCATCTGTTCTCAGAATTTGAAATGTCCTTTCAGATGTTTCATGCCTTTGGCTCAGGTTTGAGAATTTTTAATTTTTTTCAAAACTGAATATTGATGTAAATGGTTTAATTAAGTTGGTACTGTTTAAAATGTGTTGAGGACACTGATCATCTCTAAAGTATTCCAAATACACACTTTTAATTATATATTGGATTATATATAAATACAATGTATTATATGCTTATGTAAAAGAGTACATAGGACACATCATATAAATATTTTTTAACACAAAGCAAAGCATTGTGTTAAAATTTAGGTCAGCTATGAAGAATGAGAAAATGAGTGTAACTAACTAGCATATGTAATGTAATGGAACACTGATGGATTAAACAGAGCAATTGTTAGTAGTTAGAAAGTGACCTGACTAAGTGACATAGCACTTACGTCCTCAGATGGACATGTGCACAGGATGTGATATGGAGACATGGAGAGCCAACAATCTGTTCATGTTTTTTTCTCACTAATGAAAAAACAGATTGGCCTGTTGAAGTGCTTTGGGTATTGTAGTCCTACTGCTACTATGGTTATGTAACATTTTTTTCACTCAACACCAACTCCACAGGGATAAGAGCTGACATCTTCAGAGGGTGCATATGCATAGTTGTTCTCCATCCAACATCAACAAATAAATGCTGTATTTTGACATGAGAACATCAGAAGAAGTACTTTTGAAACTCAAACCTCAAATGAATGGACTGCTCAAAGAGTAATTTTGTGGGTTTTTTCCAGCGATTACGTTTCCCTGCAGTCTAGCGCCCCAGAGCTCAGCAGGTTAAAAGCTAAAAGGAGCAGTCTCAAACATCACTGAAGGCTTACAGGTGGCCCAGATGTTTAACCATTATATAACGTAGTCTGAAAAAAACAATATCCCAGTCCCTTGTCCTCTGTGCTGCAAATGACCTGTTCAGGAAGAGACAGCTGAACGGATCAGCACCTGAAGATGTGGGTCCTGGGGCAAAAACAAGCTGGAAAGAGGCAGGCGGCTTTCGCAGGGAATGTTCGCAGGGAATGTTCGCAGGGAATGTTCGTTTCCCTATCGGAAGGGTCTCGTGAATGGTCAGAAAAGCCACAGGGGCAAAAGGAGCTTTGCCTGCAGGGGTCAGGACTTCAAAGCCTGCTCTGATTTACAGCCCCCCGAGCCCCACTATGGAAAACAGGTTAGCAACCTCAAACTGCATTAACTGAGACTGAAGCACGTCAGGATGGGGTCTGCCTTCTTACAGCAAAAAGAGGTAAAGAAAGTTATGATCCCAAAAGGTGAAACTGTCAACCAGCAGAGGGGATTTCAAGCAGTCAGTAACACAGCAGGCTACTGCTGACCATGGAAAATGGACACAGATAAATGAAAACCCCGGATCAGGCTACATGGTAGTCAGTTCCCAGCCTGACTCGCTGGCCATACTATGTGTTCTCAGGAAACGGTAGACGATAGAAAGCCCAACTTCCTTCCTTATCCGCAGTCTCCGAGAGAGAACACACGCCAACCATAACATGACTGCTTGCCCTGAAGTATACATGCGCATACATGCACCCACGCAACCACTCACATATACGCATGCACTTACCCACGCACACAAACACCCAGCTGGAAACAGGAAGGCTGGGAGATTGTGGGCTACCTGAGAAAAGTGCATGCAGCAGATGTGCAAGACCTCCAGAGGACTAGAGGAGTAGAGAGTAAGATAGTCAGATCCAGAGCAGTGTTATACCCAGAGCACGCTAGAGTCTGATCTAGAGCAATTACACACCCACAGCAGGTTAGAGTTGTGTGCAGTGCAGTTACACCCACACAGTAGGATGGAGTCAGATCTGGTGTACTTCTATGTACAGAGAAAAAGGTAAGAGCTCCCTCAAATTCAAGGCATTGCTTACTCTGTAGCTTTATCAACCCTACATCTGTACTGAATCAAATTAATATTTGTGGAGGTGAATGCATTGTTCTTTATTTTGGCTCATGCTGTTAGCATGCCCTTAAAATATCATAGATCATTTCAGTTACAGCAAAAGGGGAACAGTAGAACAACCGTTCCTCTATTTTTTAAAGTATCAGCTCAGATCCAAACTTATTAGTATTGGCAACATGATATGCCCAGCTGCCCAAACATCTCAGACACACAACTGGATTTAATTTGCTGATCAACCAAAAACCAAATCTAGGCCAATTCTCATCTCCAACCAGCTTTGAGTCTCTGCTTCCTATTTAATCATGACATACAATGAATATTTATTGAGCAAAGTAGTTGGTAGTCATCGATACAAATGATGAAAATAGTAGGTAAGAAAGTGTCTGATTTAAAAGTGATTGTTATACATATATGTTGTTATATGTATATTTTATGTTAGACAGAATTTAGTGCTACAGTTGCATATTTCAAGACCTCTGTTGACCCCTAGTGGTGGCTCATGTGCACACAACCTTGCACAGTCGGTATCTCACTCGGCCCGAATAAAATTTTCTCACTTTGAGTTCTCATATTTTATGGAACCTGTTCAAAACATTTGTTGTAGTAGTAGTCACTGTCACTGCCATTATGACTTACACATGCAATCTGAAGTCAATATCGCTCAGCTGTAGACAGTTGCGGCTAGTAAATAGCATCAAGACGACTGTGTCCCATATTGAGTGCCAGCCAGTCCAGTGTTGCCTTGAACGTCTGACATCAGAGAGCCAATACCGCTGTGACAGTTCCATTGCCAGGAGGGCAGAGTGCTGACAGTTAGATTAGACTGTTATGGCAGCATGCAGGCCTGTCACCTCATAGAGAAAAGGTGAGCGCATTTGTTGCAGCGTGAAGCGTGATCCATTTGGCAGTGTGTGCAGCAGTGGTGTGGGTCATGTGAGTGAGAACAGGCAAGGTGAGTGTTTCACAAACCAACGCTGCTTAATTGCAATTACAGAAGCATCAGCAACAATCAGGTTTTTCTCTTTCAAGGATGCCTGTTTAGTGAGACTGGAGAGAAGAGTACTATCAGATCGAAGTGTTACTGAACAGGCAGTACTTAGATTTTGGACAAATTATCTTACAGCTTCAGAGGCACCGGTGCTGCAGAAAAATAGCCAATGATCATTCCAATTTTCTGGATATGTTTAAATGAAGTGACTGGTAGATACAGGACATGCACTCACCCAGACAGCATCTCAAAGATGAGGACACCCAGCGCCCACCAGTCCACAGCAAGGCCGTGACCTTTGCCCTGGATGACTTCAGGGGCCAGGTACTCTGGAGTTCCACACAATGTACATGTCCTGCATGCACACACACACACACACACACACACACACACACACACACCAACACCCCCCCACACACACACACACACACCAACACCCCCCCCACACACACACACACACACGCACATTTTTGTAGCTGATGTCATATCACTGTATTTGCCTCACATTCACACACTGGAGTGGCTGACACTAAAATCAGCACACACGCTTCACAGCACTGCCAACACTGAAAGAATAAATGACTAACACGAATGGTATATAATCATGTATCTATTATAAACCTAAATATGTCCTCCAGGAATGTATGAAAATTTGTGAATATTTTCATAACTGTGGGTTTCTAAAGGAAGTCATAGATGATGCTTTTGCTTGTGTTTTACCTGTTTAGACAGTGGACGCACTGATCTATGGACCCATTGTCCTACTGTTCAGACAACAAGAATTCCTTTGCTGCTGACTTATCCTACAAATAAAACAGCGGCTGATATTATACTTAAACACTTCAGAATCCTCCAGGACGATGCAGAGACCACATCCCTTTTTAAGGATCCTCCACTACTCCTCCTCTAAGACGTGCTCGTCAAGAGCGAGATAAATGACCATTCAGATAACAACTGTGGTACTGTAGCCGCTCCAGACGTGCTACGTATACATTTATTAACACAGCCACTAAAATAACTGGCACAAAAGGATCAATTGTCATTAACCATTACTCGTCATGCATTACTACGGGAGATATCTACTGTATTACTTGCAAGAGATCTTTATACTGGAGAAACCAAGAGATGAAATCAGCCTTATTTTGGAGAAACCAAGAGGATTGCTGATTGGGTTGTTAAACACCTTCAGACCCTCAGAATTAGAAAGATTTGTTGTTTCTAGTGGCAAGGCTCTGGAAACCTTGTGAACATATATATATATATATATATATATATATATATATATATATATATATATATATATATATATATATATACACAGAAAAGAGAGAGAGAGAGAGAGAGAGAGAGAGAGAGAGAGAGAGAGAGAGAGAGAGAGAGAATGAATATGTATTATAGTTCCAGTGAAACAGGACATATTGGACAAAGTTCTTGCCCAGCTGATGAAGGACCTCTGAAACAATGTTTCAGTGTTTCTCTGGAAAGTCTGTGTACTTCATTACAATTTTGAATATCTCTACATTTCTTATATATATCTATATATCTATATCTATCTATTTATATATACATACACACACACACACACACACACACACACACACACACACACACACACAGATACACACAAATCTACACACAGATTAAATTTTGAATGTATACAGATGTATATTTGAATGTATAGGAATGTGTATTTTTTTTTTTTTATAGTAGTGCCCTATCCATCCAGAGCCAGAAAGCTGGCACCTGAAATGCATCAGACTCATTTGTGCTGCAGTTCTGTGGCTGGGGCTCTTCCCAGCTCCGAGCAGATGGCTGGCCAGACTCTCGAAGTCCTGCGAGCCTGGGGAGGTGCTCAGTAGGGTGACCCGAGCTTAACGCCAGTATGGCTCTGCCAGACTGGAGCAGAGTGCTGTGACGTTTCAGAGACGTTTTTGAGCCTACACTATGCCAGGTCTTGAGGCTCCTGACTGGTGCAGTTGGCTAGGACATTGCTGTCTGGCTGCTTGGATACATCCCAGCTACTGTAAGCTATCCGTAGAAAGGAGTGCAAGAGAGCACAGTCAGCCATGCCCTAATTGAGTAGGAGGGCTTATTCCCTCTGTCTGTCCATTCAGACTGATGACAGGCATTTGTGAGCATTTATAAGGACATATACAGGATTGGAAAGATATCCTTATAAGCCCTATAATAGATGTGTTGTTTGGCTGATCTGAAGGAAATATGTATGTATTGGTTCTCACCGAGGCTTGGTGGCTATCGTGGAACCACACATGTTTATACATAAAAAAATAGATCTGATTTTGTAGTCTCAAAGGATCACCCCCATGTTTTGGTTTCTATATTCATACCCCACGGAACAAATAAGAGCTGATGGTGTCTTGTGGACACATATGGGACAAATATAGAATTCCAATTTATATACCAAGTGTTTCTCTCTCTCTGAAGTGTGACAGTGGTCCCAGGCTGCATTATAAAGACACCAGGCTCTCAGAGGGAGAATGACTCCAGTGCAGAGATGGGTCTGGTGAGCAATCCGTCTCTGACCCACTCATCTATCTCTTGTTCTCTTGCCCCCCACCCCCACCCCCACCCCCTTTTCTCTCTCTCTCGCTCTCTCTCTCTCTCTCTCTCTCTCTCTCTCTCTCTCTCTCTGGAGAGGTCATTAAGTGCAGACGTATGCAGTACAATAGCACAGAGCACACTGCTGTGGTCACTCTGCTCCTGATTATTCCTGCTATCAAAGTGATAAAATACTCAGCAGACATCTGGTCATTCCCCCCCCCCAGCTACTGATAAATGATTCTGGGTTTCCAATCCAATTAGGTCATATTTTAAAATGGCCCTGTTCAAATCTCCTGTTACAAGTTCATGATAAGATTGTTATTTATTATTCAGCCACAACAAATAAAGAAAAAAGCTTTTTCAGAGTTATCTGTGTAATAAACCCAAATGTATTCAAAATTGTGTTTGCTGTTATAATTAGTAAAGCCTGCCCTGGGTTATACTAGTAAAGAGGGATATTGCTATTTAAACTGTAATAACTGTTTCGTGCTCTTTTGTTAAAAATGTTACATTGAAATGCTAAATTGCAGGTGAATATCCAGACCCTATCCACCCCTAATCTGTATTCAGTCTGACTACTTCTGCACCACTGGTATTTCCTTCAGACAGCAGAGGCACTACATGTCATAGCCATTGGGGGGCATTGTTTATTCACTACGTGATGTTCAAACAAATGACCAAGGTTGATTTTCCAGGGCAACTAACAATTAGAAATGGATTCAGTGTTTTTGTTTTTTTTTACCACAGTAACTGAATGAATTGACCTCTAAAAAATTGCAGTTTATATATATATATATATATATATATATATATATATATATATATATATATATATATATATATATATATATACATATATACACACACACACACACACACACACACACACACACACACACTGTTATATATACTCTGTTATGTGTTTGAGGTGTCATTTTCATTATGGTTGTTGCATGAAATATTTGCCCATGTTTCCCATGGGACACATTTGCTCTTACATGTCTGCAGTGTTCCGATGCACTAAGCATCCATTTTGGAAACCAATGTTTTTTTTCCCCTTTTAGCTTGTGATAGGATGCATAATGATTTTGATCTAGCTAATGGTACTGAAACAGATGCTTCAGTTAAATTAAAGACACACGGGCTTACATGGCTCTGTCTCTACAAACCTGACTGAATTCCAAAATCTAAAACAGAATTAACAGTGAAAATTAAATAAATCAATAATGACATCACTATATATTAAAATTCCAGGGAATCTATTATAAAGCATCAACATGTTTGTATAATATTAAGTGTAGACACTAGAGTGTTATATTTAACATTCAGTAAGTTTTTAATTTAAAAAAAAGAAGCGGAACAGAAATTTGATGAAGCACTGGTCAAAATCCAACAAAGCTCTCAGTACTAGCTGAGAACAGTCTTACATAAGCTTTAACATGCGAGCACCCATTCAACATCAGTGGAGAACTTCTGGCAAAATAAATTCGTAATTTTCTTTAGAACAGTATTTGCAAGCCACACTGTATATGAATATTGTGTGCTCAGAGGAGCAAGGTGTATTCTAATCTCTGCATACCATTTTTAAATGCTTCAACTAATGGAAACAGACAAATCAATCACTGGTAAGAGTGCATTAAAGCTACATGTTTTCTAGGTCCCTTATTCCTAGTTATGATAACAACGCTTAAATCGTCCCCTACCTGTCGACCACTTTCTTGGCAAAGCCAAAGTCAGTGAGCTTGATGTGACCTTCCCGGTCCAGGAGGACGTTTTCTGGCTTCAGGTCCCTGTAAACGATGTCCTTGGAGTGAAGGTACTCGAGTGCGCACACGATCTCGGTGGAGAAGAAGAGGGCCGTGTCGTTGGCAAACTTGCCCCTGCTCCGCAGACAGGTGAAGAGCTCACCACCCGGCACATACTCCATCAGCATGAAAAGACAGCGTTCGTCATGCCACGTCCAAAACCTGAGCATTCGGGATACAAGCCCCGAAGCATCAGAAGGTTCCTCAGGATCTTCAACTCTTAACCCTGACCTACATGTTACCAAGGCTTCTAGTACATGCAGATGGAGTGGACAGAGGCAATGTTAACTACAAGATTCAAAGGAGAGGCTGTCTGAGGTTTATAGTGTCCTACAGTGCCTAGATGCAGTTTTGCAAGAGTTTTAATTTGGGCAGAAGGAACTCTTTGATCAATGGCTTGACTTTAGACATGTTGAGATGTACAGGCACTCATAAAGAACCACCAAAGTCCAGCTCAGTGGCTTCTGCTCTGATGTGTTGCTATGCAGCAATGCTCAGAGACTAAGTAAAGTTCATTTTGCCTAACGTTTTCTGGAATGCAATGTCGGACAATAACCTGAGAATATGTCCAAAGCATGTGTAACAGAGTTTCAAGAAATCCTCAGAACTGCTCTGAAGAAAAAGTGGCAGACCAATGCTTTATTGAAAGCTAAAAATACAGAAGCTTGTGCCAGTGGCAGTGGCTTGTGCCAAACCTCCTTCCTTCAATCTGCATCAATCTATGTCATGTGACTAAGTGAAGCACATTTTCAGGAAGGACTCCTACCATTAATCCTGTTTGTTGAGATTAAATTGACCCCTGATTTTATAACTCTTATCTACTGTCTTTATGTTCAACTACCCATGACTAATTGGGAATAATATTTTTTTAAGTTTATAACTTTTTCTTACTTGAAAACATGAAAAGAGGAAGCAGTTGGACACATCTCAGTGAAATATGAAACAGACAAGAAGAGTGAAAAATTCTTGATCAATAAAATCAAATGCTTAAATCAAGCGCTTTATACATTTCCATTGCTGAAGATAAGATCAGAAACTAAAAGCATCTAAATAAACTGAAACCAAATCACCGAGCACATCCACGTCTGGCAGACCATTCATAGGGAAGAGAGCCAGCGTCTGGAGTGTCTTTGCATCATCCGATCTGGGTTAAAGTACCTTTAGCAGAAAGCTGAGAATCGGCTCTTTATTCCCACAGGCCATTGTGCTATTTCAAATCCAAAGTCGGGGCACACAGATCAACACCTCATCTTAAGAACATGCATATAAAGTGCTTGGACCCGTTCCTTCCCATGAGCCAGAGAAGATGCCACTATTGCTGATATTTTAGATTTAATACCTTTAAGCATTAATATCTACAATACTTTCAAATTATAGAAAAAACAACCTTTAAGCATACTGTGCAGATTAACTCCAGTTTTACTAGTGTTGAGAAATAAGTTTCATAACAAGCAAGAAGTGTTTCAGAACATATGAACAAAAACTAATTCAACATCATACCAGCTCTTAATATAAGTCAAAACATAATGATCAATCAGCATTAATTTTATACAAAATCACCAGTATTCTTGTACATCCCTAAAACATTCAAAATCTTGAACGAAGGTTAAAATGTGGAAGGAAACGATGAGCTGCCCAGAGGTAACAGTGACAAATGCATACAAGTCTCTGTTTCATCCAGAAAATACCTGCTCCAATTGGCCAGAAGCATAGTGGCTTATTTTACATTATTAAGATTCAGCCTTTGCTGCTTTGAATCACCTTTACGAACCCACCAAGCCACCTTTTGCTGCTTCTAATGTAACGGCCATAAAGAAGAAATAAAGACAGAAACGAGACTCACAGCTTGACGATAAAGGGATGGTTGACCTCCATGAGAACTTCCTTCTCGTTATGAACATGTTGCTGCTGTTTCAGCTGGATCAGGTCCACTATCTTCATAGACTTTAGCGCAAAATAGCTCTTAGTTCTCCTGTCTTGAACTAATATTACTCTGCCAAACGTCCCCGTGCCTGCAGAGAAATAAAGCAAGAGCTGAATGAATGACACCCACAGTCATCCCAGTCAAAACAGCAGTAGTGATATTTTTTTCTTATGCATGGACTTCCAGAAGCAAATTTGTAACTTGTTTCTAAAACAACTGTTTTATTTTTAATTATCTCATAGTCAGGTTCAATTCACATGATGCAAATGCATCTCTTGATCTTTGTTTCATTTAGTACTAAATAAGGGAATGAGCAAAGGCTTCTACTGTGTAAAGGCTTGCTCCATGTTCCTCGATCTATAACCTTAATGTGCAATCTATTCACTCCTTGGGTTCCCCATGTCATCATAAAGCCAAATTGAAATATTTTTTTTGTACCTCGTGGCTTTATCCCTCTTCCTTTTGCTGGAGGTTAAATTCTGGTAGTACACTATAGACATTAAACTAGATGCATCATTTCAGAGTATCGATTTACTAGATTGTCAGGTTGGTTACGGGTTGGATTTACTCACCCACAGTGGCAATGGACTCCAAGATGCCCAAGGAGAAGTCTCTGGCGCAGGCCTGGGGCTGGCAGGTTGCACCGTCCGGTAAGTTTGCGGTCCTCTTGCTATCATCCCGAGATGAGTCTGTGCCACCTCCTGTCGATGTTGTTGCCGCTGTCATCTTCTAGCGCATGGCGGAACACTACAAACTGTGTCCATAGCACCGTAAAACGCAAAACCTCCGTTCGTTTTTCGCGCCACACGCTTGCTTCGCCATAACATCAAAGAAACACGTCGCCGCGCGCCGGAGCCCGTGGGGCAGCTTTACGGTTATGTAAACGCGCTTGTGCGCGCAAGTGGGGCAGAGACGTTTTGTTTTCTGCAGCCGTGAAGACAAAGCCAGAGCAAAATAACCCCTCACTGCGCGTTGGGCTGTCTTTAAAATTATTGCAAAATAAAGAGCCTCTTAACCAACGCATCTAATGTAAACGAACCCCTGCCTCATGGTTAATAAGCCTCGTCCATATCTCCCCTCAGGTCGGAAGCCTGAGCTCCATTTGGGACCTCTGCTGAAGAGACAGGACGTCCGGCAAGGAGGAGTCTGCCAGGGCTTCTGCACTGCAAACACGGCTGGCTTTTTATTGGCACACTTACGCAGCTAATTTTCTGCAACAAAATGAAAACTAAATTAACGTGAATATTCTTTGATTGAATTAATACATAATAGTATTCCCCCTTGATCAATAAGAAGTATTGTGTATTTTAGTCTATCAACATGGGTAAAAAGGAAGGCAGGCATATCATAATTCCACATCCAACGAAAACAAAATTTAACACAATTGTGTCCCGTAGTTTTGCCATGACCTGAGAAGGCTGTAAGTGAGCTCCACTGTGAGCTAGGATGGCCTAGTCTCGCCTCAGGACTGAGGTGCATGCCTGGTGAAGTGTTACTAATGGCCTACGCTAAGAGAGCCCCTCATCTTTTATTCTTTAAAATCCTCCCCACTTCTTGCTGCAGTAACTCCAACATAAGCTCCATTTGTTAGAGAGCTATTCAGCGGCCAGTTGCTGAAATGCATGAATTATGCATTGACTTTTCATGCTCATTTATATTATATAAATAGAATATTAACACACAGTAAGATCACCCGTGTTAACACAGTGAGTGTACGTTAGAGATCTACACTGTTCACACCTCAGACTGTTCCAACGTTAATTTGACACACATCATTTTTCTAGATCACTTAGGTACCATCTTGATGGCAATCGTGTAATGACGTATTTAATTATTATGCTGATCAAACTATATTATAAAACCAATCTGTTTTGGTGCAAGTGGGTTTATATGGTATATCTGGCACTGCTACTTTGGTTATTTTTATGGTACATTTGACTTTACTAAAAGCTTCTTTTCCTATACTTCCCACTTACTTACCTTCCAAGCATATATATATTCTTATAATAATAATATCCACATTTGATATAATGGTGCTGCCTCTGACATTCCCTGAATATTGTAAGGCATTTTTTTTTTTTTTCTGGTTTAGTTTTGCTTTTTTTTTGGCCAAAAGTTTTCATATTGTCTTACATACTCACATTTCTAATCTTTAATTCACAAACAGGCTAACCTCTATTCCCACCAAGCACCAACCACAAACCAGCGATCAGCTAACTTTGGAACCGACAATAAACTGTCTCAGGAGATGCAAATGCATAAATAAATATAAATAATCTTCTACTAAAGTCTGAGAAGGCATAACGCATTACAATCCAGTCTTCTCAATCTGACTACACTGGAAGAAAGTCATCGGTCCAACAAATATGTGGTTCAGTCTCAGAATCATGGTTATGAAACTCTGCCCTTGTGATAAAGCCTGTTTTCTGATTCCGGCTATTTATAAGACAGGCTTTTGCCACAGATTTGTCTATAAACAGCTCATCTCACTTTTATTTGAATATATTATTCAGATGCTATTCTGTCAGAAATCGTCTGGATTATTTAACGTCTTGAGTTCATCAGAGACACTTCTCTAAAAAGGGTGTTAAGATGTCTTTCTATTATTTTCTAAAGATGTACTGGAGGTGTTCAAATGCCAGAAAACCCCACTATATTGCTAAAACCTCAGCAGTTGCAGAACTGTAAAATTCCTGCGTCCTACAACACTGCACCCAGATCAAAAGGTTGTTTTGCCTTGAGGAAGGCAGACCAATGCAGGCTAAGATTATATTGGTTTAATTGTCCACTACCCATTATATCCATTAGTCCAAATTTAGGTGATTGACCATAAATATTTAAGGAGGCCTAGTACTTCAGTCTTAGAGTACTTTTTTCTCCTCCATCAGGGCTATTGGCCAGCTGTGGAGAGACAACAGCAGACATGAACTGCCTCATGGGTAATTATTGAAAATGAGATGATCAATATAGCTAATGTCCATTCATCTACTTTGGCTTAATCTAAAATTCCAAACACAGGGAATACATTTTTTTTTTAAAGAAAACGACAAAACTGACTGCTCTAATTTGTTGTAGATGAAGCCTTAACTTTCTTCCAAAATACAGCAGTAAATATATAAAACATCTTTTATAAGAAATAATTCCAGCTTGCATTACACCCAGAGTGTTGTGGCGATGTAAAGTGTGTTGTCCTTATCTGATAAATGTGGCGACTCTGAAGTTCACGGATAAAACAGGCCGTCATTTACATTCCAACAACGTGGCCGATGCAAGCATGGATCAAATGCAATCTGGCCCTCCAGCTGAGCTGGCATCCTCCATATGCCCAAGGAAGAACTGTTATTTTATGTTTAAATGAGGAAGATTATTTTATATTGTAATAATCATATTTTTTAAAAATACCACCATCTATGCCAGGGCCTGTAATCTTTTAAGCTCCTGTAAGGTGTCCCGAATAAGCCCACATGCCGTGCTTTCCTTGAGAAATGTATTCATGTCAAGAAGCAACAGCAACAAACCCCTGATTTGTTATGCCTAGAATTAGATTTTCTTTTTGCCATTTTACGTCTGCTTGGCATGAGTGAGCAGCTGTGATTTAGAAGTAATGGTAAGGTTATATGTTTTACACTATACATCATAAGGTAGATTATCAGAATGCTGACTAAATATTGAACCTTCCCTACATGCATATTTTCATGCACACATTTCTGTCAGGGGCTGCCCTGCTACGTGTAGGATACGTAGCCACTCACAGAGGCCTCTTCATCTTTGACCTGCTTTGCCTACTTCACCACCCGTTGTTCAACCACACCTGCAGCTCATGACACCGATTAGGACGGAGATACCATTTATATTGCCAGTGCTGCACTGAAGCGCTGTTATGAAATCACCTGCACCTTGTGGTCCTATGATTGCATTTGTTTTGTGTAAGTCATATGGATGGAAATACACTGGGACAGTTTACCTCAGGATAATTTAAACACCTGGACATGATAGAACCCAGCAAACCAGCCCTATATTCCAGTTACAGCCTAATTCAGAAACATTTTTATATTCAAAATAAATAAACACAAATGTCCACAGAGCTTTCTTAATGACCAGTGCATAATTTTGCCCTGAATGTGCAGACTCCAAAGCTCTTTGCTGTTTGTCCGTTTCTCACTGCCATCATAACACTGAGGAATCCTTGTACTAACAAAATGACATCACAAAGTGACAGTGACCTCACTTGCTCCGATAATGTATACATTTGCGTTACATTCCACAGTATACTCCGAGAGTGCACATTCATTAGATCAGGGTGAAGTCTTTAAAGCTGAATTTTCTGTTGTATACCAGTAAAATATTATGAATGGCCAGATGATGTTGCATACTGACCAAAGGTTGCTATTCTGCGAGAGGGCTGATTTTGTCTTTCCTTCCATAGGTGGTTGTGAGGAGCAGGAGGTCGACACCACAAATCAGAGGAGCTGAGAACAACAAGCATTAGATCCTTTTTAAGACTGCCTGAACCAAACACACACATCCATCAATCACATCCACCTGGGCTTTACTCTGTTCATAAGCATACATATTGCAAATGTTTTACCCTCCATTTCATATAAAGACACGCTAGCTTTGGGTGTGAGCCTTGCCCTGCACAGCTCCGCAGCAAGAATGTTAGATCAGTTGCATGCGGCTAAAATCCAAGGACGTTCTCGGAAGTTTGACACTACCTTTTAGTTACATTGTTTTCATAATTAATTTTTTGAAATGATAAAATATCTAAGTGAAAAGCAAGTCAAAACAAACAATAACCACCTCAGGGAACATGTTACAAACACCAGGAACCATGTGCTGCCCCACACCTCTTCTCACACATGCCTCCGATCCAGTTTTCCAGAATACTAGTACATGCCTGATAACCATTCTCCTCATTACTGGCCCCTTACTTAAGCTACGTATGTATTGCCAACCCTATGCTGCATACTGAGCATTCTAGATATGTGTTCCAGATATGTCTTCCTGGTTTTCGACTTCTTCCTGTGTTTCAGACCTCGTCTCCTGCCTGACCACTGGACACCTCCCGGGCTCTGCCCTGTGTTTTCGATCTCGGACCGACCTGACTACGAATACCTGCCTGACTCCTCTAATCTGTTCAATTTCATCAATAAAACCTCTTGCAATTGGATCCTCTCCCTTGTGTGTGTGTGTGTGTGTGTGTGTGTGTGTGCGCGTGTGCAATCGTAACATAACATGAGCTACATCCTTCCAGCCCATGTGATCGTTTTGTCTTCATCATTAAGGGGTGATCTGATAGTTAGGCACATTTTCAAAGATTAGCGTTAAGCCCAGTGACAGAATAAAGTGGCCTGTCACTAACAAACCATCTATGCTATGAATGAAAAATAAAACCCTGCCATAATCACTGTGAGAAAAGTGGAAAATATACATTTATATGGAAAATTGTTAATGGTAATCTGCTCCTTCACCATAGAGTAATTGAAATTTAGTTTGTTTCAAAATGGTTAGATTAATATTATTTTTCATCTTATTTTTCTTAGTAGGCAAAATCAATTGCTTTTTTCCTTTTTAAGCTCAGTGAAAAGTACATTGTGTAGTGTTACATAATGAACTGGCATTCCCAGAAACCACTAGCTAGCAACTCTTAAGAGTAGGGGTTTAATCCAACCATATATTACCCTTTTACTGTGCATTACATTTTCACATGAAATATACAGTAATGGTCATAGCTATTTTAGGAACAGTGTTTTCAGCATCTGAGCTCAGCGTTTTCATGCAGTTGCAGTGCTTGTAGGGTATAAGATGCATTAACAGAGCATGTGAGACAGACAGACAGACAGACAGACAGACAGACAGACAGACAGACAGATAGATAGATAGATAGATAGATAGATAGATAGATAGATAGATAGATAGATAGATAGATAGATTGCTTGATTTAAGCAGATCACCAGCAAGATATGCCCTGGTTTCAGATGGTGTGTGAAAGATAAGAAGAACATGTGTAAGGTCTGAAATATATATGATTAGTTACCTGGAAGCTTCAGTCTGTATCATACACAAAGAAAACCACTGGTTGGAAATAAACACACACACACACACACACACACACACACACACACACACACAAACAACTATGGAGGAGGATGATTTGTGCTTGATTTTCCTGTTAGGTTTGAAATTGATGATGTATACTGTCATATAATCACTTCTTCAATGTTGAGAGGGAAGATTTGAGAGCCAGCAGTACTGAAAATGCACAGCAATCTTTGCTGTTGAAAAATGCTGAAACATTCTTTTCCAGCAGAGAGAGAGAGAGAGAGACACAGAGAGAGAGGGAGAGAGAGAGAGAGAGGGAAAGAGAGAGAGATATCAGTATAAAACTTCAATCTCAGACCCTACAGTGACGGCAATGATGGAAAATGTCGTAGGCATTTTCTCTGAACATTAGCATGTGTCAGCAGGGCTGATGTGAGCTACATCGGTAGCTTTGCTGCTGAACTGAGACATCTTTATGGTTTTGTCATAATAAATAACAGGTATGGCAAGTGACAAAAGGTGATCCCAGGTAAGATCAAATTTCCTGATATCCTGACGTCACTGAACCCAGTACTATAAGTGTATACTCAAAATACTCAGACAGTATTCAGAGGAGCTTATCTAGAAGATCAGCGGTAGCACAGACTGAATGTCTATTACTCAGACAACTGAGTATAGAGTCAGAAGATGGAGCTGTGGAATCCACAATCTAATCTGGTATATCGTTACACCTACAAATCAAGAGTTGATACATATTTTTATATTGCTGATTGCAAGCAGATGTTCATAGTAGTGCTTACATCATAACTTCAAATACCAAAAAACCTTAGGACTGCATTTTGTGTTACCAAGTTCTTATCACATAGGCAAATTTCCCCTTTTAAACAGTGTGATATTTAAACCGATAATGGAAATCTTCTGGAACCTATCTTACAATATCTCTGTGGAGGAAACAGCTTGTACCTGCAGTTGTATTTTGTCAGATTCCCGCCTATGGTGATCTACAGCTCAGTATGTTAACACAGTGTGATGTCCTCCTCTGACCTTACCTAGGCAACCAAATTACGTCCGTCTGCTGCCACTCCTGTGAGTCTGTCCTATTGTATGTTTGGGCAGGACAGGTATGTGGTTGACGTGGCAGCCGTAGGTGTGGACAGTGTAGGGGCCTGGCATGGCTGCATCTGGAGGTCTGTGTCTGTTCTGAACTGTTATGAAGTCAGGATCTGATCTGCTCTGTGATGTGGCTGTGACCTGAGAGCCAATATGTGGATCTAAAGTGAAACTCATATCAAACCCTTTCATCATATCAAAACACCTCTACATTCCATAGCAATGTCGACAACATATCAGTATTACATACTCGCTCTCACGGTTGACACATGGTGGAGCTTGTGTGTGAGGGTAACACTGTGTAAACTGAGCAAAGATGGTTTAACCCTACAAGTGCCAGCCAGAGAGACAGAGGTGGGAAGACATTTTTACAGCCAGATCATGCTTGATAATTAACTTAAGCCATAAATCACATGCTATATTGTAGTACTAAGAAATATTTTACACTGGAAAAAACTCATGTATGCATTAAAATACTACATCAGTTATTTTTATTGGATTTAAACATTTGTGTAAGCCTTAAATATTGCAGCTGGAGAAAAGTGTTGAACATAAATATTTAAGGAGGCCTAGTACTTCAGTCTTAGAGTGCTTTTTTCTCCTCCATCAGGGCTATTGGCCAGCTGTGGAGAGACAACAGCAGACATGAACTGCCTCATGGGTAATTATTGAAAATGAGATGATCAATATAGCTAATGTGCATTCCCTGTAGTAATACATACATTTGAGTGTTTATATTTTGTGTTTGTGTGCATGCAAATAGTTTTTTTTTAATGTAAATAATTTCTGGTAGGCCAAAGTATATGTATATGAAAGTATATAAAAGAAAGACAATTTACCAAATTTAACTTCAGACTTAAGGACATCGTCATATCATTAAATTCTTCTATCATTTATCTTGGAGGAATAGATACAAAGTTTCCTCTACTACATGATAAGTGCTAATATCATTATTTACTTTTGAGCTTGACTATAAGTCAAGGCAGTTGTAAATATGATAAGTCCGTCCACAGAAACCCCCTTATTGAAATCAGCCATAAAGCAAAGCAACTGCTTCTTTTCTAGTCTAACACAGATGTCATTTTCTGACAGACTTGAAAATCAGATTCGTTTCTGCATCTACTTTTTTGTGTAATGTGTCTCCTCCTGCAGGCATGAAATGCCCAGTAGAGTAACATTAATCCAACAGTAGCATTAATCCAACAGAGTCTAATTTATTGCTGCTGTCTGCTTGTGACTCCTATGAGTAACTACCGAACATAAGTGAAATTAATCCTTCCACATTCACTACTGGGTTTTTCATCAAACTCTGGCAGCAAGACTGCTGTTTCTCACCAAGCCAGGCTGAATGTCTCCCCCCAGTCAGCTGGGCTCCAATTCTCTGTCATCTCTGACGGGGAGACAAAGAAATCGGAGAGAAAGAAGATATAAATGTTTCACCAGTGCATCACTTTTGTAGCCTTGGTGAGCAGGTGACTGAGTGCCACTTCTTGCTCTTAACCTTCTCCCAGATGCTACATGTCGCAACGCTCTACAACATGCAGGTGTTGGAATCTTCTATACAATGCAGCTTCAGGACCCTGGACAGCAGCAAGCTTCTCAAGAATGACTCAATAAACCTTCCTTAGGAAAGTACCACCTTTGATGTTATGGTATACTGTACTTGATATTTATCTTGAGCAAATGTGATGTATTATATTACAGACATGCTCACAGCATATTTATTTTTACCATAACTCATCATTTTCACATTCTAATAACCAGGCATTCAGTACTGCTCCTCCTGGACTAGTGTGACATGAAGAATTCATTTATAAACAATCAAAATCACCCTACTGGATGTTGTTTTAGTGGCAGTGTAAGCCAACATAACAGATTCTTGCTGGCATTTACCTAACCATATACGTTAAAAGTATGTGTTTGTTAGGTGAAAACTAAGATGTGGGCCTTAGATAAGAGGACTAGAGGAATAGCAGGCTAACTACTTGTGAGATGTGCTTCCGTGTATTGTTCTGTAATACTTCCAACAAGCCTCCATCTCCACCCTGGAACAGTTCCATCCTGATCCCAAACACTGAGCTTTTTATAGTGCCGTTTCCATGGACATTTCTAGTGATTGATTGCAGTCGTGCAAATGCACAAACTGTGGGGTAAGCAGTAAGACAGGCTCTGCCTAAACCTGATTGGACAATGCAGGACCGGAATAAATGACATTTTCTGAAAATCCCAAGGTCAGTTACACAATCGGCCATCCTCTGATAAGCACACGTTTTCACCTACTACACATATAATACTGCTTACATACTGTTATGAAATACACACGGGGGCTTTTGTTTTAACAATAAAATACGATATTCTGAACACATGTTGCCTTCTGTTGTCATCTGTTTCGATCACTACAACACGGAGAGACGTATACATGTCTTACTCATCACCCTGCTAGAATGCTTTGCTGGCAGTCCACGACAGCTAATTATGATCGATTCCCCACCTCCTGTCAGAGCTGTTTCCAGGCTGAGCTGCCAGTAGATCTGTTCTTCCCAGTTTAATAATGAACCTTTTTCATTGCCCCCTATGTAATTTTTTTCTTCTTTGCTTCCACATAGGCTACAGTATAAAAATGGCCAGGAAATGAGTACGAGTATATCTGAAGTCTTAAAGCCCAAAGCGGAATGATGAATGACGGTCAGAATTAATTAATTCGTATTGTGGCGAAAAGAGCAGATTAGTTGATGGTACTGATAGCCCACAGGGTTGTTCGCTGGGTTTTACTAATCACTAGTCTGATATAGTGTCACTGAATAAAAAAAAAACAGAAAAAAAAACATGCAGAAAAAAGGGATATGAGTTTCACACGGTGTCTCACTTTATTTGGATCAGACGTGATCCGCTTGTCTGCAAGAGCCAAACATTCTGCATCAACGGCAGTGCCGTTTTCCGTTTGTAGCCGTGCTCCCACGACGGTCTGCAGATCAACCCTTCCGTGCAACAACGTCTCCTCGGGAATAACAGTCACGAGACCCATTTGTCCAATACCACGCCTCGTGCATTTAGGGTCGGCGGTGACGGCGCGCTCGCTCGACAGCGAAGTGCATAGGTCAGTGCCGCGAGCCGAAAGAGGAGACAGGGTAAAATAAATCACACCGTTAACGTCGCGTTCACGACAGCTGAGCCACTGACACCCATTATCCCCAGTGTGCATTTCTTTATTCCGTGGAAGAAGAGGAATGTAAAACACTGCGCTGTCGCCTTTCTCCTAATTACAGAGTGGGACGGGGATGAAGGAAGACCAGATCTGGCGGCTCAGTAACTAATTCCAGCAAGAAATGACCTTGATATTTATGACAAATTGGAAGTAAAACGATGCAACCAGTATATTTAACACATTTGTTCCCCTGCATTTGGTCAACTGCTAGTAGTGAAGAGACCCCCAGTTAACAGTTAATAAAAGTTAACATTGCCAGTAACTGTTCTTTAGTCGTTTTAATCGCTATGTTCAGAAAAAACCAAACAATTCAGATTTCACATACGTTTCCATGACTCACTATACTAAAGGGCAGAGTAATGGGATAGTTAGAGGAGATGAAAGGATAAATAACGCAAAAAGCAGGCCTACTTATGCTAGAGCACAGTAAAACGTGCTAATGATGCAATGCCGTGTCTGTCACGCTCGGATAAGCACCCAGCTGCACCACGATCCCAATCAACTGTTTACCGATTATTCACCACTAATCACTCTCACCTGTTGATTGCGTTCCTTCAGTTTTTTTAAACCCACTGGTACTGGCCACCAACTCGTCGCATTAGCCTCCACTGAGATCAAAGCCGCGGTCGTTCTGTAGTCTACGAGAATTTGTTTAATAGGAGTTATGTAGTTATCGTGCATACACACACACACACACACACTATACAAATACTCATATAACGTGATGTCACAATGTCCAAGTCAGTTGGCTACAATGAACACAGGTTGCTTCATGGGGCTATGGTCACATTTAACTCCCTATTGTCTGACTTGCCATTCGTACAGTGCTTGAACTGAGCATCATGGAGTTAGTTGCGTTTGTATTCAAAGCAAATAATGAAATTTGCACAAACTCTTAATGCAGTTTAATGAGGATTCCGTCCCAACGACATGTAAAGGCAGACTCAAATTGTACCACTGCAGGGCCATTTGAAGGAAATACTGCGGTTGTCCAAAGTCACCCAAATAAGCCCAATAAACTATGTTTTGACTGGAAGATCTCTGAGCAGCACAGGGCTATGGAGTGGTTAGCGTCAACACAGATATATATAAGGCTCACTAGTTTACATAAAAAAAAACTATAAACAGAACTCATATAGAGAGAAGGGCTCCCAGATCACCATAAAACACAAACAGGAATGTGACAGGCCACACTGTGACAAAATCAATCAATCAATCAATCTATGTATTTATCTATGAGAGAGTGAATAATGAATGATGGAAGGACACATCTGCTCTAACAGATCAGCAGTGACTCAGAGCGCCATCTGCTGGCTTTTGCTGAAAACAGCGACCTTTAACCCAAATCGATCTTACAAATGGGCAGCATAATATGCTACACTCACATATGTTAATCAATGCAGAATAGACCGTTAAACAATTATACAACATCTAACATGTTCCTCCTTATATTTTCATTAGTTTTTAATGCTGTAGACTTTAAGAAATTAATACATAGATTTTCTTGTGACAATATTCTTGTAGGGATTTGAATATTAAAAACCTTCACTTTTCATAATCCAGACTGGTAACTATGCTGTTCAGTTACTCAGCAATATGAATATTCAAATATGCAGATGGATTGTTTTGTGGTCCAACAGAATAAATGCTCCGGCATGTTAATCAGAGCCTGGTGAAACAAAAAAAGGGGAAATCTCTATAACAAGTGTATTTTCCTGCTTGTGTATGTATTGTTCAAAACAAATGGTAAGTTTTACACATTTAAAATACATTTGAAAGATTTATTTAAATTGAATACTTGAATGCACATCAAACTGTAATTACAGGGTCAAATTTCTATGTCGTGGTATTGTATCATGTATCAAAGTATTGCAGACAAGACCATTGTAGCTTTATTGACAGTATTACTGACTATCATAGCAGGCAAAAACAAGTTTGTCACCATTGTAAAAACATAGAAGTGTGTTCCAGGTGTAGCATAAGTTTTAAATTGTGTGGAAATCACATAACTGACACTTCATGTTCTGATAACAGCCTATTCAGTAAATCCACTGGCCATCGCCAAAGCGTCATTTGGAGAAATGAAACACCATTGCCACTTAAGTTCCTGTTCACTGGATTCTTGAAGATCAAAGTAACATTTATCAGAACTTTCAGCATTGCTGTCTTTTTAGTGAGGCTGGGTTTCTCCTTCTCTCCCACAGGACCTATCATGGAGTGCGTTAAGATTCCTGATGCTTGAATATGGTATATTTGATTTGAATCAGAAAACTTGTGCATTGTAGGTTGAGTGTGTTGTGAGCCAAACACACTCAAACACAAGCTCAATTGTGTGCACATTCCACACTACTGAAACCTTGTTTAATATAGTTTAGTTTAATATTCCACTAATAAACTAACACTATATAATTGAGTATGCAGCTAAAACCACCAATGACTGGAACTGACTACACCTACTTGTCATTATTCTTCGAATGTTTCATGCTTCATTTATGGAATAAATGAAAGTGGACTGAGTACAGCAGTCCAGAAAAAGATGGGTGACACTCTGTGTTAATCTGTGTTAATCCAGTAGCATCAGAATAACAATATATTTAAACACTCAGATGTCTGTTTGTCTGTTGTTGTTATGGGTAAACCTTTTGATGAACATGTTGCAACACTGCAATGGGATTATTGGAAATAATTTTTGTAAACAGTTAATTGGTGTTTTTTACTCTTTGTAACACTTACAAAGTGGAGCTGTGTCCAGCTAGTGTTAAATTAGCACTGATCATGTATGATTCTCCCATCCACAACCAGTATTGCCTGGAGTGTAGCCAACACCACAGGACACTCCATTACACTTATCTGACAACCAAACACCACCGTACACTCCATTACACTTATTTGACAACCAAACACCACAGCACGCTCCATTACTCTCATCTGACATCCAAACACCACAGCACGCTCCATTACTCTCATCTGACATCCAAACACCACAGCACGTTGCATTACTCTCATCTGACATCCAAACACCACAGCATGCTCCATTACTCTCATCTGACATCCAAACACCACAGCACGCTCCATTACTCTCATCTGACATCCAAACACCACAGCACATTCCATTACATCATCTAATATCCAATTCTAAATAAGGTTGTGGAAGGTGCATATTTTCTTTTCCAGTTTTATACAATGACTGCACTGAGTTCCAACGGACATGGAATGCCTTTTGAAATTAGCTTATGACATTTGTGTATCTCCATAATCATGTATGACTGGCTTTGAATACTTTGTCTCATAGATGAAACTGAAGCCAGTATGTCACTCCTTTTCCTTTGACAAATCCATGTGAGTTTAGCTTTGAGGGAAAGCAAAATTAGTTGAGTTTAACATTACTCATTGCACATTGTATGTTCTTGGGGTTTGAAAAAGAGATTGAACTGAAGTCTCAGACAAGGCCTTTAAAGTACATTGAGTAATATGCAAAATAAGTAATCTTATCAGCAATATCTGAAGTTCTAGATGGTTTACAAGACACTAAAATGTAAACATACCATGTACAGCAACTATACAGTTCCAAGAAAGCTTGTAAACAACTTTGAATTACCTGCACTTCTGCATAATTGTTTATTTAATTTGGCCTCTCACAACATATACACAGTTTATTTACAGGAATAGCAATCGTACTCATTGTCAGTGCTAAACACATTCAAAGCACTCAGTCCAGGATGGATAATCATGTGAAACACAGTATTAATTCTTTAGTAGCAATAACCTTCAACCATTTCCTATCGCAGCTGGTCAGAGCCAGAGGAGGATGCCCCCCCCCCCCCCCTTTGAGTCTTCCTCTCAAGGTTTCTTCCTCGTGCTCTAGGGAGTTTTTGATTGCCACTCTTGCCCTTGGCTTGCTCACTGGGGGCTTGGACTTGGACATTTGTAAAGCTGCTTTGTGACATCTGTTGTAAAAAGCGCTGTATATATTTAAAAAATTGATTTGATTTACAATCTGTAGAAGGAATTTTAGACAATCTTTCCTTAGAAAACTCTTGCAGACATTGATGTGAGTAGTTCTCTTCAGTTCATGCTGTAGTATTTCAGTTGGGTTAAGGTCTAGACTGTCATGATCATTCCAGAACACCAACTTTCTTCTCTTTACACTGTTCTGCTGTTGATTTATTTTGAGTTTCAGTTCACTGCTACTAGATCAGAATCTTTGAATATTCAAATAGTCATTACATGTAAAAAACCTCCCAAAGAATATTAATTAAAATCAAATAGTTATTTGGTTTATGATAAGCAATCTGCTCAAATCATATGTCCTTATAAGTGTATGAACTTTATTCTCAACCAGAAGGAAGAGTGAAACATGAATTTTACATTTTATCCATTACTAAATGATTACTAACATAAAAAAGTGGGGAATGTGTTGAGTTGAATCCAGTAAAAGCTATAGCATGTGGTATCACAGAAAAATGCTGTAAACATTCACCTTAAGCACAGTTTTCATCAATATAGATTGAATTAAACAAAACAACATAATTGTGTGAATTTGTCATGTTTGGTATCAGATAGGCTTTTTTCAAGCTAAAAAGCATGAGGAGTAAGACCTTATACTGAGATTACACTAGTGTTAGGTGAAAAGATGCATTTCTTTTTCTTAAAGCTTTTAGACCACTCTCTATACGATGTCCTCGCTACTGTAGACTGCCCACTCCATGTAAGCTTCGTCACACAAAACCTACAGTGTGTGTGAGTGTGTGTGTGTGTGTGTGTTTGTGTGTGTGTGTTTGTGTGTGTGTGTTTGTGTGTGTTTGTGTGTGTGTGTGTTTGTGTGTGTGTGTGAGTGTAAGTGTGTGTGTGTGTTTGTGTGTGTGTGTGTGTGTGTGTGTGTGTAAGTGTGTGTGTGTGTGTGTGTGTTTGTGTGTGTGTGTGAGTGTAAGTGTGTGTGTGTGTGTGTGTGTGTGTGTTTGTGTGTGTGTGTGTGTGTGTGTGTGTGTGTGTGTGTGTGTGAGTGTAAGTGTGTGTGTGTGTGTGTGTGTGTGTGTGTGCATTGGGGTGGGGATGAATTGTTGGAAAATAATTCAAGTAATGACTAACAAATTAAAATATCAAATTTGATATCCCTAAATGTATATCCCTAATTGATACCTTGACACATCTATAAAACATTTTGGTGGAATTTGGACTAAAATCTTACCCCAGTGATAACAAGCTGTCCATGCTAAGGCAGTAAGGCAGCCCATAAGGATTCTTCCACTATGCTCCACAGTGAGGTTGATGTTGGTGTGCTGTGATTTTACCCTCCGTATTGTTGATCTGTCAAAAGGTCAATCTTTTGTCTCCTCACCCCCAGCAATGTTTTTTATCCTTTTATTTGAAAAAAAAAATGCATTCCCTCCATCCTTCCATGAATACCTTTCCTGCTCAATTTGTTTCTTTGGCATTAACAGAGACTTTGGCAAGTTCAAGAGATTCCTGCAGATCCTTTGCTTTTGCATTATGGTTCTTTTTTTTTTTTATCTCCTTCAGCAGTGCATGCTGTGCTCTTTTTGTGTTTTTTACAGGAATCCCACTTTCAGGGAGAGTGTTGACAATGCTGAACTTCCTCCATTTGTATATATTGTGAATGTATTCCCCCACTCTGCCTTTTCCAGTGTCATATGTCTCAACAGTTTTTTTTTCTGTAGTTTCTTTTGACCTCGACATTTTTAACAAAACACCAATTTCTAGAGCTAAGCAGACTCAGTAACTACACTTTGTGTGCTTTGCTGTAGGACAGAGCACCTCCAACACATTAATTTAATTGATTGGAATATCTGACTCCAATTAGCTTTTGCTGAAGTCATTTGCTTAGAGGTTCACATGCTTTTTCAAGGTTGGACTGTCAATGTTTTAGTATTGACAACATGCAATATAATTGCTTGCATTCAATTAAGTGTTTGTTACTGTGAACTAACTCAAAATCAAACCAACTTTTTATGGGGTATATAATTAAGGTAGTAATCTAGGATTTACAAATGTTTTCTTGCAACTGTATACATGTATGTATCATATTAACATGAGAGGTTTTGTAATTATTTAGTTGAAGACTTGGATAATACATTTTTCAGGGGGCAGTGTGTTCCCAGCTCAGTGTTTCATCTTTTAGGTAACAGTTCATTAAAGCTGTCACTATTCTGAGGTATAGTTGCTAACTTTATTTTTTACTATAGCGGGAGTGTGACATATGGCTCACAGTGTTGGTCCCATTATGCCTTATAATCCAAAACAGATTTCCTGTCATCGAACATCCATGACGTTGATGAGTTCCACTGAGGATTCAAACATAATAGCTAACATAATTATGCATCTATTTTTTATTCTAAGACGAGTAGATATCAAAGTTAATGGCAAAGGTTAATGACAGGACTGTGTTTCTGCTTAGTCATTTCTGATTTAATACAGAGCTACAGTGGGAATGGAATAGAGAGAGAAGCTCAGAGGTAAAGCCTGAGGCAAAACTCTCCAGTCTCATCAATTTAATAGACAATTTCTCAGATATGCACTTGTCTTCAAGGAATCTGACAACAGTTTTGATGCCTCTTCCAGGGAAGAAGAGGGATCAGTCAGGTCTTGTGAGCTATTCAATCATTCCAACATTTAACTGCATAACTGACACACTGCACTGAGTATGAAATACGATATCATTTGTATCCCTGTTCTGGACATGTACTGAGTATACAAATAAAGCAAAATACAAATCCCCACAGATCTGAACCTGCAGATAGAAACAGAACTGCTAGATCTTATGCAGTACTACTAATGATTTAGATACAAAACCACAAAGTGTAGTGGTCATTCCAGTCTCCATGTTTGTTTTGAGAGAGACATTTGGGCACCCTGGGATGTGGTCTTGTTACATATGCAGAAAGGTCAAGCATATTCCAGGAAAAAACAGAGAGCAATTTCTCAGGCTAAATGACTTTGGCAGGCGTTAAACTCCTTCACCTGAAACTCCCATGAATTGTAAATGCTACAGACTCCTAACCTATTCCTCTGGAGGTCAACATCTGTCCACGTCTGACAGCATTTAAATGTTAATTGTTATCATGTTCTTCCTTTAAGGGAAATAGGTCCAGATTTAAATTAGTTTTGGCAGAATTCCTGAAAAGACCACATCAGATGTTTTTTCTCTAATATAAATTTTGTGTTAATTGTTGTTCACTGTAATTAATACTGAGTCTAACCACATCTGCTTCAGTGACTCATAAATTTCACCTCACGTGTTCATTAGATTATGCACTCAAAAACTGAAACTGACGGCAAACAAAAAAGAAATCTACTTCTTAGACCAAAGCAAACACTATTGTGTGAAGCTGAAATTAGGAGCACACTCACTCACTTAAAGGTGTTTCAGAGCCCAGTCCTTCCTCTTGATCAGTGTTTGTTACTTTAATTAAAGCTGTCTGTATCACTTTGAAGGGGCACTGGTTGGTCCTCTAAGATCCAAAACCTTTTACAAAGGTTAAACAATATGATGTGAATAGAACTACTGGCTTTGATCTTTGATAATTGATCGCATGATGAACTGTGTTGATGGGTTTCAGCTGTGGAAGGTATGACAAAATGTGTTTGACTGGCATGCTGTCATTAGAGGCGACTGATCTGAAGTCTGCGGCTAAACTTCACCCTGACATCTTACAAATGGTAACAGTGGTGGGACGGAAGTCAACAGATCAGCTGTAAAAATGTTGATCCGCTTCTGTTATTTCTGACTATTGCAAGGGTGGTTATGCATAATCTAAAGGCTGAGCAAAATATTTCAGACATTTCATCACACACACACACACACACACACACACACACACACACACACACACACACAATAATCTCCTGGAATGTCATATTATCATGAATCTATTGCAGGTGTATGCAATGTTTTTAGAAAAATGAACAAAGGAACACATGCATTAATATACTTATCTTAAGATCATTAATTTCTACCGTTTTAACTTCAATAACCTGATGATTGATAAGACTCTATACCTAAGTAAATAATCAAAATATGAACTTGTCTTTTACTTTGGTTTGAGTATTATTGTGAGTATTTGGGTGATCAAACAGTTCCTTTTCTTAGTGCGGACACAAACACACACATACACACACTCCCACACACACCCACACACGTATGCCTGTTTGTCTGTACCATTGTGATATGCACTTATAAAGGACTGGAGTTCTAGAGCATGTTAATGACAAATGTCCCTGTCCTTCTGCATCTGAAAAACAAACCAAGGTTCAGTGTTTGAGAGGAATAATATGAAAAACAAATAAATAAATAACAGGAAAAAAGAAAATCTACTGAATGAAAAACAGTCACGAATCATCTAGCCTTGACTCAAGCACCTTGCCATAATACCTTTTTTTTTCCAAATGGAAAAGATATTTTCTTTTTAGAATAGGACGTGTATGTGAGTGTGTGTGTGACAGAGTGACGGAGAGCATGAGAGAGGAACACAGTATTAGCCTCTACCATCACACAGGGACATGCATTAATCCACATCACTTTAAATCATTTTTTAAGTGGCTCAAAAAGACAGAATTGCTCTATTGCATTGCCACAATCATGCCTGCAGAGCAGGACTGTAGACCTATTTTAAATGCTCTTTCAAATGGAAGTGTTTTTTAAAAGAAATAATTGATTTACTTCTTCTCTTTATTTTGCAATATTTTTTTGTTTTTTGGAGAAGCATAATTTTGCCAGACATCTTATCCACAGCAGATTATGTGTCAACAGTAAGCCATTTGAAATACTTAAACGTTTCTAAAAGCATATAATTGGACTTTTTGGCCTGCTAATAGTGAATCATGTTTGCAAGTCTTGAGAAGTGAAAATCTACAGGGTGGAATACTAGCCTAAGCTATTTTCTGGGCCCCTAGCTAATGTTAGTGAACATAATTCTTGGATGTCCTATCTGTATAACTAATTACAGCAACCCTTTATTTTTTATTTGTGGATGATTAATAAACTCTCAACAGACTGTCAGTAGAATATCAAAAACACATCAGTGAAGTGGCTGTAGTGAATCATCTAAAACATTTAAGTTAATATCTCTATACAGTCTGTAGATAGACAAAAGTTATTTACTAACTTAATGTTAGTAACACATTAACAATACATCAGCTTAATGTAAATGATTTGCAATGTACATTTGCAATGTACCTACTTAATCTAATGTATCAGCAAAATATCATCTTAATATAAATAAGGTATTAACAATATATCTACTTAATGTAAGTAATCTATCAACAATATTTCTACTTAAAGTAATATATCTAAAAATATGTATATTAATCATACATAACTTTTCTCCAACTAGAGACTGTATAAAGATATTAACTTGTATTAGACGATTCACTACAGCCACTTCACTGATGTGTTGTTGATATTCTACTGACAGTCGGTTGAGAGTTTATTAATCATCTACAAAGGACCACTCAGAATAAAGTGTTACCATAATTGCTTTATTAAGTGGAGAACGATAATGACTCCTCAAAGGCAACAATGTGCCCACGCTACAGAATTATTTTTTAATCTTAACAGATCTTAAAAACATAAGAGACCCCACAGATATGACAAATTCTACCGATAGTTTGTCCTTATCCATGCTTTTTTCATTAAAGTCTCCATAGATTAAAGTCTCCATAGATTAAAGTCTCCATGAGCAATGGATATGACTGACCAGTTGGTTGTGAATCATAGAATCTTTAAGAATTTTTTCATGACCTAACGTGACATTAGACATAGCAGAAGACAGTGAGACGACAGCTATGTTATTGTGTGCTATTAACAGTGAAAAAACTAAATGACAGAAAAAAAAAGTCTAAGTAAAGTCGTAGCTGTAAAGGCTTTTATTGCAACACAAGCTTGAGGTGACTCACTAGAAAAAGGAATCCTATATCACCCGTCCAGTGGATGGGGATCACTTTTCCTCACATTCTACTTGCTTTACTTCTAGCCAAGGCCTGGGAGTTTGAGGGTATGGCACAGTAAGTTCACTGTTCCTAGGATTGATGTCATACCTGGGATCTGTTGGAGCCACCCATCCATCATAGGGCTCACAGCCCAAGTGCCCCTAACACCATTGGGACAGCCCTGGTGTTACCAGTGCCTAATGTGGGTCCGACGCTCTCAGAGTTTGGCCGGTGGAACAAGATCCAGTACTTCTCAGAGCAGCCATGTTCCAAAACGTATTTATGTGGATCTAGCACCTCTTGTATAAATTAAAAAATAAAATAAAAATAAAATACAACAGAGGTATGTGCATTTGTAATCTTTCCAATCACAAGAATTTCTACAGAAATACACTTACCTGAGAACCTTGTGAATACACTTTTCTGCCTAAGATCATTCAGTAAATGACTAGTGTCTAGTGAAAGCACAAACATAAAGAAGATGCATGTATATCATCACATCACTAGTATTTCTCCCTGCTGGATAGCTAATGTTTGCTGGATAGCTACATAAATAAGCATAGAACATGCACTCTCTCATAAGCAGCATAATGGTGAAATAAATATGGCCAGTAACATTATACAGCCATAAATGCATTTACAAGCCAATGCATCCTCACATTGTTTCATATAAGATACAATCATTCTTAGAATTCTACTAAATAGTACTTAGAAAAATGCTGCATACCCAAATCAACCAAATTTAGTTTTATAGAGGAAGACTATTTTGGCAAACTATTGAAATGAGTTGGATAGCTATCTCTATACTACTTGAGAACAAATACCACAGATACATATGTATCACTAACTTGCTACACAAAGTTAGATGAATTAAAATGTGATTAAATCCAGCTTTACACTGTGCAACTACTTCAGTCTTAAACCTTTATTTCCTGATACACCATACGAGATGCTGCGGCTTAAATCTTGAACAAACTCCATGACAAACTGTACCATCTTTACTTGCACTTAAAATCAGACTATATACAATAAAGGACCAATCTAAATCTCTAGTCTCTGGACCCTTGGATTGGAGTTATGCAATTTTTGCTACCAAATTCGTCAACATCACATTGAATCTGTGAGACCGTGCAAGAATTTAAAATGTGCAATGGGAATTCAGCTCACCTCATTTCCATAGTTAACATCAGTGGGAAATTATGATACTGGAAGCAAAACACAGTTATCACCATTGCTCTAATTTACAATATTGTGCAATTAATATCCATCACTGGCACTGGAGGCAGAGGCTTTTATTATTTAACCCATCATTCATGTTCTTGCCCTCTAGGGCTGATCTGAAAAATGCCGTTTATCTTAATAGTTAAATATGTCGAATGTAAAATTCTCCTACTAGCTTTTAAAGCACTTCAAGGCCTAGCGCCCGCATATATTGCGGAATTACTCCATCTCTGCATCCCAACCTGCACATTATGGTGCTCTGGTTCTGGTCTGCTGTCTCCAGGTTTAGGCTGTCCACTGTGGGTAGCTGCTCGTTTACTGCTGCTGCACCCTCTCTCTGGAACTCCCTTCCCTCTACCTAAAAACCTTTTCTCTCAGTGTTTCCAATCACCATCTACCACTTCTCCTGATTTATTTTTGACTGGCTGATTTTGTATATTGGTATTTTTGGTCCTTTTTGTAAAGTGGCCATGGGGTTTTGTGAAAGGCACTATGTAACTTGCTAAATGTAACTTATTATTATTATTATTATTATTATTAAAATCTGAGTACAGAAAATCTTACACAGCCATAAGCCAGTACATTAGAAGTTATAATACATTTTAAACAGTTACAATTCAACATACAAATCACTCCATATGTAACATATGTTCATTAAAATTTAAATTTAAATTATGATCAAAACACTGATAAATAACTGGATAGCTGATGCTATTATAAACTCTCCAGCAAAAGGAGCGGCTACTGGAAGTGATCTGTCTGACTTATTGATATGCCCAATGCAAAAACATTTTAACATTGATTCTTCTATGGAGAATGCCACACTGTGCAGTCTTTCAGTGCAAATCAACCTTTTGTAAGGGATGTGCCAAAAAGGTCCACATGTGGTAGTTTAATGAGGGTGATTTATGTCTGTGTTGTTCATTTATTATGGATGTGCATGTTATGTTTTTGCTAATTTGCAGACTTGAAAATTACCAACCATTCTGCTATTAAGGCAGCAATTGTCAGTTTTAAACTGGTTTAAAAATGGTTCAAACTGGTCTGACTTGGCTAACTAGCTATCAAGAGATAATATTGAGATTATTTGTATAGAGCAGAATTGTTTGTTCTTTATCATTAATAATTATGTATAATTCTATTCTACACATACACTAAAGAGACATATTTCTTTGATAATTGTAATTTTGATTGTGCCTATGTGGCAAGCAGACTAATCAAAGCTAACAGGTAGATAGATAGCTATATTACATAAAATGTTGAAAGCTTGTTCTATTTTCATTAGTAGCTAACATTAGCTTGCTAGCTGGTCTCGGGAGTTTTGCAAACAAAGAAAATTGGGCAAGATTATTAATTCTTACATTTTAAGGGAATATAATTCATATTCAATCTAAATGTACAAATCCCCCACAATAAAAAATCAGTTTTTCATTTTAACATGTATCCATTGGGGAATTGTATTGACATCTTCTTCAACAGAATAAAGTCAGAGATAATCATAAATGCAGCTTTTATTTTCTATTTTCTATGTTCTCACATTTTCAACAAAATAAATAAATAAAATAAATTCAACTGCTAAACTAAGGTTTTCAGGTGGATATGGCAGTTTTTTAAAAAAGGGTATTGGACAAGTGATATATTGTCGAGAGTGATTGGATTTTAAACACGGTAGCTATCAATGACATTTATTGTTATTATTTATTAGGCATACCAATATGGTGGCAACGTGGCTTCAAGATGATTATGTCATTAACATAATTAGCTAGTTCTGTTTTATAGATCAGCAGATCTTTCCTCTTTCATTCCTGTTCTCACATCCATGTTTATGTGAGTTTGCAAAGTCTGGAAGTAAACTCTGGAAATTCACATTTTCTGCATTTTCTGGTAATAAACTCATGATTCTAGATAATTAGGATTTTCAGACTTTGTTGTTCATGTGTTTTCAATTCTGCTAAAGGGAAACATGAAAAGTGCATTTTCCCTTCTCCAACAATTCCATAAAAACTTTCTTTTGAACCCCACACAAGACTCTTTGTATTCCTTTTGCCATGCTGCCATTTACTTGTAGTTTATTTGTAGTTCTACTCCAGACTGCTCTTTACTGGTTGTTGACAGACATGTGTCCTAGCAATGGTCACACTGACATTTTTGAGTAACATTTTCTACACTGCTAGATGATATTTTCAGGCTGTCTTTGGATGCAGAGACAATAAATCAGTTGTCATTGGTCATTCAACAACTACAAATTTTACCACATGACCAAGGAATTCTTTCCAGGTTTTGCGATGGTTATCTTTGAGAGCATAATCATCTTGATTACTGTGCAGTGTAAAGCCGGCTTAACATTAGGCAGCTATGGAAAATGTCAAATTATTATTATATTCCTGCAAACACATTCATGCCAATTATTAAATTAATATTTCAAGCAAGGGCACACATGAAATGACACAGCTTCAGCAAAATGTCATTATGCGTAAAGTGAAATAAAACTGTGATTCATACATGAGAATTAAAATAGGTATAAATACAAAGAAAACATCCTCTAGCAGATGTAAAATATATGATATACTAAAGAAACCCATGTAAGTCACTCTGGATAGGAGTGTGTGCCGAATTCCTTAAATGTAAATGCAAAAGGTAAGAAACATTTTTGGTTAATGCAGCTTTTCACTTTGCGCCAATGTGTAGAACCTGTGAATGTATAGCTCCGCCCACTGCTGGACAGATGATCGATAGCAAAGTGCTGATCAATACTGCAATGAGGAATGGAGAGGTCAGATCTGAGCCATAAAAAAACTGCTTCTTCAAGGCAACACAGCTAAACTACCTTAAAATAGCTCCATTATCATCTCCAGGTGTTCACCAGCAGTGAGTTCTATTTCAAGTGACAGATGAAATAAACTAAGGAAGGTACTTTAAGCATGCATACACGCCCACTGAGTAGAAATGGCAATTGATTTCTATGTCTATCCTTCCAACAGGCCTTGCCCCAGAAGTCAATGCCACGGGCATCAGAGAATGTTCCTCGCATTCACATCATCTCCAGCATGCTCAAATGTAACCCAGACATCACACACATTACTAAGAAACCTTACGTGCACCTCTCATTTATGTCGGTTCTGTGCTATAAAGTAGATCTGGAGGGAAGAAGGAAAACATGTAGCAACTTGGAGAGTTCAGTGCACATCTGTGTGTGTGTGTGTGTGTGTGTGTGTGTGTGTGTGTGTGTGTGTGTATGTGTGTGTGTGTGTGTGTGTGTGTGTCCATACGCCCTCCCCCATCATGCAGTGATCTCTTGCTTTCTGGACAGCAGACCCAGACTAATTAAAACTGCTTCAATTCGAATTTGCAACTTGCTGCCTGAGAACAGTCTGAAATCAATATAAAAGATACAGAAAATTAGATGTTCAGCCGCCTGTTTCTAGGCCTCTAAGCTATGTGACTTTTTCAGCACTAAGGCCATTTGACATATTTATAATGCGATGCTGATGTTGAACATCCGCATTGTTTTCAGCACTGTTAACTTCAACTCTGTTGGACACATTTCATAATGTCCATGTGACTCTTCCACCCCCATCATTATTAATAAATTCTAGTACTAAGTAGTGCACACATTACAGATATTATTGTAGATTTATAATGAGCTAGTTTTTTTTTTTTAAATAAACCATCATGCTATGGAGTTTTTTGTTTGTGTTGACTTTTGTGGGCAGGAGATAATATCTAGGCTGGACAGGACCAGCTAAACACCTAACGATTCTCATGGCTTCTTATTTCCCACAGCGAAGATTCAGTGCTAGAATACATGTGCAAAGGTGCCTCAGCGAGTCATACATCCTAAAGTAGGTATAAATGGTAGTGGATTTCCTGCACCATCCGACACCACTGAATTATGTGTTTGAGCAAAGATGACTGGCAAATGGGTCCAGCACTAATGCTACTAGTTCTTCATCTGAAACCAATGTTTTTGCAGCTATTATGGAAATTAGATAGCAGTAAACAAAATGCCAATAACTAAAATCTATGATCCTTTATTTTAGAAACAACAGCAGAAAAGTCTGATACATGTTGAGCCAAAAGCAAACCTTTGAAAATAATGAGTTTACCCTGCTGGCCCTGTGGTTGATTGAAAACTTCAGACACCAGCTTACAAATAATTTCTTAACTGGTACTCCTAACAAATGACTTCAACATGGAGTTCACATCTAATCATAATAAGCCGCTGTTACACTCTGTGCCAGAGTTTTTTGATACCTCATTGCAGAAAAAGTAATATTTCTTTTTTCGTTGTTTTGTAAATAAATAAAAAATAAGAGTGGTTGTATGGAGAGCAGATCTAAGCCTAAAAGAAAATCTGAATAAATATATACAAATACATTTTCAGAAAGACAAAAAAAAATCAGTTCTTACATTTTCCCAAATCATCACACATCAAAAATCTTCTTAAAATGGACTGTATCACTTCAGATCCACTAACAGGTATGGTGATCCTTTTCTGAAACTGAGCTTTCACTGGTTGCATTCAAGGATTTCAGAGTAGATACACAGGATTTAAAGGGTTGTGTTGTGTGACAACAACACACTACCTGCAAAGAAAAAAATCTTTGATTTTGAAAACATCTCTGTGATGCTTTGCCCAGTTAAACATGAATGATGAACAACCATCACGTGTTAACTTCTCTGTAAATGAATTTGTTCAGGGATGACTGTTGGAATTTTATACAAGCATATACAGTACTATAAGTTGGAACTATAATTATGACCAAGCCTAAATAGAATCTATGACAATATCATGAATTACAAATAGGGATGGCAATAAAAATTAGCTGGAATAGAAAACACTGCTGAACTAGGAAACGCTGCTGGACTAGGAAACGCTGCTGGACTAGGAAACGCTGCTGCTATCTTGTTTTCACTAGAATTTATATTGGTAAATAAATTTTCTGCTGACACTTCCTGAGGACTGGTGAAGTTTGACATTCTTACAAATGATTTCTCATTTTCAATTTTTTTTAAAGATGAAAACTATTTTGAGGTCCATTGACACATACCGTTTGCACATAAGGTGTGAAATAAAATTGAAAACACCAGCTGTATGTATAGAATGGGAGAGAACAGCCATGTCAGTATACAGCCTGAAGTGTGCACATGAAGTAAATTGGGGAAAGAAAAAAAAAAAAACCCAAGCAGAACATCACTAACAGCTGTATTTTTTTGCGTTTCTCCTATGCTATATACATCACTTTAGGCTCTAAAATAACACTATTTGGACTGAGAAATGGGATTACTGCCAGTTGAAGGCAATTACCCTTAGGAGCTAAGCTCTTAAGATTTACAGTACAAGTGCTCAATATATGGCACAGATATTTACACTGCACTCTGATCTCTTTGCCAGGATTTAAGCTGTGTGAGGTCATGGCTCTGGAACATAACTATGATTTTAGGGTCTTGTATCTGATCTTGAGTTTAATGTGCAAATCACAGAATGCGCCAACATGAAAGAGTTTAGATGTTTAGACATGAGAAACAACAAGCAGTGATCATTCACTATTATTATAAAGAACAAACAAGAAATGTTATTCTGTATGTACATTTTTTCATTAAAAGATGAGACAATCATCTCAATCGCCATAGCCTTAGCAATCATGGCCGATGCTGCTATTGATCTAATGTTTTGTCATTAGAGTTTTAGTAAGAAGCAGTCAATTCAAGAACTGAAGGCATTACTGAATTGTACTGAAGTTTCTTTTAGCTTTAAATGCATTATATACGCCTCGTCACCACATCACCTGCAATCTAACCAAAGAGATCAGGATGCAAACTGTGGGTCTTCTTACACAATATAGTATACTATAGACTGAAGAAGATTTCTTTATTTAAACAATGTTTAGTTTTGTCGAGATCCGCTTGCTGCACCATAAATTTGAAAATCATTACATTCACTGTTCACATTATACAGGTTAAACTATCATGACATCGCGTTATTCATAGAGTCAGTAACAAAATAACACCTAGAGCATTTGTATTCAAATACCTGGGTGCGCTCTCTTTGACTTAAATAATTTGTCACTTGTAGAGCCCAGTCCTCATTGCTGAATTATACTCGGGTGGTGGAGTGTCCATGAGGGAGGGCCGTACTGCTGGGGGTGCTGTTGGCATATGTGCTAAAGGGGTGATAGGATGGCTGCATCCCCGTCAGAGAGTTGGGAATCATGGTGATGGTGTTGGGTGTCATGAGCGGGATGTCGTCTGGGGATCGTCGCAGTGTGAGGGCGTAGTCTGGAGGGCAGGTGAGCCGCAGCATGTCGTGACCCTGCAGGGACTCACATTCATAATCGCGCTCGCGATCCAGCTGCTTCATCTGCAGAGACATCAGCTCCTCGCTTGGCACCCGCGCCACCGCTGTTGCAAGGTTTCTCGGAGGACTTGGCCGGCGGCTCGACTCTAGCCGGTGCTTGTCTTTCTTGTAATAGAGGGCAGCGAATGCCAGGATGTTCAGGAAGAGCAATGAGGCACCCACGGCAATGGTCACACTCAGCTCGGTGGAGTAGTCTCTGGCCTCGATGATGACAGTGCCATCCTCCAGGCCTACTGTCTTCTGCTGGTCTGGCACCTGTTTGGTGTTGGCTGGAGGAACAGGTGGGTGGCGAGTGGTGGACGGCCAGTGTTTGTTGGACAAGCGCTTGGTGTATGAGAAAGGAGTCGTGTCCTGAGGTGGGATCTTAGTGGTCGAGGATACATACTGGAAGAGTTCGTTGATGTTGTGTAGATGTGGCACCAGCTCCAACCAGAAGGCCACCTTAGTGGCTCTGTAGTGGTCACGCACACGTGGCTTTAGGCCGATGTGCAGGTAAAGCTGGTCTTTAGGATTGTACTTGGACCAGGCAACCTCTTCAAAGCGATTTGGTTTTGTGTGGATGAATTTTGTGTCCTGGGGAACTGGCTGATTTGGGTCTCTGAAAAGTACAACAAAGATACTTTAATAAGGGATGAGCCTGAAATATTAAAAGCTATGCATGCATAAAGGTTTTACAAGGAGAAAAATGCTTTAGGTCAAAATCTTTAATTCATGCATGAATGACAAATCACTGCTATACTGTCAGTCTGTTTTATAGGTCATTAGTTCAATGCTGCCTTTGCAGTGATACAGAATAGCTCACTCACCCAGTTTTGGCGAAGTTAGTCCAGTAGGTCATAACCACTGCACTCAACATGACATCGTTCTTAGAGAAGTTACAACTAAAGAGATCAGTAGGACCAATCATTGGGATGCCAAACACATATGGTAGTTCATCTCCGTGGGCAGAATCCGCCCAGGCAGGCTTCATTTCACTCTGGCAGTGGTGGTAAAATGCATAGAAGTAGGTGGGTGAGCCATACTGAGCATGTAAATCTGCCGTGGCCACAGCAGGCGCCACCCACTGGTGGTCCGTGAAAAGTGCGACCAGAGTTTTACGCCGCGTTTCTGGATTTTCCTTATCAGCCCAGTCAGTGTACATGAACTTTATAGTTTCCCTCAGTGTGTCCTTCCCTTCCGGGTAGCCGTACAAGTTATCGACAAAATCTGACACGGCGAACTCAAAGTCGCTACCGGCAACTCCATCCTCACTGTCCACGATGCCATCCACAAACTTGTACCCTTCACCCTGGTTAACCCCCAGCATGATGTCATAGTTGAGAAATTCCCCTTGCTCCATCAGTATCTGGGGGTCGTCAGGGATGACATCGCCATCAATCACAGGCCCAAAGGCAATGTGATACTTGGCAGGTGTGATGCTCTGCTCGATGAGCTCCTTGTAATTCTTATTCTGGAGGCACTGGACCAGCTCAGCTGAGTCGTCCTCGTTGCAGCCCACCTTTTCAGCCAGCATATGTGTGTACTTGGCTGGCTGGTAGTTGACCGCCCAGCTGGACAGGGCTGTCCCACTCTGAATGATGGCTTTCTGGAAAAGATCTGGAGTACAGTTCAACAAAACTGTCAAAATATTGTTCAACTCTTTGCAGAGTGAATTTGGAACATTTTTGGAAAAATTGTAATCTCTATTAAAATTTCACATCTGAACAACCCTATCTCTCAAAACGTGGTGTGATTCAAATGTGTTGTGAAGTACTGCAGTAAAGTCCCAGAACTAAAGCATACCAAGATAGGTTAACAGTAGTGTACCTTCTGAGTAGTGTGACAGGGTGAGCAGACTGACACACGAAGCTCCGGCTCCAGAGCCAAATATAGTCACCCTCCGAGGGTCTCCACTGAAAGCCTGAATGTTCTCCTTTACCCATCTGAGAGCCTGGATCTGGTCCAGCAGCCCATAGTTCCCCTTAGCAGCTTGGTCTCCTGTGCTTAGAAACCCTGAAAAACAATTGAACAATTGTAAACTTTAAATAGTTGAGATTTCTATAATGCCACAAATATTCCCACAATGCAAAACGAAGGTTGACATTGAAATAATTCAATGTACCTCTTCAAAAATCTTAACCTGTAATTATTACAAGACTGAGATCTGTGGTTCTAGAATTACACTGACTTCATACATACAGACTACACTGACAATATGACAAAAACCCTTGTTCAAGAGCTTATAAGCGGTTAATAAAGCCCTGCACAACTGAACAAGTTCACTATATCTGGCAATATGTTTTCACATATTGAATGTAGATATAGTAATTTTAGTGAAAGTAGCGTGACATGTTGATTTATAATATCCAGAGATTGTTTCTTTTATCTATTCAAAATCATAAATACAAATTTGGTTTTTAATCTGTGTTTAATGCCAGTCTTTGTTATTGAGCATAGTCACTACCCTAGTCATACACTAGTCACTTGTCATATGCATAAATTATAATAGCTATTCAGACTTTTTTCTACAAAAGGTTGCTTAGATGATTCTGGCCTATAGTTAACCCATGTATATATTTCCTGTTGTATTTTCTCATATATTTGCCCTTAATGTAGTTCTGTGGGGGGTTTTTTGGCTGTAAAATGCGGTGACACTTCCTCAACAGCAGCGCCGCAAATTGGCCGCGGCACTCTTCATTTGCATAACAACCCTTAATAGATTTGAGGCTAAATCAGGGAGGTGCAGTGGCAGTAATCTACACTGCTGCAGTGGTGACTTGTTTGATAAATCTGCCTCTTAAAGATGTGACTGTATGATCAATTATGCCGGATGTTGCTGTCTCACCAGATGGCAACTCTCTCTATAGCTTTGCTGAATAACTTCCTTCCCCTGTTCCCTGATATTTCAATAAAGAATCATTTAAAAAAAATAAGCAAGTGAAGTAAGCAATAAGCAACGATTTATAGATAAAGGATTAAGCTATAATTTACCAAAGTTAGCAAAACAAATACCAGTAAGTACCATTATGCACTCACATAGAGTTTGCCAAAATAGTCTTACTATATGAAACAAAATTTGGTTTGATTTGGGTATGCAGTATTTTTCTAAGTACTATTTAGTAGAATTCTAAGAATGATTGTATCTTATATGAAACAATGTGAGGATGCATTGGCATATAAATGTATTTATGGCTGTATAATGTTACTGGCCATATTTATTTCACCATTATGCTGCTTATGAGAGAGTGCATGTTCTATGCTTATTTATGTAGCTATCCAGCAAACATTAGCTACCCAGCAGGGAGAAATACTAGTGATCATCTTTAATGACTTTCTTATTAATCCAAGTGATCATGAGTGATGTTACTTATACGGTAGGCTGAAGGGCTGTACAAATGATCCACTCCTTGCTTGTAGCTCTTATGCTGAGTGGATCCTTGGCTGGTAATTCCAGATCCTTAGTTGGTAATTCCAGAGATGTTGTTTTGCCAAGCACCCAAATAAAATCAGGACTGTATAAGCTTCGCCCATGCTGCATAAATCACCCCTCCCAAGCCTGCCCTTGATAAAGGTTAATTGAAATCCCCTTCTGTGATGTAGCACTTTCACCCAAACAATTTATTCCAGGGTCGTCGCATGCTTGTGTTTTTTTTTTCTTCAATCTTATAATGAGGCATTGACCCATGAATCCACCTGCCCCCAAACAACCACAGATCTCAGCAAACTCCTCCTTCCTAAAATCTGAGTTAAAGATTCTGGATTATGTATGATATCTTAATCATATTGCATCATATGATAGAACAGGATATGTTGCTAGCATTAGTTTACAGAAAAATGCCCTAAAAGAAAACTAAACATATTTTTCTGTGATCAGAGAAGAATTGTTAAATGTTTTTTGTTGCTGGATAAATGCTACGAAGTTTTAGATATGTAGCCATGATAGTTTGTTACTGTTTCATTACATATTTGATTATTACATGTTGGAGACCATGAAATGCTTATAAAAATGATACCACGAACAAACTATCATGCTGAGGTGTGGAACAAGCAAATTAGTGTTGTTATTTTATAATGTGCCTCAGTAAATTACGCCACACTGTGAGGCTCCATTTGCTTATTTATTCAACCATTTTTAAGATACCTTCAAACGCTTTCATATTTTGTCCTAAAATATAAAAACTGTAGGTGGTGTAGCATTTCAAATGTGCATACCTTTTATGAACCTCATTTTCATTTTTAATATGCTTTGTTGAAATTTTTCTAAAGCCCAGTTATGGATTTCCCCTGAGGAAATTATATAATTTCAAGTTTCTGCAACAGATATATTACAGTGATATGTCTCAGTGTGGCAAAGGAAAGAAAGATCCTTCATTCATTCAAAAAAGATTAAAAATCCTCTAGGAACAAACTAAATTTACATTCTGAGTAGGTCTGACTGAGTTGGTATCCTCCATAATTCCATGATTTAATTGGAAAAAGACCCCAGAGATGCACTCACCTGTCACTTTATCAGAAAGACCCATTTTGTAGGTGTAAAGTTAGAGTCTATAGTCCAGCTGTTGCCATGCACAGTCTGAGTTAGTCATCCTCTATCCCTTCACGAGTGGTCAGAATTTGACCACAGAGCTGCAGTTGGCAGGATATTTTTGGATGGCAGACCACTCTCAACCCAGCAGTGACACTGATGTGTGTAAAAAACCTCTGTGCCAGACAAATCTGTGCTATCTCAATGCCAACAACTGCACAACTGTCATGTCAGTGTTACTGCTGACTTGATAATTGTGTACCACCTGAATAATATGTAGTCAGCAGTGGTCCTGTGGTAAGAAACTGACCAGTGATGACCAGGTTGGAAGGTCAAATCTGATTAATTGTGCATGCCAACAAATGGGCTACAGTCTGTAATCAAAAGCTTGCATCTATAAGGTATAAGGGAGGGGTAAGTACAGGTTTGCATTTCTAATATCTGGTGAATTTATTTGCTAGAGAGACCTTATTTTACAGTCTTGTTTATTGTTTAAAACTAAATATAAACTAAGCAATTCAATCTTCTAAACACATATGAAAAAGTAATTCGATCAAATCTGATCTCATTCGCTATAATTCTGTTACCACAGTATCTAAACTAAGGTGAAGGAATAAGGAACTTGCCTAAAACTCCCAGGCGATAGTTGACAGTGACCACAATGACATTTCCATAGCTGGTGAGAATGCTGCCGTCAATCAGGTTGCCCGTGCCTTCTACGTAAGAGCCGCCATGAATGTACACCATGACTGGCTTGAGTCCTTCTCCATCATGGACGTCCGCTGGGCAAAGGAATGAAAAGGTCATTTCAAATCAGACTCAGAACCACTTTCATTCCCCAGTACTTGTCAGGTACAGGAATTGTAACGAGTTGGCCCACGTGCCGCAGGCCGAGGGGCAGGATGCACAGACTCCATCGACGTGCAAACATTTATTGATACATAAAGACAATGGCACTCATACATAACACAACGATGAACATGAAACGGTTAACATTCAACAAAATTGATGAACACGAATACATTTAACAATGACGTTAACATTAACCTCAACACGCTACATCAAAAATGCCCAACCACACTG
The DNA here is from genome assembly GCF_041902795.1 of Electrophorus electricus. NCBI lineage: Eukaryota > Metazoa > Chordata > Actinopteri > Gymnotiformes > Gymnotidae > Electrophorus > Electrophorus electricus. The sequence goes on along the minus strand of NC_137505.1, from coordinate 21,483,846 downwards.
CACACAATGACGAAGGTTTCAATACACAAACAAAACAAGGTGCAGGTGTGGTTACAAACAAAACCCTCCCACTGCATGTGGTGGGCCAAACCACGTGACTCACGAGAGGCGAGGACAGGAATGCTCTTTCGTATGATGGAAACAGCTCAGTATTTATAGCACAGACAAGCCACAGGTGCACTGACATTACTGACAACTATGAGATAAATACACCAAGCACAGGGCAAGAACACAATATATATAGAAACATTAGGGTAGATATACAAGGTGGGGTGTAGCGACAAGACAATTTACAGTATATAGATATTTGTGGGCTAATAGAAAATAATGGTGTCATGGGCATAGAACATGCAGGAAAAGAAAGGAAGCCAATCTGCGCTAACCACAGTTAAAGAAAGCCAACGTAACTTCAGTGACTGACAATCGGTAATGCGAACTTCAAGGGCTTATAAACAATATAATAGCACATAGGTGATGTGCAAACACAGCACACACCACCCGAGTGGCACGTGGCATGTAACCAAAACACAGACACGTAACGGAAAATGAAATATAAACAAAAAGCCACGTGGAACGCCACTACTGTCCGAAGGAGGCTGCCAGCAAGGGAACACCTTCGCAAGCGGCTTCGTTCCACATGCTCACCAAATCTGAGTTCTTAGTATACATGCACAGGTGTAGGGGAAAGACCTTTAAAACCGTTTTATATAAACGACGTGTGTGTCAAACATTAACATCTCTATGTATATGAATCTAAGCAAAGTTAACATAGCCATCAGCTGTCAGAACCTTATTAGAAATCTTAAAACCCTGCAATGACCACTCCTCTATCCATACAGTCATTAACAAAACCTTCCATTTTCACAACAGCAGCTTTTCTCAGTTCATTCTGCACTGCATTCATGCATTGCTCTTTGAAGATTTGTTATTTTCACTCTGGAGTAAGAGGAAGAGGTTTACTGTAATATCAGTACTGTCAATCAAGTTGAAAGAAAGAATGATACTGTAAGACTGTCTTTAAAATGTAAAAAAAAACAACAAAAAACCTTTAATTTCTGGGCTTACAGAGTATCTAATGTTATTGTCCATTGTGCTTCTGCTGGCTAATAACCTCGAAAATCCCACATGGTTAGCATTCTTAAGATACTTTTAAAGACATTTAACTTACATCAATTGTATTTCATATAAACATTTATTCCATAGAATTAAACATTTCCTGTTTGGTGCATTCAGGGATTTGAGCGATTCCATCCTGAGCCGAGGACTGTTCCTTCCTTCTCTTACGTATGGAGAGTGATAATGGGCTGGAGAATCAGAACCCATTTCTTCAGGCAACTGGCACGTGCTACTGGCATCCACAGTGCTGTACTAGTCTAAAACCATGGACTGTTACCTCAAAAATGAAACAGAGCATGCTTCTCACAATTCTAAAAAAAAGAAAGAAACTAGAATCACTTGCATTTGGTGTTTTAGAAAGTCAGTTTTGATACTCTAAAGTAAATAAAACGGTGAATTAGGATAGTCAAAAGCACACTTGAAACTGACGTATGCTTTATGTGCACCCATAACTAGTATTTTTTGAGCATAAGAGCGCACATTTTGTAATGGCCCGAGTACCGCAGGGCAAGGAGTAGAACACACAGGCTCTCTCGACATAGACAGACATTTATTAACATACGTTAAAGACAACGGCACTCACATATAAAATAAACCGTGAACATGAACAATGACTGACAACCATGCACACACCAACAAGGGTTTAAATACATACAGACATAACGAGACTAACCCAGGTGCAGGTGCGGGCTAAACAACATGGGTGTGGTTACAAACGAGACAAACCGAATTCTCACTGCAGGTGGCAGGCCATGCCACGTGACCAGCGGCAAGGGACACGCTCCATGACACGTTTGTATGTGAAGTTATGAAGACTGAGTGTTGAGTGCAGACTGCATGAGAGCACCACCAGTCAGGGTGAACGTTATGAGTAAAATAGTCTGTGGGATTATATTGCTACATATTGCATCTGATATTTGACTTCCGATATGTTAAAATGTGCCTGACCGACGAACCCTTGGTGTGTGATGTGGTACAGGCCAGCATTGTTTTAACCAAATGATTTTTTGTTTATATATATATATATATATATATATATATATATATATATTTTTTTTTTTTTTTTTTTTTTTGTTGAATAAGTATAATAATATCAATATTATGTTGATAATTATTTACATTTTTGGATTGTGTAAATGCCTTGATTTCATGAAACACCCACAGAACACTCATCAGGAACATTTGACATCGCGATCCCATTCTTTCAGCACACAATAAAAAATTTAAAGGGCTAATTTTCATACCCCACGTCTTTGCAATATCAGTCTTGCAAAGATCAACATTACAGTAATGATTATTTAATGAAATATTGTGCAGCCCTACTAACTACATCACATTTCCCCCATCCTTGGCTTGGAGCAGCACTGCACTGCATATTGTAGCATGTTCCATGGTGTTACATCCATTTTAAACTCATTCACGGGCTTGTTAATTAACTGTCAAGTCAGATGTATTAAAAAAAAAAAAATCACTGCACATACTCGAGGACGAGGACCGGGACCCGACAGTACTGGGAAAGACTGTACTCTGTGCATGCTCAGACATTCAGTGCAGTGGTGACCCTACTGTCCAGTCCACTCCACTATGAATCAAAGCAGCTGGATTTCCTATGTGTTTCTGGCGCTGGATGATACAGCTGGGTTTTGGGTCTGTGGAAGCACCAGTATTTTTTTAACCACTCTTCAGGAGTCCAATCAACCCCATGTTCACCTTGGCCATCGTTTTAGTCTTTGCAGTTGCCTGATCGCTGTGATTGCATTGTGTGTAGCGGCATACCTGCTACAGCCAAATCAAGCATTCGAAAAGAGACAAATGGAACAACTATGCAAATGTGCGTTGTAGTGGAGGACTGAGATTTCTGATGACTGTGCTGCCAAACTGGTCATGTTCACCTGCCCATGTTCACATGTTCCAGATGAGTGTACTGTGAGTGGCCTGGTGAGTCACAGGCTTTCAACCTTCCTGACAAAGTCCTAGCCAAGTCACTATAGTGCAATATGGTAAAAGTCAAAGTCAAAGGCAAAACCAAATGTATTCATATAGCGCTTTTTAAAACAGCCGTTGTCACAAAGCAGCTTTACACGTGTCTGAGTCCAAGCCCCCAGTGAGCGAGCCAAGGATGACAGCGGCAAAGAAAACAATAGCTTGTTTCACATGTTCCTTCTATGCTTTGCTGGAAACCAAATGGCAAATTCAATATAATAACCCAGTAAAAGATACCACCTCCACAGTAACATATCCTCAAGGCAGCGCGAACATACAGTATGGCATGGACCGAAATATTTGCCTTTCTGACTCACAGAGTACAGCATGACTAAGCCTCCAGCCCATAAACTCCCCATAAACAGAGAAACAGACACAGGGCTTCTTCTTACTTACACCTTTATGAAAACGAACCATTAGCAAATGTTACAGTGACTCAATTTTTGAGAATATCGACCAGCCAAGAATACTTGGCATGGCCTCTTCTTTGCATGACCACTGCTTAAATTCATAACCAGTTATTTGCTCTTGAAGTTGCAATAGATTATGTTTCGTATGTGACCCGGTAACATCCCTCTGGGACAAGCAGTGCTTTCTGATGAATTCACTACAAGAAAATTCAGATTCTGTAGTAGTCTGCAAAGACACAGATAAATCCCTCCCCTCAGGGAACTAATTGCACATCCTTTGTCTGCAGTAAAATATAAATACTCATTAAATGGAAAAGCACTAATGGGATCATGACAACATCCCTGTATTTTATAGGAATAATGGCATAATATCCGGGTTGAATGAGCCCATTGTCTGCACAGTTCCGTTAGTGGTGGAGGAGACTCACTCTTCACATTTACCCATTAATGAAATGTGCACATTCACCTGGCAAAATTACAGGGACAGAAGCGAGAAATACTGAGAGGAAGATTAAATGCAAACTTCATCTGAGAGAAGAAAGGAAAAGAAGTAATCTTACAGGACTAAGATGAGAGGAAGTGACAACCATGGTGAGCATTTGTAAAAGTGGAGTGATGTGGGACAAGTACTGGTAAAAGTCAGATATCTTTCATATCATATATTCTCATCACTTGCCAAAGATAATACCTCTTTGAGGTCTTATTGACTAAGTATACCAGTTCTAAAATGGTAGACATCAACAAACTATAAAGTTCTTTAAAATGCTTTGTATGTACATAATAAATCTATGAAATATTAACATATCTGTGTATGAGCGGTTAACATATCCTTCGGCTTTGTTGTCATATTAGAGATTTAAAAAGGGTTTGATGACCATAGCTGTATTCATGTTGCTCTCACTAACAAAACCTTTAAGATTCACATTGGCAGGTTTTTTCAGAGTTAACTTTGTATCAGTAAGAGTTTATTGTGTATCAGTGCAGTATCCTTTGAAGATTTGTTATTTTCCATGTGCCCTGAGGCTGATGGCTTTAAATATAAAAATACAATGTAAAAATACTGCTTTCGACTAATTGCACTTTTTGTGGTTATCACTCCCATTTTTGATAATGGCAACATATTCGAAGTGGCCGAGGTTGTACACAGATTGGAATTTTGCTGTTTGTTTGAGTTGCACTAAGTCATTATCACCATCTCGGCACAAATCCATTTGGGAAAAGTCCACTGTGTAACTTCTGTGAGTTTACCTTCCATATGTAATATAACATGGTCTTTGCATTTATGATGCTAGTGAGAAGTCTTGATGCTAGTGATTTACTTTAGGTTAACTGGGCCAAATACATTCATAACTGGGCCGAATACATTCAAACACTAGAAACGCTAAGACTAAAATAATAAGTCATGCACATCTTGAAATGCCCTTCAATAAAATGCCCCATTAATTGTACCTCATTTTAGTTATCAGTTGTTCACAGGACACCATGTTTTTCAGTGATTTATAAGTGTTGGCCTTCTCTTTATAACTAATTAATTAATTTTCAACCTTAGGCAAACCCCCCACCAAAATAACTAATATGCTATGAAGACAAAGCTGTTAATGTCATTGTGTACAATTAAATAAAATTCCTCAATTACTTAAACACACTAAAATGAGCTTAAAAGAATGAGTATGTTAATCAATATTTAGAGAAGAATATGTAACATAATAACAGTGAAGATGGAATTCTACAAAACAGACACTAAGCAAGTCAAATGAGCTTTACTACTTTGGAAAATGTTTGTCAGCCCTAAAGTAGCATTATGTAGGACCTGCAGTGAGCCTAAGACACAGAGAAAGGACAATTTTCTAATGTCTTTGTGATTTAGTCTTAAACTGGCAAGTGGTTATTGGAAAGCACTGTGACATTGCTGAAAATAGGTTTGGTTTAACATGTATCCATGTAACAAATGGCAAAAATAGTATGGAAAAGTATGGAAAAGTATACAAAGGGCAGAGAGGAACAATGTGCTATTGATCATGATATTTAAAGCCAGAATGAACAGCAGGCCAGGTTATATCATAGTGGCCAGCCCTGCTAGCCTCTGGCACTGCAATGCTCCAGGAGTGAAAAGGTGCCAACAGACTATGGGTCAAATAAATTATTAAAAGCTTTCTTAACCTTTATTTTTCCCTTTATATCGCTGTATTCATGTGACCAGACATAATTATTTTTAAGGATCATATAAAAATTAACATTACTTGTTTGATCTAGTGGTTTATCCATCCTAGATGATGATGTCACAGGTGCTACCCTGAAGCAGCCACTGAATGTAATCAACTCTCATTACTTCATTTTGATGCTTAATTACAGTCACACATTATTGCTCCAGTTTATGTGAGTCCTTGTAATTTGTGCATGTTGATTACCCAAAATAAAACATTTTTTGCTCAACTATTATATCTATGCCCTGTAATTTGACTGTTTACCCCTGACATATCCCTTTCCTCTTCATTAATTGGACCTGAATATCCACAATATTACAGATAGCTGACAGTGTTGTTTCTGATGTTATTTTTGTACTCAAAAATGGGTTTATTTACAGTATTTTGTCTTTATATTTTTCAGCATACATTTTTATGCCAAAATGCCTTAAGCATTGGTTGGTTAGACATTAGATTAGTCTCTAACATTCATTCATCCCTGTCTCACTGTTGATGTGTCTTTCTGTTGTTTCTTTAAAGAGAGCAAAGGCTCTTCATGAAGTTTCAAAAAAAAATTATGAATTTGTTAACTGTTTATAGTATATAGTGCTTTCAACCCTATGTGTGCAATGACTGTAAGCCAATGGGTGAGCATGTTTACTGACTCAAAAATCAACCACCTGAATATCCCTAAATATAATCATCTTTAAAGAAACAGCGAGCATTTGATTCACTGGAAACGTGAGCTGGCAAGCCAATCAGAAGAATCAAAGCTTCATGTAGCAAGTATGGACACAGGTAGAAGAGGTTTACCTTCTTCCGTGGGCACGTAGACGTTCAGGTAGAGGCAGTCCTCATTCTGGTCCTGTACATAGGTGGCCACTGTATCCAAGTTGGCTGTGAACCAAGCAGGAAGCATGTCACTGAGCAGAAACCTGTCCTCCAAGTACTGCGGACACACGGGTGCAAACTGGGTGGCGTTCCTAATGCCAGGCCAGGAGATAGGTGGCTCAGGTGCCTGGAACCTCCTCTCTCCTGTAGGGGGCATCGCATAAGGCACACCCAGGTACTGGTCCACTGGGCCCAGAATCTCACTGGGCAGGGCGGCCCTGAAACCACGCAGTTTCCCATAGTTTGTTGTGACTGTAGTGTATTGGATTGGCTGACAGTTGACCACTGTAAATTCCAAAATCAGAATGAAGATCCAAAGCAATACCTTCAGATGCAGCCCATACAAAGCAGCTGGTAGCCACACGCAGTCCTTTGGCTTGGACATGGTCCTGCCCTAACTTGTTATTGAAAGCCCAGTAATCCGAAAAAAAACCCCCCAAAAAAACCCTTACTCCAGGCAGCTCACGTCAGGTTGACAGACAGCTGGCTCACCAATTGGACTGTTGTCTTTGTTCCTTGCCATGTCAGGACGTCGTCTTTGGAGCCTTTTGCCCTTGTGTGGACAGCAGGAGAGATGCCGTCCACTGGCCCTTGCTGGCACAATCACTGCCCTGAGTTCATTCTAGTCAGAATGAACATTCTGTGGAAGACAGAGAGGAACAGAGAGGAAGCAGTTTGAAAGAATTATTTCCACTGTGCTCCACTGATCAGAAACATACTCAGGCCTTTTTTGAAAAAAGAGAGTTTTGTGCTGTAAATCCTTTTTTCTACCCTTCCACATCTCCATATGCCCCCTGGAAATGTCTGGGCCACCAGCCCCGTTCATGAAGCTTTAAATGTGAGGTGGACTCTGCGTGGCCATTGGCTACAACTTATAGGCACATTTATGACCTCTATTTGGCATGATAGCTTCTTCCCTTTGTAAAAAAAGAAAAAAAGAAAGAAAAGAAAAAAGAAAAAGAGAAATGACAGAAAATATTGATCTACTGACAACCATAACTTCCCTACATCACTACCCACAACAACTGACATCATATCATATATAAAGCAGGACCACAGAGGCATGGAGCTCGAACTATGAACAGCCAGAGTTTTGTTTTTCCACAGTTAAACTGAATCGAATTTTAAAGGTGGGGAGAGGGGGGGTACTTTTGCTGGCTGAGTGCAATGTGCTGTCTCTAATGAAAAAGGTCTCCTGTATAAATCAGACAGCCTCCTTCAGCCCTCGTCTGTTAATGCTCCCACCCATTAACACAGCTGTCAGTGGGCCCTAGCAACACACGGCGCTGCTAGCAAGTTCTCTTATTGATTTCTGTAACTGTGTCCCTTCAGAGATACACCTCGGAGGAACGTCAAGGTGAATCTAAGCTAGTAAAAATGGCTCCCATTACAGCAAAAAAACATCAGCTTACGCCATTACACTGGTCACAGATAAAGTCTTTTTGAACTGTTTCTAGAATGCGCAACAAGTAAAATCATCAATCTTACACTCGTTGGCAAAATGTCTGAATCAGAAGAAAAAGATTAACATTTCAGTGAAGGCTATTCCAACCTGAATCGAGTGAGCTGAGTTCATATTTAAAGGTGTCATTCCAAAGCCCGTCTCAGTTGGATAATGTCAAACTGTATCAACCTTTTCAGGTAATTTCATTTTCTGGGATAATCCATTTTCCCCCTCGGTGGCTTTGGAGAAGTATCGGGTGGTCAGCAGGATTTCATGCCCCAGAACCTAAATCTAAAAAGCTTTTTAATTAGTTTTCCCATGCTGCTCCAGCCCCAGTGCCAGCCATTTAGTAAGTTCTCCAAGTATCCCTGTGCTGCTCTCTGTTTTAACCCCTCCCCCTAGACTGACAGCCAATGGTCTACTCTGACCACAATATGTCAATTATCCACAAAACTCAATTCACACTAAAAACAAGCCCACAGGGCAGCAAGTGGCTTGTAGGTTACCACGTTGGCCAGAATAACAAATGACACATTTCCCAATGACCTCTGACTTTTCTGTAGTGAGGAGTACATAATGATTTAGAAAGAAGGCTAGGAAAAGGATCAAATTACTGTCAGTAAACAATCATTACAGTCATTCTGGAAAACATGGAGGATCTTTTCCAAATCATCTCCAGATTTTTAATTTTCTGAATTTCTGTTAGCATTAAATGGAGGTAAAGGATAGAGGTGTCAAAATTTTGCTTTTTAAAATGTATTATGCAATCAAACATGACATCTCTGGTAAAAGCTTTAAAAGCTAAAAGATTGCCATTTGTGTGAAAAGCACTGGCAATAGTACATCTTGAGCACACAAACACACAGAATTTACTTCTTCCAGTATAAACAGAATCTTGGTAAAACAATACTGACAGTAAAGTTAACCCACATGTTTAGATTTTTACAGTAAAACGTATTGATACAACTGAGTAGGTTAAAGGAGAGGATTATTATTATTATTATTATTATTGTTGTTGTTGTTGTTGTTGTTGTTGTTGTTGTTGTTGTTGTCTTAAATCTTCTATTGCCTGCTCAGTGCTCAGTGTGAGTTAGGCTGGAACGTGTTTTGAGGAAGGAAGTTTTAATTTAGTCAATTAGGGTAACCCGTGACTTCCCATTAACGGATTCTATTTTGGGAACAAAATTCTAACAGAAAATATTCTGGAGGATTAAATCTATCCAAAAGAGTACTCAGCACGCGCACTGAGCAGGGTACTTGCAGGCTTTTAGGGATGGCCATACTGATATCACTCACTGCTCGTTTTATCTAAGAGCTATCATTATTATCACTATGATCGACATCACACGCACATCATGGAGGCCACAAACCTTCTTTGCTACACTTTTTTACTTCTTTTACGGAATCTTGTATCAGTAGGACTTCGTGTTCATTAAGAACAGTCGGTCTAACCCTGTTTGGGCACATTCGCACGTATCATAAAATCGATGGGAGGTGAGATATGAGTCCTAATGCTGTACAGGCAGGGTTAAAGGTGTGTGAAACCACAAACCTGGAAGTGTCTTTTGACTGCGAGTGCTATGAGGAGTAACACCGTGTGGTTTGCTGGCTACATTTTCCTAGATATTACTATGCCGATTTTTCAGGCATTGATATAGAAAACCACAGAGCACTGTATGCATATTATTTAATTATATTCAATCATCTCTCTCTCTCTCTCTCTCTCTCTCTCTCTCTCTCTCTCTATATATATATATATATATATAGATAGATAGATAGATAGATAGATAGATAGATAGATAGATAGATAGATAGATAGATAGATAGATAGATAGATAGATAGATAGATAGATAGATAGATATTTATTTTTGACATATGTCTCTTTCGTAGCTTTGGTATGGGCAAACAAATTTCTATTCTGTTCTGTCCCGACTAGCTCTGCTGTGAAATACCATGGGCTGCTATAAAAGTGTTTTCTCACATAGGTAGCCATTAAACTTGCACGAATTCTCGAAACCTCGCTTTAGTCGCTTTCTAGCCGTGCATGTAAAAAAAGACAAAACGAAAGCAGTTGGGCTGTCCTGTGCTTCGTAGCCCCGTACAGAGGCTGCAGCCCACCTGCTCACCTCTACGGTGCTGCACTGTCCTGCTGTCATTACACTTCGCTTCAGCCACGAAAGCTTAACAAGTGCGTGTCCGCATTCGCAGCATCCACGGATGCTGCTCGATTTTCACACGCCATAAAAACTGGCGACAAACGTCGACGTAAAAAATAATTAAAATAAAAAACCGTGAGAAATCCGTAAAGAAAAAATGCAGTTTTCGCGGACGCTGCAGGTAACAGGAAAACAAACAACAAAATGTACGGGCAGGTTCTATCTTACCTTCACAAAAGACGCGCAATGCGAGGCGATGGGAAGGAACTAAAATTCCGTGGAGGATCTCAACGTCAAAACGCATAAGCCCATAAATGATATCATCCGAGCATTGTCTTTGATACAGGATGAATGAATGCAGTATCCGCGAATGGAGCAGCCTAATTAACGCCAGCAACGCCAGACATTCATCGGGGGAGAAGACTCATCTTAAAACCAGGGTAGCGTAGGCTATCCCGCATAAAACATTGTCGGTGCTCTGGACCGGTAGATTTGAAATTGAACTGAATACATTTGAATTGAAAGTCAGTCTCTCTCTCTCTCTCTCTCTCTCTCTCTCTGTGTGTGTGTGTGTGTGTGTCTCTCTCTCTGCTATTGGGTTGTGTTGAACGAAAATTACACAGCCCGTAGCCAATGGTCTTCTGTAATTTGACTGTCACCCAGCTGCGTCTTTGAACTCCCTTTGAAAGATTTACATTAAGGACAAGGATGCTTCGCTACACTACAGCCATACACATGTGACATACATATTTTCGGGTGTAGCTTTAGCTCTTCAGTATGGTGTCAATGGGAAATACTTTTATTTGTAGTGGATGAGTTACCACTGACAGCATCCGGAAGACCAGTAGGTCTACTGTGGAATGCTGACATTTCTGAAACCCCTATTAAATTGACCGAAAATTCTGAATTTCTCAGAATATCCTTGGGGTATTCTAAAGTTCAGTGAAACATGACGTAGCAGCCATGGCATTTGTGTTGGGACATTAACTTAATTAAGCAAGGTCATAGGTCGTCTTGACAACCCATCATCACCGACTAAACCTTTCAGTTTAATGTATGCGTTCAATTTATACCAAATGCAAGAAAAAGCCAGTTTTTATAAACTCAACTAGGGTTTATAAAAATCTGTAAAAGGTAAGAAATGTTTATTTTCTGTAAACTCCGTCATGGGGCAATGTTATGAATGACATCTGTGTTAGTCAAGTGTTCTGTTATGTGCCAAGTGAGCAGTCAGTGTTTGTCTTGTATCACATTGGACTGGTTATCATTCCTAAGGACTGTTGTTCTGCTGCTAAACCTAGACAGTCCTCATTCACACTAATTCACGCCTTCAGTATTGCACCAAAGGCTGCTGGATTACATTTGCCTTGCTACATGACCTTTCTGTCCATGGATGGCATCCAACTACACAGTCAGATGTAGCAGCTCAATTCCAATCAGAAACAGTGGTAACTAGCCTTTTGACAGCAAGACTAGCTGTATAGCAAGTGTACAGGAAGTGTACTTACACTGCACATACATCAAGACCATATTCATGATATTATCACACTCTCTCTCTCTCTCTCTCTCTCGCTCTCTCTCTTACTCCCTCTGCAGGTTATTCTGCAGGTTCTGGTTAGTGTATGTTTACTCTAGACCTGTCATACCTGCAGTTCCATGACAAGTGTGATGTCACTTTATAGTCTGGCATGTCGTGGCTCCCCTCGCCAACACTTATCCTGCCAGGGACATGGCCTCTTTGCCTGCCAGCACAGGGTAAGGACATGGCCGTTAAAATACACAAGCACCCGAGTGCTGTATAGTGAGTGTTGAGGAATAAAAAATATTGACTCACTTCCCTCATTATGATGTGACTCATTCAGTAGTCTTGTCCATCTGTCTGCTAAGGTTTTTTTTTAATAGCCTTTTCAGAACACAAAAGCATGCAAGACTGAATTTTCCAATGCCTGCTTGCAGGTCAGTCACAAGGTCAAGAAGAACCTGTAGACTACTAAGTCTATCAACTGACTTCAATGCTTAAAAAACATTCTGCTAAAAAATTAATAAATCCATCATTTACTATGTGGGTCCCAACAGTAAAGAATCTAGTAGAAGACATCACAGTAATTAACCACCCATTGAATTACACACAATGCTTCTTCACCAAAACCACTTAAACATATACAGCACATTACTGTAGCACAGGACACCCACACACACATTAATTGAGGCCTGGCCTTGATAGAAAATCTTTTTTTCTGAGCCCCACCTCCTGTTACAGCATCGGGAAATAAACTAAGCTCCAACTGTATAGTCCCAGCTAACATTACGTGTCATATAGACTATTATAAATATATAATGATCTCATGCAATATCACACCAGGGTCTGGTGGGTTAGTAGAACCTTAGCACTTTATGTCTTGTTCTTACAAATACAAAAATGATAAACACAACCTATCAAGATGTTTACAGACTAGAACATGTACCTATACTAAAAATCATGTAATTATAACATACACCATATTGCAGTAACATCACTTAAAACATAACAAATACTATGAGTAACAAAAAACATAATTTCAGGCAAACAGTAAACATTTCAAGGTTACAGAGTATTGTCTTATCATGACTAAATCAGGTTGGTACTAATTTACAAAACACTTTAGGATTAATGATTGAGTTGTCTAGCATGTTAAATAACATAGATAACATAATATGTTAGTTGCAAAGGGATTTAGATCATGCTGGTACTTTAATTAATCTTTTTAAGGAGGAGTTTATGATGCACTTAAACTACAGCACTTTCAGGAAACTCAGTGTAGGCCAGCAGAGTCAAGTACTATTTCAGATGTGAGACTCTGCCCATGGCACTGGCAATCCTGCAATCTCTCTCTCTCTCTCTCTCTCTCTCTCTCTCTCTCTCTCTCTCTCTCTCTCTCTCTCTCTCTCGTTCATCTGTAATCTGAGTGCACTGTGTGCCCAAGGTGCTTTTTTATGACACTGCCATGGAGATCTCTCTCTCTCTCTCTCTCTCTCTCTCTCTCTCGCTCTCTCTCTCTCTCGCTCTCTCTCTCTCGCTCTCTCTCGCTCTCTCTCTCTCTCTCTCTCTCTCTCTCACACACACACACACACACTCACACACACACACACACACTAACACGCACACTCACACACACACACACACACACACACACACACACACACACACACACACACACACACACACACACAAACTTAGTCTTTTTAGTTGATCATTCTGCTGGCCACTCTCAATTATGGCTTACTGTTTGATCTTTCAGAATCAGATATTTTGTCAGATATTTCTTGCAGTGTGCAGTAGTTAAAAGGATCTATATTGTACCAAAATGTAGCTATACTAGACATCATTTTCAAGGGTCTCTGGACAGCAATTGTTTTTTATTATACTGGAGAACCACAATGTGACATCTAAGGTTTCTGCTGTATCTGGGCAGATGAGATGCAAGCAAATCTGTTCTGCTAGCAGGCTTCTGTCAAACACATTAGGTGTAGCAGATTGCATACAAATAGGAAACTTAGGGCTGCATTCTAGCTGACCAGCCAGCAGGCACCACAGGCAAAAGGACTCCCCAAGGGAAATACAGGTATTACCTTGCAACAGGAGCAAAAAACACTAGTTTCCACATGCTAACACTGCTATGGTGGAGGCACAGTTGAGGCACTATGGTGGCATGGTTGAGGCATGGGGGCTAGACTGATTACTGGGAGCTTTGGCTCAAAGTTAAGGTGCATGTTGGAAAAATAAATAAAAGTGCTGTAAAGTAGCTACATTTATACACTTTAATCTGCACAGTGTGCATCACAGGTTTTATTAGGCTAAATGGAAGTAAGTAGATAAATAATACTAATGGTTCAGTGTCTTTTAAGAATAAATTTCCCTCTTTCACACTGAAAGTATTTCGTTTCTTTAAGTTTCTTAGATTAGGTTGGAAGTAGACAAATGTGTAGCGCACAATATAAGCTTTAGTGTCTCTCCATTTTTTAAGATTTTATTTTCCATTGCATGTGACTGTAGTGCTTGAAATATTAATTTGTTTTATTGATTAGTTGAATTTGACTTCACATAAAACTACACAATGTCACCACCTGCACAAAAGTTGCTCCAGCAGGTCAAAATAAAAATGAAAAGGTAGGATCTCCCGCACCTAACTTCTAACGTATCTAACGTACCTACACAGCATACCACCAATGTGTTGCTTAGAGTATAGACACAGACATAGTGGCTCTCTTATAGTTATCCTTTCTGCATTATGGCACTGTAACAGGGGCTGACAGCTGCAAAGCTTCCTTGAGTAAAGTTATAGGAGACAAGCCACACAGGAGGAGCCAGAAGATGAAAGGGATTGGGGTGCAGGGGCCGAGGTCACACTGTAATCATATTCCACGCTGGCATGTTTTAATTTCAAGTCCATGGATATCTTTAGCCATTACTGCTTCTTTTAACCATTAGTGAAATTGAGAGCAAGCTTTGAAACAGAATTTCCCTTTTCTGGTCCAAGTTCCCAAAGAAGGAATGTCTTTTTTCCATCTCTTTGATGGCCCCAGTGCTCATCTCATTAATAGGTGGGGATTACAGATATGAGTTTGACATTTGAATCAGTCTGACAGTTCATTAAAAGACAATATTCATATTTTTCTTTTCACCCACAAAGAAAATCCAAGCATATGTAAAGAGGTGTGAGAGAAATTATAATTCCCCTGATTCCAGCAAAGTGAAAATATGGAACAATATTTGTTAAAGGAAGCTTCTTAGAAAACAACTAATTATACATCTTGGCTAGAGAAGATAACAGGTTTGAAAGAGCAGTGATGGAGGCCATCTTTGTCAAGCTGTAACCATCATCCCTAAACTGTGGTGGTTGTGTGTGACACCACTTATCTACTTAGCTTTGCAAGTGCCAGTTATCTATTTGTACCTAAAATTAAAAAGTTCATTTTCATTTTCGTTTTCAAATTCATTTTCAGGTTAAATAAATGGTACAGATCTTGGAGGTCATAGACATGGAGATTTAAGGTAAACTGAGATGTTGATGCTGTTGTCTCATTGCTCTCATGCATTCCCACAGGTTTGTGGAGGGTGGAACACAGGGACATTGATGTCTTGAAGAATGTTCATGTCTTTGTTACCTTCTGGCCTTCCCCGTTCAGCTAAGCCGCTACAGCTAGATCTGCCAGAGTCTCTGTTGAACTCTATTAGTCACAATGCATTCGCAAACGGAGATCAATGCCTCTGTGCGTCCTTTCTCTGTTGAGCTGGACAGCTTCTCCTCTTTTCCTCTTGTCATTTCTGATGCTCAACTTTGAAGGAGAATTCCTGCTTGCCTGCCCCTTCAGACGAGCCTGACCGCCATGGATTTGACTGGTTAATCCAGAGATCAATAACCATTTCTGGGGTGTCATGGAGACTTTACTGGGTCGTCACCACCACCAGTCGCTCTCCTGCTAATTCGAGTTTAGATGTTTACTGTGCTGACTGTTACGTCCTGTGTTTGGTGTTTGGTTCAAGTTCAAGTTCGGTTTATTCGTCACATACATAGTCATACACAGTATAACTCGCAGTGAAATGGTGGAGAGTGCTCTGTCCAAACTGAGGAAGAGAAACGGGTGCATAGAGAAAAATATATATATGCAGATAAATATATATATTCTATGTATGTACAAAAATATATTAACAATGTATGTACAATATATGTATATTATGATTATATACACAATGTACAATGTATATGGTTGGGTATATATGTACACAATTTACAGAATGTACAGATCCATTTTGTATAATACCATATCTACAGTTGTTGTGTAACAGGGTAATTGAGTATAAATCTAAATCTATATATACAGATGTACAGATATACAGTCATGTTACGTGGTGGTGGTGGTGGTCCCCACAGTTTATCAGTTTCCCTGATTCAGGGCCCGAATGGCCTGTGGGAAGAAGCTCCTCTTCAGCCTCTCTGTCTTGGCCTTCAGGGAGCGGAAGCGCCTCCCTGACCTCAACAGAGAGAAGAGTCTATTGTTGGGATGGGTGGGGTCCTTCACAATTTTCCTGGCCTTGGTTTGGCACCGCTTGTAGTAGGTGGTCTGCAGGTCAGGAAGTTCCGAGTGAGTGATGCGCTCTGCTGAACGCACTACCCTTTGGAGTGCTTGTCTGTCCTGCTTGGTGCTATTCCCAAACCAGACTGTGATGTTCCCCGTGAGGATGCTCTCGATAGTGCAGGTGTAGAAGATCCGCAGTACCTTGGAGGGCAGTCTGAAGTCCCTTAGGCGTCTGAGGTGGTAAAGACGCTGACGAGCCTTCTTTGCCAGGGAGCTGGTATGGCGGGACCAGGACAGGTCCTGCGAGATGTGAACACCAAGGTACCTGAAACTATCTACTCTCTCCACCGTGGTTCCACTGATCCTCACAGGTTGGTAGTGCCGCTCCTGCTTCTTGCTGCAATCCACGATGAGCTCCTTTGTCTTACTGACGTTTAGGAGGAGATTATTTTCCTGGCACCAGTTTTTCAGGTGTTTAATCTCCTCCAGGTAGGCCCTCTCGTCGTTGTCCGAGATCAGACCCATGACAACGGTGTCGTCAGCAAACTTGACAATGATGTTAGAGCTGGAAGTGGCTGTGCAGTCATAGGTGTACAGTGAGTAGAGCAGGGGGCTTAGGACACAACCCTGAGGAGCTCCAGTGCTGAGGGTGAGGGTGGATGAGGCACAGTTGCCCACCCGTACTGATTGTGGTCTGTCTGTTAGGAAGTTGGAGATCCAGTCGCACAGGGATGTATGCAGTCCTAGATCTCCCAACTTAGTAGTGGGGTGTTTGGTGTGTGTGTGTGTGTGTGTGTGTGTGTGTATGTGATTGTGTGTGTGTGTGTGTATGTATGTGATTGTGTGTGTGTGTGTGTATGTATGTGATTGTGTGTGTGTGTGTGTGTGTGTGTGTGTATGTATGTGATTGTGTGTGTGTGTGTGTGTGTATGTATGTGATTGTGTGTGTGTGTGTGTATGTATGTGATTGTGTGTGTGTGTATGTATGTGATTGTGTGTGTGTGTGTGTGTATGTATGTGATTGTGTGTGTGTGTGTGTGTGTGTGTGTGTGTGTGTGAGAGAGAGAGAGAACGTTCATGATATCTCACCTGCTGTATGACTTTGTTTCCAGTTTTGACTTTGCTCTTTTCTTTGCTCTAATAGTTAGTTTGCTGCTGTATATTTGTACATATTCCACTTTGTTCCTTTTGTTGTGTGTTCACTGGTAAGTAGGGAGTGGGATTTTGTTTGATCTGTGTATTTTCTTTAGTCTGTGTAGGTTTAGTGAGTGTCTTTTTTTTTCCTAGTGTGGATTTGTTTGTTATTTTGGCCTCGATCACTCCTTATGTTATAGTCCAGTGTCACACTATCTCTTGTACAACAGCTTTGGTCTGTTGCAATCTGATTTCATTTCCACACACACTTGTTTAGCCATTATTCTCACACTTCTTGTTATGGCCTGAAGCCTAGACGAGGTTGTAACATGACTCTGAACTGGTTCTTACTGAATAATATGAGTACCTCTGCCAAATATTTGTTAGCCGTATCTTAAGGCTGATAAGTTACTCAAATTAAGTTTGATATAAAATTGAAGTTGAAGCAACTTTATTGATTGTGTGCTATTAGTTCACCATCCAGTGTCAAACAGAATGGGGTGGCTTCCTCTTCTGAGCCTTGGTTCCTCTCAAGGATTTTTCCTCCTGCTCTCAGGAAGTGTTCTTTGCTACTGTTGCCTTGGTTTGCTCATTAGGAGCCTGGACCAAGATTTTGTATATAGATGATTTCTGTAAAGCAGCTTTGCGACAATCTTTGTAAATTAGCTAAACAAATAAATTTGATTTTGAAACGTGACATATTGATATAAACTGGGTGAGAGTCTTCAGGATTATAAGTCCGGTTGCCTTGGTTATTAGAACTACTACTAGACAATTCAATGACCAGTAAAATCTTCATTTTATGTACATTTTACGTACTAGTAGACAATAATTTAGCAAATTTAGCAACATTATTTAGGCATTTATGCTTATTTTTATCTTCTGAGTAATATTGGAAGTATCACCATGTCTAAAATGACCAGTTTGGATGTTCTTATGATGCTTCTGTGCAATCTTACAAATGAAACTGCTCAGTAGTTATTGTTCTGGTATATGAGGGTTTTCAGATGCTGGATTTAAGTCTCAAACCTTTTGAGCTCCCAAATAAGCTCCCAAATCATCGCAGCAAAAGCTCCTTAGCTGTAAATAATGAAAATTTTGTTGTGACTAATTCAATGTTCTACTTTCTCCTAAATTTGAGATATTTTATATCTAACAACTTTCCAGAAAGGAATGTCCAAGCAAAGTGTTTCTGAAACTATTGGAATTCAAACACATTTCAAAAGATTTTATAAGATCCACAGATTTCCAATCATTCAAGTGTGTTGATGAGTTCTGAAAGTTACCTAACCAGTTCACTACTGTAGGAATACTGAATGTGTTTACATGCACTTAATAATCTGATAACTGCAGAAAATCAGATTTGTCAGTACTCCAATCAACATTTACATGCACTTCAGTAATCGGATAATGGAAAAACTCTGGGTTTACATGAGTCAGGCAATAATCGGATTGCTGCTTTGCAACCTTCAAACTTCCTGCCTCTGCTTTTTGTAAACACGGACCCACTTTAGCAGCAAATATGGATGGTTTATGGTTCATTTTTTATGGTTACTAATAGTGCGCAGTACTGCCCTTCTTTCTGCTTTCTCTATATTGATGCAAAGACAGGGACCATCTTTTTTTCACTGAGTACCTGTTGTTAAAAACGGCTCGGTTTTTATGATTTGTACCATTTTATAAGATGAAGAAAATTAACATTCTTAATTTCCTTGAGCATGTACTGCGTTCCGGAGTCTTCCCAAAAGTGCTTAGTAGTGATTATGTGGGTGCTGCACTTAACTTTGCTATCCACTTCTGGACACCTTTGCTCTCTGTCCAGTTACATTTGATTCTGACTGAAAGAAATCAGCATAAGGGTGTGCATGCACCGATCTGACTACTGAACTAAAGTCCAGCTCTCTTTGTTGAATCCTTCAATCAAATGTCTAGGCCTTAGTCCAATTAAGAATTCAGAGTATGCTGTTTACATGATCACCTGATTAAGAAGATAACGGCAGAAATCAGATTATGATCAGATGATTAAGTGCATTTACACTCACTGAGTGATTTTATTAATGTTATGTCCAATGTTAATGTTAATGTGTCTAATCACTGCACATACACAGACCTGGATTCTTATTTATTTTAATAAATAATAATTTATTAAAATGTACCTTAATAAAACTTGTTTGTTTAGCAGACTTTGAGGCGTCGTATTGTATCTTATCGTATCATATTTTCGGTATTGTGATACATATCGTATCATCAAGTTCAAGTTTGGTTTATTTGTCACATACACAGTCATACACAGTACACCTCGCAGTGAAATGGTTGAGAGTGCTCTGTCCAAACTGAGAAAAAAGAAAACAGGGGTGCATAGAAAAATATATATTCTATATATGTACAAAAATATATTAACAATGTATGTACAATATATGTATATTTGTTTATATACACAATGTACAATGTATATGGTTGTGTATGTATATGTACACAATGTACAGAATGTACAGATCTATTTGTAAAATGACATATTTACAGTTTTTATGGTACATGGTGGAATAGAATATCTATATATATACAGTTATGTTACATGGTGGTGGTGGTCCCCACAGTTTATCAGTTTCCCTGATTCAGGGCCTGAATGGCCTGTGGGAAGAAGCTCCTCTTCAGTCTCTCTGTCTTGGTCTTCAGGGAGCGAAAGTGCCTCCCTGACCTCAACAGAGAGAAGAGCCTATTGTTGGGATGGGTGGGGTCCTTCACAATCCTCCTGGCTCCGCTGGCACCTCCTGGCACCGCTTGTAGTAGATGGTCTGCAGGTCAGGAGGTTCCGTGTGAGTGATGCGCTCTGCTGAACGCATTACCCTTTGGAGTGCTTGTCTGTCCTGCTTGGTGCTATTCCCAAACCAGACTGTGATGTTCCCCGTGAGGATGCTCTCGATAGTGCAGGTGTAGAAGATCCGCAGTACCTTGGAGGGCAGTCTGAAGTCCCTTAGGTGTCTGAGGTGGTAAAGACGCTGACGAGCCTTCTTTGCCAGGGAGTTGGTATGGAGGGACCAAGATAGGTCCTGCGAGATGTGAACACCAAGGTACCTGAAACTATCTACTCTCTCCACCGTGGTTCCACTGATCCTCACAGGTTGGTAGTGCCGCTCCTGCTTCTTGCTGCAATCCACAATCAGCTCCTTTGTCTCACTGACGTTTAGGAGGAGATTATTTTCCTGGCACCAGTTTTTCAGGTGTTTAATCTCCTCCAGGTAGGCCCACTCATCATTGTCCGAGATCAGGCCCATGACAACGGTGTCGTCAGCAAACTTCACAATGATGGTGGAGCTGGAAGTGGCTGTGCAGTCGTAGGTGTACAGTGAGTAGAGCAGGGGGCTTAGGACACAACCCTGAGCAGCTCCAGTGCTGAGGGTGAGGGCGGATGAGGCACAGTTGCCCACCCGTACCGATTGTGGTCTGTCTGTTAAGAAGTTGGAGATCCAGTCGCACAGGGATGTATGCAGTCCTAGATCCTCCAACTTAGTAGTGAGTAGTGAGTAGTGAGTATCTTGAAGGTAGTGGCAATACCCTGCCCTATTAACAATTCATACTGCATATATGCTTTCATAAACTATTCATAATGCCTTTTTGTTTATCTACTACCAAGTACTAGTTGTTATACATATATGCTTCAATGCCAAAAAGGTCTAAAGTCTATTTCTATGTTATCTCCTCATAGCACTGCACTATTTGAGCTTGTGTTGCATCTGGATAAGTTGGCCCTAACTGGCTAAAGCATGAAGAGGAAACCGATGGTTCTGGTACACAGCACAGGTGTCACTGACAGTCAGGCTTCATGAGTCACTGCATCAGCCTTTCTCAAACGATGGCTCCCTGGGGCTGTCTCCTGATTGGAGGGATGACGCATGGTTCAACAGCTCCTCTTGTGCAGATTTTCATGTATAAAGAAAATTGTCATGCTGTTTTAAGATGAGCTCAGAGAGCACATGTGCACACTTTATGGAGGAGGTGCGGGTAGGATGTGACACCTCATCTCCAGATAAACCATAGAGCATTACCGCAGCTCAGCGGCCCTGTCATAGGAATTTGAACGAATCAGTTCTTCCAAAACTTTAGAAGTGATTGAGTGTAATTTAGCAGCAGGAGCTCATGAAAAGCAACAGCATTAGTATAATTTAGCATAATTTGGCCTTGGCTTGATTTTTCTGGTGCTCCATTGGCCTTTTGCAGATCCCAGCGACTGCTGTCCTTACACCTTATCAGTATAAATGGTTTTGGCTTTGGTCAGCTGCTAATGGCATGTGATGGATCCTTTGAAATCCAATCACAAAGCACTTTGCCTTCACTACATTTCTCTCCACACCATAGCCTGTTCAGCTTGCGGAATCGATGTGAAACGTTTCAGACTTCATGCTGTAAAGGCCTGATCTTATGGTGAAGTGTGAGTGGTTTAGTAAGAGCTTTGAAGAGGTGTATCAGTTCCAAACCAGCACACTCTTCTCCTGTGATTTCCTCACAAAGCCAAACACCACTGAGCTCACTTGTGTCACCTACTTGGGTACCAGGGTACCATAATACATGTGTACTGGACAGAACTGCACACAATCATAAGTAGTTTTATATATATATATTGTAATTAAGTATTTAGATTAATTAATTTGTAATAAAAATTGTTATTTTGAAAAAAATAAGTTAAATGATTTATTGAGTTACAGAGCGAAACGGCAATGGAAATAAGGTTTACCGAGGCACCAGATAAAGTACCCATGTTGTACCCAAGTTGCACACCTGCTCTAGAGAAATCACAGGATTAGTCCAATATGTACAATTCCGTGTTTGTCCTGGCAGCAGGGGGTGGCTTTTAAAACACACTGATCTTTTTCTTTTTGATCAGTGTGACCTTCTGTAGTTTAGTGTGTTTGGTTTAGTGTGGCATCTTCTTCCAGGCAGTGGTACATGAATGGATCTCAGCAATTAATGCTACATCCCATTAATGTTACATTTAAGGTTTATAACAACAGCACACCTATTACATTTATACTTTATGGGCAGTGACTGAATGAATCATCATTATATTGTCAAGAAGGTTTACATTTTTTTCAAGGTTTTTTGGGGGGTTTTTTGGCTAATCCTGGGCCAAGAATAGTTGACCACACAACTACTCCCCCTTTGGGGACCAATACTGTAAATACAAAGTAAATACAAAGCACATTGTATTCATGTATTGGTGCACCAAAGTGTCTTGCACCATACCCCATAAATTCCGGCCTTTCCACTCAAAGCATCCCAATCAAAACAATTAAGAAGCTTTTAAAACATATGAAATGCATGCATGAATGAATAAATGTGAGTGAATGGATAAATGAATGTAAGAACCAGCATATGAGGGCAAATGAGTAGCAGCTCTAGCATCAACTCCAGAACCACCAGAGCCATCAGCACCAGGACCATTACCACCAGAGCCACTGAGACCAGAGTCACTACCGCCAGAGCCACTGAGACCAGAATCACTACCACCAGAGCCACTGAGACCAGAGTCACTACCACCAGAGCCACTGAGGCCAGAGTCACTACCGCCAGAGCCACTGAGACCAGAGTCACTACAACCAGAGCCACTCCGACCAAAACCATTAGAACCATGTCATTTAGCACCTGAGCTTTTAAAACCTGAACCTTAAGATCGCAACTCCATCTGCAGTTATACACCTGAAGATATGTCCGCTCCCTGAACCATTGAACTATTAGAGAGAATCCTGGAGAGAGACAGACAAACACAGAGAGAGAGAGAAACAGGCAGATAGAAAGACAGAGAGACATGGAGAGATAGACAGACAAGAAAAGGGAGAGAGAACAGTGACTCATGAGGATACAGTAACACTGGAGAACGTGATGTGGAGAAAAGGCGACGTTGACAGTTTAGCGGCAGTATCTTTGAAATGATAAGGCTGCCTAGCCTTGGCTTGGGCTCCAGGGAACTGCTAACCTTTTCTCACAGACTGTCCCTATCAAAGCAGGGAAAACAGGGAGTCCAGAAAATGGCTGTCATACTTGCAGGGGCTGCAGGTCATCCAAGTCTACTTTCTGAAACAAAGCGTGATTTTCCATACAGATGAGGAATCAGGAAACTGTGTCATTCATCTTAGTAATCTATAATGCAGTCATCAGTGCTTAGTGATTCATTTGGAGAACTAGCTAGTTTTTCCAAATGTCTCCTAAACTTGCTCAACTAGATTAAATAAAGGAATGAAGGAAAACAAATGTTCTAAGATATTTGAATATTTTATGTAAATTGAAAAGACTGGCCTTTGAATTCCTTTATTGTATGCTTTAGGAGTTATTTTTTGCATGTGCTCTGTTAAATCTCTGAGGTATTCCCATGTATCTGAGAGAAGATGGTCTAGTCTTCCTTTTAGCAGCCCGAGGGAACAGTGGCTGACATTCATAAAGCGTCCTCCATGACATGAATCATTCATGGTCACCTCTGTGTCACCTCCAAGGCACAAACCCCATCTGAAAACAGCAACATTAGGAAATCAGACCAGTATCACAGCGAATCCAGAACATTTCTCCACAAAGCCACTCACGATCTCCGGGTGTGCCAGAAGTCCCTAATTACCTGCGTTTCTTCTCTCTAATCCTTCTAACAGGTGTTAGCCATTTCACATTGGGAGTGTCTGAGTTTTGCTGCTGTCTGTGCCTTTATTAAGATTAACGTCTCAGGTCTCATTGAAGATGCATTACGGCAGCTCATGCTGATGTCAAAGCAGGGTGTGCGCCGTGTGAATGGCAATGGCACGGCTTTCCACAGACTGCTGCCGCGGACGCTTGGGCACTCACCTCACGTCACGGGTGCTACTGCGGAGCAGCACGGACGCTTGTTATTCCAGCCCACGTATCACTGTGTTTTTTCAGCAGATGGCTCCTTGAAAAAAGGGAGACGCCAGTCAAAAGGACAGAGCACATGCAACCTAAGCCCGAACGCACACTACTGTAAATCTGGTTTTGTAGCATATGTTTGGTTCACTACAGGTATTTTTTCTATTAAAACGCTGACCAAAATATCTTAGTATTAACTGGTCAGAACTATAATTTTAAATGTTAAAATGTCCTAAAAGTATTCTGAATGGTAGTGCACTCTGATTGTTAATGCTGTCTGACTGGATGAAATTGGGGGAGCTGAAAACACCTGGGAAAATCATCATTTTAGTATTTCAATATCACTCACTTATTCTTATTCTCAACATGTTCTCTGTAGTTATCTACCATCTCTACTTGTCAATACTGTGACACCTTCAGATATGTGCCACCAGGAGGCGTTCTAGTGTTTGCAGTCATGACCTTCATTCCAAAGTAGCTGACCAATCTAGAATTACAATACAGACATTCAAATAAGGGACATGAACTCTCTAAAGGCAGTGATGAGAGTCATATAAACTTATTCTCCAGCCATTTTACAGGGCTAAAATGGGTTAGACAAGTTAGAATTAACAATTTCAAAATTAACAAAAAACTTTATTAAGAATGTAAACACGTTCAAGGTGTTTTGTACAACTCTATTCACTGAATACAAAAACAATGCTTTGATCACTTTTCCCAATTTCTTCAACTTATTTGAGCCATTGTCAAATCCAGCAGTGAATGTTTATTAAATTTTAGCCCTATAATTCGGGAAATACTACATCACATGATAGCATTATAGACCGTGGAGTTAAACCAGCTTCTTCAGGGATGTGAGTCTTTTTTTCTACCAAACAGCAGACATATAAGACATGATCAAAAAATGATGTATAGGATTTAAACTGGAACTCATGTGAGTTTGCTAATTGGATGCTCAGGTGGTCATAAGATGACTCAGCTTGATCAAGCTTTTACCATAAACGATTAATAAAACTAATGTGGTTCCTGTGTAGAAATCAGCAGTTTTAGAGAAATAGTTAAATTAATTTTATTTTGAACAAATGAATGAAAACAACATCTCAGGATAAATTCAAAACCAGACTCTTCATTTAGTATCTTTAATATCCATGACACCTTTTTAAGAATTGAAATGGATTTTTATTTTTATTCTGACTGCTATCACGCTTTGTTATAGATGGACAGAATAGGAGGTCTTAAAGGTCAAGACATTTCTTTCTGCTTATGAACAAGTGACAAAAACCATACAATCAACCAGATAACATTATGTTCAATTCCACATTTCATTTTTTTCTGATAACCAGACATCCAAAGGGAACTCATTGTGTCAGGTCTCCAGGCTAATGAACTTTAAACATGGTCTCTGTGATCTCACTCTTAAAATTTAGATATGGAAATTTCACATTGGTACTTGGATTGAGTTATCATTTACACACTGCATATGTACATGCTCCACTAAATGTGTGCTCAACACTGTACTGTATAGGATTCTCTTTTTATTATGCTGGAGTTCGAAATATCATGTCAACCCAAACATTTCATAGCACACTGTGTCTAAAAAGTCATTTTGACCAATCCGTGCCATTGTTATTTTCATAATGATTGATTCGTATTATATATAGTTGGAAATAGACCTCTGGTTACCTTTGCAATGAAAGGCCTCATCAAAATGTTCTTCAGGGTGTTCGGATGATTGTACACAGTAAAACTACGGCACACAATGTGAATATGTTCTAGTACAAAGAATTTATTGGGAAACAAACTAACTGCTAATTACACGGTAGGATCTCACGATCCAAAAAAAAAAAAAGTCTTAGTTCTAAATAAAAAGCAACTCAACTCTTTCTAACCCTTTCTAATTTTTTAGAACAAAGAATGGAAGAGAATTTTTTTTACTTAATTTTGATTTAATTATTTTATTTATTCCTTAATTAGCTTAATGTTTAAGGATTAAGGATATTGAACTCACTTGAATAAGGAGCAAGGAGCCACAAGCCCACCTAGACAGTAGTTTAATAGAGCACTAGACAGTAGTTTAATAGAGCACTAAATGGTAGTTTAATAGAGCACTAGACAGTAGTTTAATAGAGCGCTAAACAGTAGTTTAATAGAGCACTAGACAGTAGTTTAATAGAGCGCTAAACAGTAGTTTAACAGAGCGCTAAACAGTAGTTTAACAGAGCACTACACAGTAGTTTAATAAAGCACTACAGAGCGCTAAACAGTAGTTTAATAGAGCACTAGACAGTAGTTTAATAGAGCGCTAAACAGTAGTTTAATAGAGCACTAGACAGTAGTTTAATAGAGCGCTAAACAGTAGTTTAACAGAGCGCTAAACAGTAGTTTAACAGAGCACTACACAGTAGTTTAATAAAGCACTACAGAGCGCTAAACAGTAGTTTAATAGAGCACTAGACAGTAGTTTAATAGAGTGCTAAACAGTAGTTTAACAGAGCACTACAAAGTAGTTTAATAGAGCACTACAGAGCGCTAAACAGTAGTTTAATAGAGCACTAGACAGTAGTTTAATAGAGTGCTAAACAGTAGTTTAACAGAGCACTACACAGTAGTTTAATAGAGCACTAGACAGTAGTTTAATAGAGTGCTAAACAGTAGTTTAACAGAGCACTACACAGTAGTTTAATAGAGCACTACAGAGCGCTAAACAGTAGTTTAATAGAGCACTAGACAGTAGTTTAATAGAGTGCTAAACAGTAGTTTAATAGAGCGCTAAACAGTAGTTTAATAGAGTACTAAACAGTAGTTTAATAGAGTGCCCCCCTCCCCCCTTTTTTTGCGAAAACAAAAACACAAAACACAAAAAGCGGAAATGCTTGAAAGACTTTGTATTAATGTTTAAATGATCAGATCCATCTTCTTTACTTCCTATAAAGAGCATTTTAAAGCATGATCAGCTGGTCAAGAATGTTGTCACACTGCTAGATGTATTTCAAGACATATTCTTTACATCAAATATACTAATCAAATGCCCTTAAGGGGTGTCATAAAAGACCTGCTGCTTTGACCTTTATGAACACATAAATGTTAGTTTAACATCTTATGGTACATACACTAATATAAATGTACAAGGGCTTAATTAATTAATTTGAAGGGAAACTGGCTATTTATGGTTTAAAGTATGAAGTTTGAAAGGAAGATGGACTCCAACACAATTTATTGGTTGATGTGGAGGTGGCTGGCTGGTACTGGAGAACTAAGGTTCCATTTCCTCTCCCGGCAGGTACAACGCAAGGACATATCTTGCAGGCTCAAATTTATAGTCTGCCAGTACCTAGGGTTTTCTAGCCAGCTAAAGTCTGGAATTGAAGCAACTTCGATCTGGATATTTAAGTGGATTTGAATAATAATGGTGACACAACTAATTGCCAAAAGTACAGAAAGGAGTGTTGCAGGTAGCAGGTCAGAGATGAGAGCTGTTCCTATTTATTTTTATTTTATTTTATTTTATTTTATTTTTTATTTTTTGAGAAAACCAAAAATCTTAATTTCTTAAATCAGGCACCAGTGATGTTTAAAGTAAAAATTTTATAATAAAATTTGTAATCAACAATGATATCCTACAAGAAAGGCTGATTAAGCCACATATACTGAAAATGTTTCATAACCACCACAAGGCCATTTGATGTGAGGAAAAGATGAAGTTTGTGAAACAACTGGTGAATACTGCAAGTATGTCCCAGTATGCATTCAGACTAAAGGACTGCCTTTTCATTCTGCTTTCTTTCTGAGTTAGTAGAAAATGAAAATGACAGAGTAAAATATGACCCTAGAAATGTTCCTGGAAAGTGTAATTGCAAATAGTCATATATAATATAATGTACACCCCACTATTCTAGACCACTGAGGTCTCTGTTTCAGTATTCAGCCTACCCTGAGCTGTTCATTTCCTTATATGAATATATCAGTGAAATATCCTGTTTGACAGATGCTGGACAGGTTTGGCGGAGACGATCCTTCACCTCCAGCATTCAACTCTGTGCAAGAACCAGGAACTAAAGTTGAAAGATGGAAGACACTTGAACTTACACACACACACACACACACACACACACACACACACACACACACACACACGCACACATATAAAAAAACAAACAAACAAACGAAAAAACTTTCTACCAAAGATGTCAGAATGAAGGACCTTTTTTCCTACGAGGGTTATTACAATGGTACACCCTGTCATGTGTGCAGAGCTATGCAAAATGATACATTTTAGTAAACTTGAATCAATACATTGTTCAGGTGAAAAATGAATTACAGCAGAGTGAAGATGAAAACATCATATAACTCTAAAAGTGGCACAAACAACTGTTGGCTAGTCATGTGAGTTCAGCAGATATCTGTCCTCCATCGTGCCTGCTCACGTTCTCCACAGTGCAGAGTAAATTTTGTTGTCATAGGCTTATAAACTCACCTCAAAGGAGCAGTACGTGACCCAAGCCAAGTCAGACTGATGGCTCTCCAGTGGCTCTCTGCTCATGATATCGGTTTGTGGACAGTTATAATCATAATCTGCAAACAAGCAACGTGATCACAACAATTGGCAATCCTGTGGCAAACAGCAGGGTGAAGTGTCAGGTAGAAACGCGCAGCTTGTTAGATACGAAGACGCTAGTGGAGGAAAGCAGTGACAGCTACCAATGACATCTGGAAAAACAATGTCAGGTTGCAATGTCAACAGCAAGATGAGTTACAGAAAACAAGGCCTTTACTTCTGTGTTATAGCAACACAACGTCCCGGTTTACGAATGTCATGACATTTACGAACGTGAGGCTTCTTTTGTGCATGACTTAAAGCGCTGTGTTGAATCCTCCCTAAAAACAACTTCTGTAGCTCCTCTGACCTTGACCGCCGGCAGATGCATGGGGCTCCCTGGTGTTATCTCTGTTAGTCTCCCTAAACCACAGTCTTCATCTGAACACTCCAGCTGGGCTTCTCTACAAAGTAGCTAAGCCCACTGAGCAAGTCCTCCCTTTCTGAATGAAACACTGTGTCCGTAGCACGCAGCCAACATGTTCAGTGAGTACTCGTGCCAAGCCAAGGACAGGCACTGCCATCTTGGAAGACAAAACTGCAGGAAAATATTTTAATCTCCCGTATCATTTATATCTGTCATTCATTAATGTATCTACCCATACCAACTACAATTTTTTGATAGTTATGTGTAGATTAGCAAATTAATAAGAAGAAAGAATGGTAGATTAGCAACATTTCTAGGTAAAAAACAACTTCAGCAGCATTTTCAAAAGCACTATGCTGATTATCTATAACCATATATTTACCTCATATAACTCCTTTATGCTTCATTTGTTGGCCAAGAGAAACACATATTTTTTCACAATAGCACATCAATAGCAGAAGTGTCTGATACCAGTAATCTTAGTTTATTCTGGATATAACTGACCAGTAGATGTCAGTATTGTGCTGCTTCAAAATAATTCTAGAAAATGTTAATTCTGAAGTGTCTTTAGTCTTTTCCAAGAGAATGAAAAATGTTTAAACTGAAAAAGACACACACTTGTATTTATACTGCCAAATGCAAAGATATTTTTATTGTATATTATGGTTGTTAACTATGTACAAAAGTAAATAGGATGTTTAATTCTAGCAAGAATCAATTGCACACAGGAGAGTAAATCACAACAGGAAAACACCTTTTCAGTCTGCTGATAATGTTCACAGTGCCAGCAAGTAAGCAAACTGGCTTCATCACTGTAGTAGTTTAAACTCACAGAGAATCATGTTTCCCTCCACCACAGCAGGCATCTCACCGCATGCAGAATATGCAGCCATAAGCTAGTCAAGTCTCACATCAACCGTTATCAAAGATTCTGACAAATATTATGAAATGTTCAAGTAGCTATTTGACATGTGACTGTAACAGTAACATTTTACACGGTTTGTATACAAGACTTTACATAGTCTTACACTATGTATACACTGTATGTATACACTGTATGTATACAAGATTTACATAGACTTGCACTCAGGTGAAGTTATAAATAATGAGATCCATCAGTGGATGTTGGGATTCTTACTCTATATTTATCAACGCATTTGTTTCAGAAGGGATCAGTATATGTTCAGTTGTCCCAGTAATTCTCGCCATACCCACAATGTGAGCTGAACCCCCATCAGACACGATGTCCTTGGGAAGCCCAAACTGTCTGAAGGCATGACAAAAGGGCAGATCAGCTCTATCCAGAGTGATGGGTAGTGCTTTAAGGGGAATGAACCAGGCCATTTTCAAGAATCGATCCACGGCAGCAAGGATGACAGTGTTTCCCTTGGAGACAGCAAGGTCAGTTAAAGAGTCGACGGCAGGGACGAGGGACGCTGAGGAGTGGGTGAGCAGAGCAGCTTACCTGCAGGTGCACTGTGTGGCGTTTTTGCTGCATGCATAGTCTGCACAGGAGGCCACGTATTTGTATTTGACTGCGTCCTTATGTGTCGCCGGCCACCAGTAGCGTGCGCTCAATAATTGAGCTGCGCATGGGGACCCGGTATGTCCTGTGCCCATGTGATGAGAGCTCTGCGGTGTGTGGATGGAGCTCCCGATCCGACTCCGTAATTCCGCAATTCCGCTCAGAAAGTCTCAGTTTACAGGAGAAGTAGGCTACCGTACTTAGCTTGCCCTCTTTCCTCGTCTGTTGGGACGGCATTGCACCGACTCCCACATCCAAAGTGTCTACCTCAACGACGAAGGGCTTAGTGGGTTCGGGTTGGTGCAGTACCAGAGCATTAGAAAAAGCGTTTTTGAGGTCCTCAAATACCTTTTCTGCCTCAGAGTTCCACTTTAGCTGTTTCGCTTGTCCCTGAAGCAGGTCCGTGAGAGGTCTGGCCAGGGTGCCAAAGGACCTGATGAAGCAAAAGTTGACATCCCCAGGAACCGTTGTAGCTCCCGGCACATCTAGGGTCTCGGCCATCCTGGTCACCGCCTCCACCTGACATGGTTGCATGCGCATGGGGCCCTCCAAAACGATGCATCCCAGGAAACTCACCTCTCTGTGGTGGAATTCACACTTATCCAACTTGCAGTAGAGCTGGTTATGCAGGAGGGTGTGGAGGACTGCGCGTATGTCATGCACATGTTGGTCAAAGAAGGATGAGTAAATCAGGATGCTTTGGATGTAATGACGACGGATCTACCCAGAAACTAACTTAAGACCTCAATAATGTATGCCTGGAATACGGAGGGGGCTGTGGCTAGACCATAAGGCAGACGCAAGTACTCAATGTCCAGAGGATGTACTGAAGGCCATTCCATTTGTACTGAAGGCCGTTCCATTTGTACTGAAGGCCGTTCCATTTGTCATCCTCATTTATCCGTATAAGATAATGTGGAGGTCTAGCTCCCTGAAGTACCAAGCTCCCTTCAGCTGCTCAAGAGTGGTTTGGACCAAAGGGACTGGATAAGGGTATTTAACCCACAGCTCGTTTAGACCTCTATAATCCACACATGGTCTCAGCCTGCTGTCTTTCTTCTTTACGGAGAAGATGCTAGCTGAAGGTGAGGTGAACTGGAGGGGTGAATGGAACCCTGGGCCAAAGCCTCCCTGATGCACAGCTCCTCCTCCTGGGAGAATGGGTAGATTCTGCACTGTGGTGCAACCCTCTCTCAGAGTTTTGGAACAATCCCATTCACAATGAGGAGGGAGCTGCGTGGCCTTCATGGGACTGAACGCCTCTGCCAGATCTTGGTACTCCACAGGGATGGAGTAGTCTTTGTTGGCTTCTGGGGAGGCACAGCCCGGTCAGGGAAGCAATGCTTTTCACTGGAGGGCGACCACTCTAGAATGTGGTTTTTCCTCCATGAAATGTGAGGGTTGTGCGACTGTAGCCAGGGGAAACCGAATGTGATGGGCTGACAGAGAGGGGGAAATAAATAAAAGGATATGTGCTCAACATGTGCTCCATCTATTTCAAGGAGGACATGAGGAGTGACATGAGTAAGGATACCTAAGCCCACAGGTCCTCCATCAAGAGCATGCACACATAAGGGAGAGTGTAAAGGGATCGTCTTTATCCCCAGTTTCTTGGCGAAACATCGATCCATGAGGTTTCCTGCTGAGCCAGAGTCCACTGGAGCAACGATGAGAGAAGCACAACCTTTGCGCGAGACGTAGTCTGCTGCCTGAGATGTAGCAGGGCCTGGCTGCAGATCCTACCCTGGCGTGGATGGTGGAAAACCGCCTTGCATTCCTTAATGAACTTGGGGTAGTTGCTCAGCAGTGGAGATCAGTTGGTTACCAAGGCAGCTCCCCAAGCCTGAGCGATCACTGTGAGTTGAGAGATTACGAAGGCCGTCTTAGCTTTGTAGGGCAGATGGGCCTGGTAGCTGAAATACAGTCCACACTGGACCACGAACCCCTCACAGCTTGCAGGTTCTCTTCCGTACACCTCCAGAGTGGCAATTAGACACCGCACCCCTTCTGCAGCAGGACGGATCGTTGGTGCAGCTATTCTGCTCTCAGGATTCACAGAGAGGTTTTGCACAGACCGTCCAAGTCCTCGCACCATGGAACGGAGCTCGGCAAGTTCCTGCTTTCGCTATTCCAGCACGCCACCATCAAAACAACGCGCAGGACCCGCCCAATCAGGGCTGCTCGCTTCACTCCCTGCAGGCTGCACGTTCCATGACGGCGGCGGTGCAGAAGGAGTGAGAGGCGAGGGTGATGCAAAGGAGTCTTTATTCCCCATCATTTATTCAGGTTAGAAAGCTGCAGTGCAGCGATAACGAATACAAAAGCATCGAATGTGTAGACTGAACAAGGTGCTGATGAGCAGCACGTCGCTCTAAAGTTCGCTATCGTACAGCACCAACTTCAGGAGCCTGTGGGTTTAAATGAGACAGGGGACACAAGGAACAGGTGAGTATGATCCGTAAACAGGTGATGGGAACCGGGCCAGGTTCTCTGTATGGTTCTGTGCAGCAGTGGGTGTGTCTCTCCTGCTGGAAGGCCAGCCTACCGTGCCACCTTCCTGGAATGCAGACGTTATTTTACGTCAGTTCAAAGACTGGATCAAATCCAGTATGAAAGAGATTTATGGCTGAATTAAATTGATTAATGGGTAATGACTAATATTTTCTGATTGAACAAGATTGGTTTATATGTTTTTATCCATAATCAAATAACTTAATAATGAATAAAATAAATAAAAAAAGAGGTTAATGAGTCTGGATTGTGGAATGAAATTCAAAGCCAAAGCAAAATTCAAGCCAAAAATTCAAAGACCTTCTAGAGGAAATATTGTACTTGTGTTTAAAGATGTTTCTATTGATTATCTCAAACATGATATATTCAAGACCTATAATGAAGTCAGGTCAGATGATACACGATACATCATACAAATTTGTTTCTGATTAAACATAAACTAAACTCAGCCAAAAAGCAAATTAGATATGTGGGTCAGTAGTGTTTTGTTTTGATAATTATGATTTCTAATGAAACTGAATGTCTGGAAACTTTAGAAAGAAAGTGAAGGCAGTCAAATGAGATTTTAATCAGTGTGTTTACCGTTTCTGAAAGCCTGTTTCAGCACTGAAGTAATTATGTCTGTTTTAAATGGGTTTCAAGCATTGGATAACCTCACTGCAGACTGTGTTCTTTGTATATTTGCATATCTTGCATGCTGAGCTTCAATTAACATGACCCAGTACTTTCTGAAACGTGCAACAAAGCTGTATTAACCTGTAGTAACTCACATAAAAATGAATGTGCAGCTATTATTTTCCACATTAAATGTATCAGATAAAATGATCTAGAACATAAACAAAAACTCTCCTTTAAGATGGGGCATGTGTATTTTTATGACTCTTTATTGCAGTTATGCTATAAAAATAACTGGTAAAAATATTCACTGCAGTATGACAATGATATCAAAATAAAAAAAGAAATGAGACAAAAAGTGGGGTTATAGTTTCCACTCAATTATTCCAAAAAAGTGTTTTACCTTTAGCTGTTTAATGCATAATCTATGTCATAAGATATTTTATAGTCCATGACAGAAGGCATATTTTCACCATTGGAAGGTGAACCTGGTGGCATTTCCACAACCTAAACATGAACCAAGTCAGCAAATGAAGTGGAGCTGTAAGTTAGGGCAATTTCAAGTAGATAACCCGAAGCCAAAAAATGTTTGGACTGGACCAAAAGATTGTCATCATCTTTTTAATGACAAACAGATATAATCTATAAGGTGTCTGGTAGAGTGGATGCAGGATATTTAAATATAAAAAAAATCTACTTTTAAGATCCTTACACATTCTTTCAATGTTTTGGAAAATTACCTCTGCATTTAGTGATTTAGGTTCAAATCCTTTTCCAGATTGCCAAACTTCAGTAGACTTGTTAGTAGACTAACTGAAATACAGACAATAACAAACCCAATTCATTAACAGGTCAGTCAAATGTTTGCATTTCATCCTGATTGTACATGTATTCCGATCAATGTGTTCCAAATTCAAATCATATTTCCTACTGCCCAGTTATGGATTTATCCATAGGCTACAGGACCGGTTCCAGTTAGGATTAAAATGAAATATGTGATTAGTCTGTTTCCACTCCTGCTGACCTGCATCCTTACGTTCTGCAGATTTGAAGCTGTAGGGATTGTACGGAGACGCTGGATTCAGAAGATAAACAGTGAGGTAGTAGTAGGAGCAGAGCTGATAAAAATGCGCAAGGCTGTGAGATTTGGAGGCCTCGTACCTGACTCGCCAACATTAAACCTCCACTTTACACAGAATATTGTAGCTTTCCCAGCTGCACCATAATCCAATCATCATTATACTGGGGAACTGGTTTAATAATAATAATAATAATAATAATAATAATAAAGTATGTATATAAACTATAAAAGCTTGCTTAATTTCCACAGCATTTCTGCAGACAGACAGCACTCTTGAGCAGGGCCCCGGAGAAGGTTCGCAATCTCAAGTTAATCCTTTTTTTCTCTCTAAAGAAATTTTAGAATGACTTGTGAATTTCTTTGCATATGCAACATACAACACCATCCATGTAATTCCACAGCTAACATGCACCAAATCCTAATTTCACTGAGGAGTGCTTGAGGGTCACTATTGGCACGTTGTCGAAGGAGTGGGTGGCTTAATGATCGCCTTTCATAATGCTCCAGGAAACAAATTAAGAGATGACATCAATCCGATATCACGTATCACAAAAAAACCAAACAAAAAAAACTGCTGGATCTGATATCGGTGAAGAAATATTTAAGGAAACCCATCTGATGAAATCACAAATTCAGCCTGAAAGTAGCACAGCATACACCAGCACAGTGCATGTGATAACAGCCAGGTTAGTTATAGCAAGTTACATGATAACAGCCGGTTTAGTCTGAGCACAGTTCATAAACTGCTGTCGAGTTTAACTGTAGTGTTTTCTTTCCCATTAATGATTAAAAACAGTTATGTTCAAATGTATAACCGTTATGTTTAAATGAAGCAAAATATTGTTTTAACACTGTTCACTGCTTATTAATTCGTTCTTCAAAAACGATTACATTTGACCGTGAAGTAAAGGAGATAGAGGAACCGGACAGACACAGGAGAAATAACCAAACTAAGAGCTCGCCTACTCTAGATCCCCGAAGCTAATTTTCTTGATTTTTTTTACATTACAATGTTATAAACCAATACATACATATGTTGAAAAACACAGGTTACCTATAAGACAGGTAACAATGAAATGTTAACAATTTTGACTTTAATATTGTCGTTGCATTAGTATTCATTTGAAGATTGAATTGTTAAATGCATTTCATGTTATAAAAACACTGATGTGTAAATCAAGCATAAATGACCTACATTCTCCGGTACCACGCATAGGAAGTGATGCTCTTACACACCTGCTAAAGTAATTGTTACTACAGTATTTGGCTACGCCACTATAAAGCTATGAACTAACTGATGTGTCCCCTTTTCCTCCTTCCAGTCAAACCTCATTCACTTATGATTAAGTACAAAGACAAATTAATTGCCAACAGTTATTAACCTGTAAAGTGTGACGTAAAATTGTAAGCCTAAATGTGTTGACTGTGAAAATGAATGTGGCCCAAAATGGCCAAACTGTGATGGATATTGATTACTGAATTAAAATAAATAACACTAGGTGCTGTTAGTTTAGCATATGCACTCTAAACTGCTGTTCTGTACACAACCCAAGTAGCAATAACCTATTGCTCTTCTTCAGCACATGAAATACTGTAACAGCTGTGTCAATTTCTGAAATCATGTCACAGATGATCAGAGATACGAGCGGAGGGGGATCATCAGAGACTCGATGTGAAGCTACTGTAACAATGCTTGTGCAACTAACAGCGCATTCTTGTAGCACAGTGACATCATCTGCACCATGTTTATTAGAAAAGTGTTTTTAGAAATTTAGCAGTGGGCTAAAACCACTTGAGTGATTGTCTTACAGGATACCAAACCATATTAAGTTCCACCATCTCTGGAAAAAAAATGTTATATAACTAGCATTTTGCTCTAGGCCTCATCACACTAGGGATTAAAAAAACATACAATTTAGCCTATAAGCAACTCTTCCACTGATCTGCTTTCTGAACAGGACTGATAAAAGGAATGCTAGCAAACATAACAGCCAGCCTGTCCAGATTATCAAAGCCTTGTCAGAAGTTAGTGCTACCTCTATGCTGAGTTGGTATTAGCATTGCAATTAAAGTGAAGCAGCTGTACTAACAAGCAACCAAACATTATCCTTTTAGACATCAGATTTTATTCAACTCTTTAAATGTTTAAATAATAGACTTCAACCAAATGCCTGTTGACAAAGCTAGCAAGTGTAGTGAAAGACCTTTACAATCAAAGCAAATTATCTTAAGTATCAGTTGTGATGTCGCACATAACTAGATGGTTACAGCAATCTAGAGTGATATGCATGACAGGTAGTTCATTATATTCATTTATTAATCCACATGCTATGGTTGCAAATGCAAAATGGACTAAACATTATTTTCCAGTCTGAGTAATGATTCTTTGTCTGTTAATCTTTGAATATTAATTGAACTTCAGCACAGCAAGATATGCAAATATACAAAGAACACAGTCTGCAGTGAGGTTATCCAATGCTCGAAACTCATTTTAAAACAGACAATCACTTCAGTGCTGAAACGGGCTTACAGGAATGGTAAACACACTGATTAAAACCTCATTTGACTGCCTTCACTTTCTTTCTATAGTTTCCAGATGTTCAGTTTCATTAGAAATCTTAATTACCAAAAACAAAAACACTACTGGCCCACATATCTAGTTGGCTTCTTAAGCCTGAGTTTAGTTTATGCTTAAATCAGAAACATATTTGTATGATGTATTGACTATTAGCTAAAAGTTATCATTCTGACCTGACTTCATTACAGGTCATTCAAGACCCGCCATAAAACAGTCGTTGTCATTTCTGCCCCTAAGTGCTAGTGTTTGAAAGATACTGTAACGAGCGGCGGCCCGAGGGGCAAGACGCACAGACTGCACTGACTGGGACGAACATTTATTAACATAGAACACTAACGGCACTCACAAGATTCACACACGAGGAACATGAAATGGTTAACGTTACACAGAGACAAGAAACACGAGCCATCCACACATTACGCCTACAATAATCAACACCCTGCCCACTTTGACACGGGTTTATATACATTTAGACAAACAAGGTGCAGGTGTGCGCAGGTGTGGTTACAAACAAAACCGCCCTCCCACTGCACGTGGCGGTCCAAACCACGTGGCTCGGGGGGGCGAGCGTTCCGTGACAGATACTACTATTTACTATTGATTATCTGAAACATGATATATTCAAATATCATGTTTGAGTTGTGCCTAAACGTAATTATTACATGATACAGACAAAAACTCATGAATGTTGAGCATGGTACAAGAGTCTGAAATCAGGGTTTAAAAATCTGAGGTCTGTGATAGGTCAACAACTCCGTAATTTTTGAATAAATGCTCACTAGTTTTGGAATAAATAGAGAATTATTACTGTCTTTTAAACTACTGTTGGATTATTATTGTAAATACATTGACGCAAAGATACCGCTGGGTTACTGCCTTTGTATAATTGCTGTCTAGGAGCTGTTGTTGGGTTACTGTCATTTGAAAACTTTGGGATTCCTATTAATAAAGAAACCTTGAGCTATTTTGGATTACTATCCATTACCTGCTAATGCTCCTTGTGCAACTAGAGTAATTTCTATGTAAAAACAAAAATGTAGAAATATTCTTGGAATACTATAAATTATTATTACTATTGGATTACACGCAGTGTGCACTTTTTACCTAACCTCATTGGTGCCAGGTATCCATCCCTGCTCATCCAGTCAGTCTGTTTGATGCACTGTACACACGTTATAGAGATTGGAAACATATGGTTACCCTGGAAGCTCTGATCTGCAAATGTTTGCAAAGATGAAAACCACATCCAACCATAAATCAGGCATTATTTAATTTTTAAGTTTGGACTAACACTCGAGTATGATATTTGTCCTTCTTTTATTTCTTCCTTTTTATTTGATTTCTTCTGCGTTGAGTCATGGAGGAAATACACAGTGATCTTGCTGGCTGCATTGGCTCCGCGCTGCCAAACTCAAGTACGAATGAGCTGGTATTAGAGGCTCTCCAGACATTGGGTGTGGAAACCCTGTAGGTCCTGAATTCCATCCAGGAGGCAGATCTTGTCAATGTCCTCAGGCCAATCTAAGAGAGACAACTGATTGCACGTGTTAAAGCTTTATGTAAGTACAATTTTTGTGAGTTGTAAAATCTGCCTTGAATGTGGAAAATATAAACACTATATCCTCAGTACATGTGAGGTAACATTAAATGTAATTTTTTTTTTTTTAAATGAGAGATTGAAAAAGCATAATTCCTATTATTTGTCTTGTATCCAACCAAAAAGGATGCCAGTGAGATTCTTGATGCACTTTCCAGAGATGAGTCAGGAGGCCCTATAGCCACACCCAGAAGAATGCTGAGCCCTATAGCTACATTTTCTAATTATTACTTCTTTTTCCCCAAAAAAACCCTTGTAGATTATTGGTGTTGCATATACGATAACAATAAATGTTTTGCTGTTTTTGTTATACCGTTAATTCACTCATTCAAACTTATTTTCAGTTTTAAATGTATGTTCTAACAGTTTTTGAAAGAAATATTAAGAAGTGGGACCCCACAGTAATTCTAGTTCAACTTGGGACGCCATCTGAAAAATATCAGCTGTGGGGTGCCAGTTAAGAATTAATGTCATATCAAGTGGTCAGTGGTCAGATTCCTGTTTGTGTACTATTAACTTTTTTCAGTGAAAAAATCAGTGAAAACCATTTAAAATTCAAAGTGTTATCCTTTTATGTTACTTTCATACATAGTAATGTTCTGAGCACATGCAGAGACAGAGTTGCTTGCAATAAGGTGAAGGCAGCTTTATTAGAGAACATGGGAATTCCACAGTCATAATCTGAAGTACAAGACAGGGTTGAAATCCAGAACAGCAATCAACAAATGTAAACAAAGCAGATGGGGAACAGGCAAAGAGTGATATCCAAAAAAAAAAAAACTAATAGGTTAATAAAACTAACTAGGGGCAGAACCAAAAGAAACCAAAACAAGGAAACATGAGGAAACAAAATCAGGAAGTAAATAAACAGAGGTGTTGCCTTGGGAACTGCAACACCTGGGAGGGGCAAACATGACATATATAGTGGTTATTTCCATAAAAACAAACAATTTAAACAACTAAGAAATAAATGATTGTATTTAGATTTAAATATCTGCCTTGACTGAAAAAAAATCTTGGAATTAGTAGTTTTAATTATGTATTATAAGCTTCTTACAGCTAGTGTTAGGAAGTTGAACAGATCACAATTCCCTCTTTAATATCTATTTTATATTGCTGTGAAAACCAACAAATGTCTGCTTTGAACAGTTTTTCACCCCTAAAGAATCAGATATTTCTAGAAAGCCCAAAAACAATGAATGACCAACAGGACATGACAGATGTGAACTTCACCTGATAGTGGAGAAGATCCTACCCATCTGCCCTGCACGAGGGAAGAAACATCTTAGTGAAATTGCTAGGAAGAGTGTTTCAACTTATCCTCTGTCATCCAGAGATGTTATTGAAGATCAAGTTGTAGGTACCGGTTATGTCTCTCTTACCAAGCAGGTGCAGAGCGGAGTTGACAACCTAAAGAGGGGGAAAAGCCTAAGAAGACAGGTATCTAGCCCGAGTGAGGAAGGAGAAGAGCTACCTTCCAAGACATTTAGAGTGGAGACATATGGCTGTATAAATTAGCAACCAAAGCACCTGCCACTGGCTGAAACTTTGGAGACTCAGAAATGTACACAAGAATGAACATCCACAAAAATAGAAGCATTCATTGAAAATGAAATGGTGGGAACTTCCTACATTAAAAAAAATAAAATAAAATAAGAGGAATGGAAACCTCTATTCTGGTAACAGAGTGGCCATATCTGTTTCAGATGTGTGGCACAATGGCTCACTTCAAAGAGCTAAGGGGTATGGATGCTGACAGACAAGCCATATCAAGTAAATGTGGAAGAGCAATTTTCTCTCATGTTCTGTGAGAAGAAGAGCAAAATAGAGGGTATTCTAGCAGGCATGGAAATTCCCAAAGCTTCTTGGATGTCTGATACCAGGGGAAGATGTTCCTGATGGTTGATGACATGTGTCTGCTACCTGAACTTGGTCAACTTCTAAGCACACCATGCATTCGTTTGTGTGGTATGATTCCCCCTTAAGAACATAGCTTGTTTTCTACTGTGAACAGATTGATACTGGCATATTAGATAAGGGGCTAAGTGGGCATCCTATTAAATGCTGAAGTATAAACTCTCAAAGGGACAGGATCACATCAAGTGTTTGAGGAAACTAGGCCTTCATCAGGGTGGTACTTGCAAGTGTTTCACCATTCCATAAATACAGTTGACTGCATAGTTTGACAGTCATGATGATAAAGCTTATGCTTTGTACTATAGGGAGTCCTGCTGTGATAGCTGGACACTTCATGAATACAGTGGACCAGACCATTGTGAATGGCAGTGTTCCAAGTTTGGTGAAGTTTTGTACTGATGTTTGCAACATGCCACTGCATTAACTTTAGTGATCCAGCAGAACTAGCAGCAACTTTGGAATTCTTGCAAAGGTAAAATTTTGTGTAATTATGGTGCTTGCAAAGCAAAGCATGTATTAGTATTACTAGGCTTCTTGCTATTCTTCTTCTTCTTCTTCTTCTTCTTCTTCTTCTTCTTCTTCTTCTTCTTCTTTCAGTATCAATAACTGAAGAATTGGTTAACATAGAAACTTTGCTCAAACTTTGTTGTGGAGGTCTTGTAAAGA
The DNA here is from genome assembly GCF_041902795.1 of Electrophorus electricus. Lineage (NCBI taxonomy): Eukaryota > Metazoa > Chordata > Actinopteri > Gymnotiformes > Gymnotidae > Electrophorus > Electrophorus electricus. The sequence continues at coordinate 21,442,156 of NC_137505.1, read as the reverse complement.
CACTGAAAAAGTTGCCCAGTAAGCACCACTCAGCTTGAGAATGTAAAAGAGGTGAGGGAAGCTGATTAGATTTAAAGACTTTTACCATTTAAGACTTGTGTGTTAAAACTGAAAGAAGTCGGATTTTCAAGAGGAGAAATGTCTGCTAAGATGTACCGTCTTTCTCGTGAAAGTTAAACAGGAAACATGAAGTTTTTCGGACTAATTCAGCCATTTTTACATATTGAGGTCACACTCAGAGGCTCAAAAAGGTATGTCTTGGAGGATTGTTTACCTGAGTAATGTTTGTGAGGGTATAGCTAACGGTATGGACCTTTACAGCGTTGAAGGTTAGCTAGTGCAACGGGAAGACATCACTTAATAAGGAGACACTGGAAACCCAATCATCCGCAGCTTCATGTGTGGCTAAAATAAAGGAACATAGAATTGCAGAGAACCAGCAAGCTAAACAGCAAAGTGTCAGAGTTCAGGTTAAGCCCAGAATAAACATACTAGCTACTTGCTTTCGATCTCGACAACTCTGCAAAGTAAAATTAACTTGTTAGCATACTATAAAACTTTCCATGTAAGATGATCTAAATATTAATTAGTCAAGTCTGTTGCATAACAGTCTAAGGTTTTGAATTCTTTCATTTGTGACTATTTTTTTTTATGCTGGATTCACATTGAAGGGAGGTGACAACAGACTTCATTGTATGCCAGTTCCATGTAGAGAACTCTCCATATTCACCTCTGCTATGGTAAGTGCAGTTTCCGTTCAGTGGCACCTTTAAATAGCTGATCTGACATGCAGGTAACAAGAGCTAGGTGTTCGTACTGAAGTGGAGCATTAAGTTTGCGCTGCCGAGGGTATGGGGCTGGTAGAGAGGGACCGATCGGCTGGCCGACTGACAACCATTACATTAAACTGATGTTTCTTAGGGTCATGTTGATTTACTGGCTCATGCATTACCTAACTGTTGACAGAAGTGCAGATAACTAATAGCAGACAATGACAAAGCTATTGATGTTCAGCCAAAAAGGCTAGTTTTAAAGCACAGCACATACATATTATTTGTAGCTTTCTCTACCAGCCAGTTTTATAAAGTTTGACATAGTACTTTTTCTTCTCATTTGTATCTGCATTTGAAAGCTCTAAAATGCAAATCCAACTTTATAGTGATATATATGATTACAGCAGTTGATATTTCATAATATGTCCTCAGAGGTCACTTCCATCACTGAGTTCTAATCAAGTTCTTTTTGGATACTCCGTCAATGTGAAAATACTTGCAATCACCAGCTATTCACTTGGGCAAAGGGAACACAGGTCAACCCATGTTATGAAATGTTATTCCACCTGTTTCATGTAATTAAATATTTCTATCAGAGAGGTTGCCAATTCCCCACCCTAACCTAGTGCTGATTTAAATCTGATTAGATTTTAATAAGATACATTACACACCACTAACAGCAGGTTGTAACTTAGGCTCAAACTGTCAGTGATACATTAAACCTTTTGATTGACAGATCACTGTGGAACCTTTATATCAAATATAAGTGATATGACACTGCTACTTTCTAAGACGACAAAGTTCTTTTTCCTCATCCCCCGAACTGGCCTCCCTCCTTAGTCCTGCCTGAGGCTGTGCAGCTACTGCGATCATCCAGTCTGCTCCTTCATAAGTCTTTGTTATTTTCTCAGCAAGTTGTTTAAATTGCCTCCTAGAGGGCCAAGGCTCCAAACGGAACAATATCCTCCGGCTTAGCTCTACTAGCCTTACTGCTGCAGCCCCATTGCTTCTCATTAAGTTCATGCCAGGCTTGCAGAGCAAAGATTTGGCATGTTTCCATGGTGAAGGTAGGAGCCTGCTCCTGGCAACATACAAAGAATCAGCTAATTCCATTTCAGTAAAAGTGTACATTTGCCTTATTTGGTTTGACTTGGCTACGTTAGTCACAGACATGTGAAATAAAACAAAGCCTCATTACAATGCAAGTGAATCATCTAGTCTTCATTCCAACCATTGTGCAAATGTTTTATTATCACAGAGGTATGCCTCCACATCCATTTTTATGAGATGTACCAATGAGGGAAGTGTTTTGGCTTCATATTTATTGAGTAAACCTCCCAAGGCACTGAACAAACAGTGGAATGAAAGAGATGTTTGGCTGCCTACTGGTGGAAGGCCAACATGTACTGTTCTTAATGGACTCTGATAGAGTAAGGTGGAAATCCAGCAAGAAAGAATACAGTGTGAGTCTGAGGCTCTGTTCTTCTGTTTGGCTTTGGATCTGTGATAGGCTAGTTATAAATAAGGTTGCACTAAATATCATCTAGTTATAGACCTGCTGGGTAGATTTGAAACTAAGGGAGTGGGTACAAAATGCAGTTGCTAAGGCATTCAGCAGGTATCCGCCCATTAACAAGCTCTGACAAGCCAGATATCACTAACCACAACAACTCAACAGAAATTACTAAAACTACACATACACCTCAACAATTACGCATGACATTTGTAATTTATGCCTTTTATTAACTGGAACCATAATTATGGGTCTCAGTGAGTAAATGCACATTTGTTATAATTTGGTATAACACCGTGTCGCTCAAACACAGACGTCGCCCTCCCAAAAAGTCCCACAACAGAGGCTATTGACATGAGATATCCAGGTGGAACAAAGTTACAACAGCCAGTCTAGACTAGTTCTATGGTAATCTGCATACCAGTCTCTCCCTGGATGGTCTAAGCTCCGCTGTACCATATCAAAACTTTTTTGTTTTTTCTTTGCTTTCTTTGTTTTTGCTTTTATGTACTAAGGATTTCTCTCTTTCTTCTGTTAACCAGCCCCTGGGAATGCCAGGGAATGATTACAGTAAATTAACTTTTTTTTAAAATAAGCAATATAATGTTTATCAGAAAACCAATGAAGTTGTCTCCAAATCGTTTTATGTCTGTTTGCATATAGCATATACTGTATCAGCTTTCAAAATATGATTAAAAATAAATAGATAAATTTAACTTTAATCTTATTAAATCTTCATCTATTTAATATAATTAATTTCAAAGGAAGGATATATATAAAAACAAACGACTTGTCCCAAACAAAATGAAATACAATATCAGTCACCTCTTGATACCTCTTCTTGTATCAAAGATTTGTAAGATCTTGAAAGATCTAAATTAAAAAAAAGGTGTTCCTTAAAATCAAAACACAAATTCTAGAATCCCACTGCTGGGATTCAGAATGGAAAATAAATGTCTGAGTGATCATACAGGTAACTTTGCTGTTTATTTTGATTCAGGTATTCTGTGTTCTGTGCTCAACTTCTGTACTTATTAAAGAAGTTGAACATTTACACTTATGGCTGGCTTGGAAGAGTATACTGGAAACCATATGCAGTACAAGCTGCACACACACACATACACATGCACATACCCCACCCCCAACCAATCACCTATCTTTCTGTAGATGAGTTGGCACCCTAATAGCAACAAAGTGCTTTCTGCTCCAGTCACCTTTGCTCAAACCCCAAACAGGTGTTCTCTCTTCCCAAACACAAACAATGGGTCTCTTTGTCCAAGCCTGTGAGAACACATCAGATCACCCATAGCTGACTTTAAGAACTTAACAGAAACTCTGTGGATAATGACTGGAAAAAAAATGCATTGGCAAAGTTTCTGTTAATAATTGACCCAAATGCAGCATGTTTACAGTCGCTGCTGCTATCGCCCCTACAGTACTGGTAAAACGATGCAGGACACACCTCACACACCAGAGATTTATGGATTTTTTTAATTAACCCATGGCCTCAAAGGCATTGTGTATGGAACAGAGAGCACTTACTCTCCCTGCATACAGTCTTCTTGAGCTGATGGCATTATGGTCATCACTGGCTGCCTCGGCTCCATAAATGTAGCTTTTATCTAATTCCCAAAATTGCTGGCATGATCAATTAACAAGAGACAAATTCCTTTTTCCGATCCCATGATAACTGATTACATGTGCCTGTGCCTTGTTGGTTTTTCTGCCTTATTTAAGCCCACAAGAACAGACATCCAGTGCTGTACATTGTTTTCCTTGATGCTGTTACTAGACAGCCCAAATGTGTACTTCTGCTTCATCTCAGTGCCTCAAGAGTTACCACAGCGCTTTGAGTTTTAGCCAGCATACTGCTGTGCTTCTTTGTTTTCATATTATTGAGAATAAAGACACTCCAAACTTATACCCGAGTCTCACTCCCTCAGGAGTGCAGCTGTCACAATATACTATTAATCATTTGGTGGTGGTAGTTTTCTAGTAGCAAGAGTCCTAAGTGAAGCCAACCCCTACATTAGTTAGAGATTCTCGTTTGTTTGTTTTTAGGCCATCATTATAATGTGAACAGAAATTAAAATGTCCCTCAGATGTCCTTCAGCAGGAGTGTATTGGAGTTTAGCAGTATACTCATATATCCTTGGGTGATTCTCACAAATGACCATGCATGAAAGATGCTAAGATTTCAAGTTTTCTCTTTCATGTAAAAAAACTGAGCAGTACAGCCATACAATAATTTGAATAAGTTACAATTGTATGTTCTGAGACTATCGGGGCTTGTATACTGTATAAATCAAAGGGGATAAGGAGACAGACAAAGAGTTTATGGACACACAAAAGCAATGTGAACTGTTATTTTTGTTATTTTTAATAAGGATTTTTAACACACTGTAAATTCTTTAGTCAGCAAACTTTATTTGTTCTTTAAGTCATGAAAGATTCTTAATTTGAATTATTCTGAGATAAATTGTAACGTTGCCACTGGCCTGAGTGCGGATGGCCGTGGAGCATGTGCACAGACTCCCTCGACAGTGACGTACATTTATTAATAAAGAACACATACTATACCAATGGCACTCACACACAACATTAACGACAGACATACAATACATACTATACATTTAACTAGACACAGACTACAGTAACATTTAACAGTAGCTACACAAATGTTTCACATACATCAGCAAACAGTGACCAACAGATGCACACACTAGCAGAGGTTTAAATAGACAGACAAAACACGACAGTAACCCCATGCAGGCGAGTGCAATCACGGAGGGCGTGGCTACAAATGATGGTGAACCCCCCTGCACGCGGCAGGCCGTACCATGTGACTCGTGGGGGGGGGGCTGTCCCATGACATAAATCAGGAGTCCTGGAAAACATTTAGTCCAAGTCCAATCTGATGACTGAGCAGGACTTGCAATGCCGAGATGAAAACATTGTGTATATTTTCCATGGCATGAGGCGACAATATAATAATGTTAACATTCACCGGAGTAAATCGAAACAGAATTGGCTGAATTCCCAACATCAGTTTTGGATGGAGCGAGAGGCAGAACGTGAGGCATCAGTTGTGTCCAAATTAAAGCCCTAAGCTGCTCAGTCGAGCTACTGCAGCGTGTTAGAGAGCCATAACCTTCTTATTCATAAATGTAAGCCCACTAATAGTTCCATGAAGCTCTGATTATTACACCTCATTTGCTTGCCTTGAATAATACTGCTCGGGCCAAAGGGTAGTCCTACTGGTATTCAGGTCTGCAGGTGAAGAATGCTCCCAGCAAGCAGAGTTACATGACCAGCCAGCCTCTGTTCAGAGAAATGACTCCCGATTATCAGGAGATCTGCCATCTCATCCAGCCCACCTCCTTGCTCCATTTGGAGGTCACCCAAATTCCTCTTTCTATTTCTTCGTGCCCTGAACTAATTGGGCTCCAGATATTTTTTCTAATAATTAGCTGACTGAATCTCCACCGACCAATCCAATTTGACCATGAAAGCGATTTGGAGTTTAATTTGGACTATAATTTTCATTATTCATTAGAAGGGCAATGATTACAACCATTCTGAGACTGCTAGTACAATTGTTCAGAGATCCTGGGCCTGATTCAGTAAGTTTTAGGGTTTTTTCATGATTTTAGTAGGTGAGAACATCTGAGTGGCGGTTACAAAAGAAAGAATTAAAAAAACCTCTCAGTAGGCTTCCTGGCCTGAAATGGTGGGCCATCTTGGAGAAATTTCCACTTTAAATATTCTTTGAGTGTTCTGACAAAACATTGGGGTGAAAGGTCAAAATATGGACTCTTTTAACATGGTTTTCTTCTATATGCTACAGCATACATTATGTAGGTGTATCATGTTGGCATATGCGTTGTTGCATGCTGTGATGCATATTCTGATTTGCTTGCTTTCACATAAATGATCAGCAAATCACCTACAACTTATGTTAAGTGTAAAAGCAGCCCTGCACTGCTCATGTTTTTATTTATGCATGCTACCCAGTGAAGACAATGCTAGGGTCCTTTTCTGAAACTTTGCCATTGATTTAGTAAATAATGGAAAAAAGCATGCAAACTTGATAAAACCCCACATAAATTGTTCCAGCTGATCTACTAACAGACTAAGTGGACATACTGAGACCATGCCTTTAAAACAGATAAAATAGCACATTTTGTCTGTTTTCTGGATTTGCCTTAATGAATATGGACTCCTGGGCGTTTCTACTTAAGGGTGCAAAATACAGCGCAATGTCAGTGCAAATAGGATGGTTTAGCAACTGTGAGCCAATTTATCAATTAAAAGTATTTGAGAATGGACATGACATGTGTTAACTAATATGATTGAAGGGCAGTTTTATGTGATCTGTGACTGCTGCTGCTGTTGGTTTGAGAAGGAGTGAATATATAAGAGAATATATATACAGCCAGAGTGGATTATTTGTGCAAAGAGACCAGAATAATGAAGATGGTACATATGGTTTATGTAGCAGTGGTATTTTAATTTTATTGTATATTAAAGTTTTTGTTGTTCTTAGCTTTATCCACTGCATTGAACTTATAGTTTTTTAAAACTATGTAGCTATGAATATTTTTATTTTTCTGTTTAAAATTTCAAATGCTGTAATCAGATTGATTTCAATTTACATTCTCTTTAACATCCAAACTCAACATGACTTTCAAAAATGTTAGCACATGCAAAAGCATCTTAAAATTATTTTGTGTGTTGTAATACAAACACAAATTTTCTTTGTAAAAATGCCCACTGACTACATGTGCAATTTATTTGACTGCCCACACAAATTAGAAGTCTTTTCTTGGGCTCTTAATAAATGAGGGCCTCTGAGTAAGTGGGAATAATGGAATAACAGGGCTAAAACTACACACTTAAAAAACACATACATGCACACAGCTTTGTCATGTTCATGTCATTTTCAATTTCCACATCATTCACCAAATGTAAGGCTCCTCTGTTAGTCTTGTCTGAACTGTCAAGCAGGCAGGAATTGCTCGCTCTCTCTCTCTCTCTCTCTCTCTCTCTCTCTCTCTCTCTCTCTCTCTCTCTGTGTGTGTGTGTGTGTGTGTATATAAAACAAAAGAGTCTTGTTAGGTATGGTTAAGATCACATAGTTATAGACTGCCAATGACTACCAGACAGTTTCCAGATGATGTCATTTACCTGTGTATAATGGAGGGGTGCATCTGTGGTGGGTTGATGCGCCCAACCATGACAGTTTTAGACCCAGTGGGATTTCTAGTTGTTTTGATAATACATCACCAAGCAAAACACAATCAAATGAAACTAAGCCGCTCAACTGAGCATCAAAGTTGGCGCTCCAGGAGGTGGGTTGAAGCAGACCACAGCTGATCTCACTCTGTGACTCCCCAAGCTAATTTGCATACACACACACACACACACACACACACACACACACACACACACACACACACAGAAATACACACACACATATAGCCAAGACTTTAATTCTACTTGCATCACATAGGGACAGTTTCAAGTTACAGGCAGGAGGCCACAGCTGTCTGGCTAAGTTTTAGTCCTAGACATGAGACTGATAAGTACTGTTGCCTTCAGCCCGTAACAGACTCCCACTACCAGATGGTACAGTTTTCTTTGAGACCCCCAGTGTCATCTGCTTTGTTGTTATCTGTCTGTGGGACTGTTAAAACTAACTTGGATTTACCATGCGCAACGTACTATGGCAAATTCAAAGTTTCAGCGTTGAAATCACTGGGAGGAGGAACTTGGAGTCTAAGAGAACCTTTTATTAATGGCCAATCTGAGATTCATAAGCCCAGTAATGAAGTCATCTGTCTTGTCGTCTCAACCTTATAATACGTATTTACGGCAAACTGCTAAACACAGTGTACTCTTATGTACAGTTGGACACAAGCAAATATTAAAATAATAACTTTGTGTAAAGTTTTTTTTTTCCTGAGAATATGCACTAGAAGCAACCTGGAGCATACTTAATGAAAGTCCTTTAAACGGGTCCAGCAGGTGTACCCTTGGAGAAAGAATACCTGTGGGACTGCTGAGAGTAAAACTGACTCAGTTTCCATTTTAAGTCTTGGCTCCTCTCAGGGTTTATTTCTCATGCCATATTGGTTTTTCCTTAGCACCACCACTGGATTCAGATTTTTGTAAAGCTATTTGAGATAAGGTACTACATTTAAAAAAATTGAATTAACTTTATAATGCAGTAAGATTTTTTGATACGGTTAGCTTCGCTATACATCTTCGCACAGTGTAGGAGAACAGAAATACTACCGAAACCATTATGTTTATGGTATTCGGCAGTCTCTCCTATTCAGGGCAACTTAAATATTTCAGTACGACAGAATGGGAATTGAAGCCATGACCTCGACATTACCAGCAACCTTCTCTACCCACAGAGCTACAAGCATCTTCCAAAAGCTTAACATAACAAAAGCAATTCATCACAAAAGTAAGGTGAACAGTCCTAACATTATGCTCTTTCAACTTAGGTTAAATGTTAAAGGTTAACCTCTGCTCCTGGAGAACTGGATTCCTGCAGAGCTTATCTGCAAACCCGCTCCTCAAGAGCTTCTGCCCTAAGAGTTGGGTTAGGTCTCTGGTCCAGCCTGGTCTAGAACAACTGCAGGTGCTTTTTGATGTCTGCCTGTTGATTTTCCTCTTCTATTTTAAAACCGATGATAATTTTTTGCTCAATACACCTGTCAGCCTGATAAACTGAATTAGTGCTTTTTGTGACCTTCGATGTACATAATGCAATGAATGTATTTGTTTGCTAACTTTTGGTGCATTATTTTTGTTGTTAGCCCAGGAGTTATTTTATGTTCTTGTGTGTGGGCGAATTCAATCACTCAGACCTTTGTTTTCTGTCTTGTGACCTACTCCCCCCTCCAAGACTGAATAGTGGGCAGTATGATTGTGTGTGTGTGTGTGTGTGTGTGTGTGTGTGTGTGTGTGTGTGTGTGTGTGTGTGTGTGTGTGTGTGTGTGTGTGTGTGTGTGTGTGTGTGTGTGTGTGCGCGTGAGACCTTGAAGTAGCCAAGATTCTGCTGCATGAGTCATCACTAGAGAGCAGTGGAATGCACCAGTAATATTGACAGCATGTCGACCAGACGCTGCGTTAATGAGAGAGCACTGCAGGACTGGCTAGAACACACACACACACACACAGACCTACTAGAGATGGCTGTCTCTCATCTGCACAGGGCTGATCTGCTAAATGAAAAGCAGACCTCATAACAGAACTCCCGAGGAGAGCTTATCGAGTTGCATCATGTTTTGGCTCCGTGTGTTCCTCATAGATTCCTTTATGATATGGACTGGATGAGTTCTCTCATAACGACACTACTTCTGTTTCCCCACTTGGAAGATGTTACTCCATTCATTCCACAATGGTCGAACATATTTGTTTTGTATTTAAAAGAGTAAATAGAATGGACTCCTCCCATTTTACTGTGGCAGATTGAACTGGTATTCCCAAAAAGAATATTCCATACCTGGCATCTATTAAACCATAAACTGTACATGCAATCTGTTTATATAAACATGTCTATTTCAATGTCCTTTCACAAATTACTGCTTTCCCTTAAAAACGGACTGCTTGAATCCAACTGTAAGTGAATCTAACTATATGCACATTATAATAGATATCTGATAGCTAGCCACTTCAGTTATGAAACATTAAACTTCCAAGTCTTGTTAATCTTTTTAATTAGCCCTGCTTGCTAATTTACCCTTTCCAGATGGCTGCAGATGATACATTTGATCAATGTCTCTTTTTGTTAGTCTATTTATTCATTTAGCTATCTATCAAAATTAAGGAAGCTGAATAACATTTTTTGAACTTTTGCAAAAGAAAAACAAACAAAAGAGGACGCCATCATGTCCCTGGTTGTGCCTTGCGAGTCTTTGTCCACGACATCAGTCTCAGACTTCCTCAGTGCTGAAAGCCTCTCCCAGTGGCCATTCCAGATGTCTCCTCTGGTGTTCTGTATAGCCCAACACCTCTGCATACAATGCTGTCTTCAACCTTTTCTTTATTCTTCAGCTTGACACTGAACAACAATTAGCTCACAGTATTGGCGCTCACACGGCCCACTGACCTAAAGTAGGGGAGGGGCTCCCTTTACTGCAGTTATGGCTTTTTAAAGGTGCACAGGGTAGGGTTGAGTTTTACACAGTGTTTTTGGGCCGAGCCAGTGTGAGAAAGCAGTAAAGAGGTGAACCTCTGGGTGGGTTCAGCTTCACTGTGATTTAGCAAAGGAAGATTCGAAACAGCCTCTCATACACAGAAACTGCACTGAGTGAAAAATCTAGCATAGTTTTGAACAGAATACAGCTGCATGTGCACATTAATAATACTATGACAAACATGGTTCACACTAAACAGTGAGCTCTAACTTCTGTATTCAAGTTGTTTTAGATCAGAATTAAATTATTAAGCATTCAGAGTAGTGACATTCCTAAATTCCTCTATATGCTGGTATAATAAATTTCTATTTTATTCCATATTAAAAATGTAGACTTGAGAATTAATAGAAGAGGCATCCTCCAGAAAATGTGTGACAATCACACACAGAACCCAAGTTTTTATATAGTTTTCAGGAGTGATTATGTAACCACATCACCTTCTTTTATATACTAGTATTTGAAATCCAAATCCATTATATACAAACCATACATTATTCAATATATGCAAATTAATATTCAATACCTATACCAGCTGGAGCGTGGTACTCTTGCAGTCCAAGTGAAGACTTTTTTTTTTAATTACTTCATCTTACATAAAGTAGTTTTTCTGTACCATCCTGTACCTGGTGGAGAGATGATGTGCTTTACACAGAGGTCAGCAGCGGTTTACCCATAATCCTTTGCAGAAGCCAACATAGGCCTCTAACAGAGGCCCCTGATCTCTACAAAGACCATTTTATAAGGACACAGAATCTCTATGATACTCTAGGTTTCATGTTATTCATATTTATAATTCAATGTTTAAACCTCTTTTTCCTGTAAATTCTTTTTATTACCTCAGTAAACAGGTGGAAAGCATCGCCCTGGGGTGTCGCTAGGCAAACTGGAGAGTTCCTATACAGAACGAAGATGGTGAATACATACAGAAGATGAATGTCCAGAAATTTGGTATGAAGAGGTTTGAACTGAATGAGTTAGTAGGCTTCTGCGCTGTGCATTATCTAACAAGATAGAAGCACGTATTTCCTCTACTGGAACTTAGAAATATTTTAAAACAAACTTTATTGAATATCACAGATTAATGTTATGATTATGATTTTAACTTGCAGGGCCAAATTTTAGTTCATGTTTTTGGAAATGCAAATGTAATATAACACAATAAAGTAATATTAAAGCACAATTAGTTAAATTAGTTAAAGTAGTGAATAATAGTTAAAGTAGTGAATAATAGTTAAAGTAGTGAATAATAGTTAATAATGTGAAGAAAAGCTCCATCCCATCCACCCTTGCCAATATCTCTCCCTCACACACACACACACACACACACACACACACACACACACACACACACACACACACACACACACACACACACACACACACCAACCATATGGGGAATGACACATTGCACATCAGCCTGCAGTTTATCTCCATATGAAGCTTTTTATTAGTCTTGGATATCTCACTGGAATGGAAGAAATTTCATTTTAAGGGGCTGGAAAAACCAAACGTCACAATGAAGCCATTTTATTCTTACAAATGCCTTATTTTCCTCGGGAGAGAGAAACGGCCTCCAGGATGTAAACCTCTACAGGCTCTTTTTATTTTCAAGGACAATTACTTTTAAATTACTGTTGCAAACTTCATATCCGTTCTTGGGTTGGAGAGGTTTGAAGTTAGTAAGTCGTTTCTTGGAAATGCCGCCCTTCACCATACATTTTTCTGCAACAAAAATTCAGTGGTTTTTTTAACAATGTTTGTGCTTAGTTCACACTGTGGAGTTTAGATAGATGATAAATCTAATGATCAACCTTTAATTTGAATTGATAACATTAAGAAGACTTGTACCACTTTGTTGTTAGATAATGCAAACTATTCAACAAATCCAAAACAAGCAGTAAGTCGCAAATATTCCCTTAAAGGGAATAATAATTTTGAGTTTAGGGGATGTATTTTCAAGCTCACAAATAAAAAAAATTGTGCAGTAATCCAGTGATTAGGGTTCTCCTTCACAAATATAGATGCACTTGACTATGGTGTGCCAATAGTTCAAAGTTAGAGTAGAGTGTGCTAACTAATGGAACTGTTGTGTGAAACGGGAGAAATCTACTGCACTGAGATCCGTAGTTATCTGCATAAGCAGAAAGGCAGTGAACTAAGCCCTCTACCAGGGCTGCTCATTTAGCCCTTTTGTAGTAAAGAACTCATTAGGTAAATAAGAAGAGTACTTATTTAAAATCTATAATTTCGTTCCTGGAACTGCAGAAATGTTCCAGGCAGAAACCCATAACAGAGCATTATATGGCAGTGATTATCCTGATGGCATGCTTCTGTTGCCGGATAGCATAACACACTTGAACATTTGGCTCATTAGAAAGGTTTGCTAATTAGTATGCCTAATATCCAACTTCCCAACAATGGTAAACAATAAAAGGTATATGCCAGTCTCCAGGCTTCCCATCTTGCTCTGCTGTCGCAGGGGACAAAAACAGTGTGCGTTCATATTGAGCCAGACACTTTTTATTGGCCTTTCTTCCAATTAAAATATATTAACCCAAAAGAAATTACAAAACTAAAGTGTCTCATCTTGTCAATCCGATAACAAAGATCCCCTCTGCTGTTCGCGCAGACAGCTGTGAACCCTGTCAACTGCATGATTTTATTTCATTTATTCTAAACAAATTGCTAGCATGTGCTCGTATTGCCTTTGGAGTAAAGGCTTTCCCAGCCTCCTTCATGTGTGAACGGGTGAGAGGGACAGTTGTCGGTCTGACACATTATCGTGCCGTTGTGGTGACAACACAGTTGGGTTTTATAGCACAGCCTCACCTCATGACAGAGGGTCATAGACTGCAGATGGGTTCCAGACATTTTCACAAATGCCGCACCAATGACCTTAAATGGAAAATTGAAATCCAGTCAGTAGTAACATGATGGATCACTTACTTGGAATCCACAATTATCATCAAAGTCATCAGTAAGAGGTGAGTGAGAAAGGAAAGTCTTCATTATGGGGTTAAATACGTAGTCCTGCAAATGTAACATTTTAAGAGTGCCCTAATTAAACAGTCCTGATTTAACCCCACTTTGGCTTACAGGGCTAAAATGAGAAGCTCACAAGCTGTGTGACTCAAGCATTGTGAATAACATATATTTCAATCACACTGCACTGCAAAGGACAGAATGGCAGTTTAATTAGCTAGCTTAGCTATCTAATTAGCCTGAAGAATTTAAGTGTTTTGAAGTTTTACCACAGCCTGCACTCTGGCAGCTGTGAACACTAGCGGCAACGGTATGGAATAAGACATTTCTGAGAAAGTCTCACTGAAATATTGCAAACAAGAAAGGTGATTTTGCATTTAGGAGAAAGGTGTTACTACAGCCAGAAAAGGCTTGTTTTTCCAGTGCTAACACTTTGGTTTAGAAACTTCAGCATTGTGCTGAATCTAAGTGTTAAAGGTTACGACAACGTTTGCTTGTCTTACGAGTACTTTCAGGGTAGACTGCATTCAATTAATTATATGCACCTAAATAATTCACGTAAATGTGGATTGTAAATGCATTTATTGCTTTATCAAGTGGATGTTGTGATGCTGTGTGTTGTGTGTGGGCACCAAAAAGAGGCAGGATGCAGGTGTTTTAATGAAACCAAAAAACAGATTAAACACAATCAATTTTAAGAAGACGTCCATAGAACAGCAAACACATAGTAAGCAAAGCATGAAACAATATGGCAACGGGCACCACTCGGATGGGAACATAGAAGAGAGGGCAGTTATATCTTCTTAGATATTTTTTTAACACGCTCTCTCTTCAAATGTGTCCATGGGACCTGTTGTCTGAGGTGCTTTCACAGACAAAGGATGAGAGAACATTAAGAATTTATGCCACCCTTGTGTGATGAAGTCTGCAATAACCATTGCTGTTTCCAGAGGAATTGTAAATGTCTGTGTAAGATGCACTGGGAAACAACTGTTTCTGATTATTACTGTGTTAAAGGTAAAGTGTGAGTCGGAGTCACATGTCTGATTAAATCACATGCTTGAAAAATGCTGTGAAGCACCTGCTATATACTTATTTAATGCTTATTTTATATTATTTAGGATATATTCCCATAGAAGTACTCAGAGAAGGTTTCCAGTCAGTTTGTCATTATATCATGTTTAACAGACGTTTGCATTCAGACTGTGAATACCTTCATCAGTGCTGATGGAATATAACATTTGACACAAATCTACACCGATTGTAACGGCCCGAGTGCCGCAGGGTGAGGAGCAGGATGCACAGACTCCCTTGACATACACAGATGTTTATTAACAAACCCAAGACAACGGCACTCCCGTGTAACGTAAACAGCGAAAGGTAGCCACGAATACGGTTAACACCAACAAGGTGACCATCAACATGAACAAAGGCAAGGACTAACAAAGATGCACCCCCTACAGTGTTTTAAATACACAAAGACATTACACGATAAAGCAGGTGCAGGTGTGTGCAAACATGGGTGTGCTTACACCATTTCACTGCGAGTTATCTACCATTTCACTGCGAGTTATACTGTGTATGACTATGTATGTGACGAATAAACCAAACTTGAAATGAGACAACAAATTCCCACAGCACACGGCGGGCCGCACCACATGATTAGTTAGCAGGGGAGCATACCGTGACACCCATACATTACTAAGCACGTAACAACACATCAATAAATCAATCACACATCGGCCAACGGCATCCGCTGTCTAATATCACTGAAACACCATGACCTGCCATACTGCTTTGACAGTGAATCATACTGTTTTTTCTATAAAAGGCATACGTTTTCTCCACAAAGCTTGTTAACGGGTATTGTTAAAAGCATAGCGCATGTTCACAAGGAATTTCTGCCCACCTTTGATGTTATCTCAGGTGCCAAGTATCACTCAAGAAGACTGAGTTCAGTTACCGTCAGTCCAGAAGTACCATGCGTTTCTTTAGATCTGAATTCATTCAGGCCTTCAGTCCACATGCCCAAAGGAGGCTGCAGTAGAAGTGAATTTTAGATTAAATGAAACCATATACTCTCATCTACTTTGCCTTAGTTATGTTTGTAGATTTTTGTCATGGAAATCAAAATGACTTGTTAATAGCCAAAGCTCTAAACATTACTTCCAAGTCACCTTCCAAGACAGCTATTTATTTTTAAAAAATTCAATGATTGAGTCTTTCACAAAACTCTTTTCATATTTCATAAAATGTGTTAATATGAACAGTGTCTCTTGCTGGCATGCTTTGGATTGGTGCTGTGAAACTGAGGTTTGTATATATACAGATATACATGGCCTATGGGCTAATAATTGCATAGTTCACAGGTATGAAAAAGGGTGAGTCATAGTGGCCTAAGAGATTATTTAAAGCTTAACACATTAGTATAATTGGTATCAGTACACCATATTGGTCTGGCATAATGCAATTTTAGATATTGCAGGAGCAATTGTTTAGTGTGTAGTTCACACAGGAGATCTGTGTTTATGGGTAAACTTCATACTCCTCGATCCTGGCCTAATATTAGTTTCCTTATCATTTTTTTCAGCCAATGACCCTCTCTAGTTTTAATGAGGTTTCCAAAGACAGCACAAGGAATCTGAAACAAAACTATGTAAATGGGGCAAATTTCAGTATATCGTTATATATTGTTTGCAGTTCATTATGATTAATGGTTATTGGAAATATTGTGCTCTACTTTGTATTTCAAATTTTCAAACTGCTCATCATCTAAATATGAGTTCTAACGTATTCAGGCGAAACTTCACTACATGTTGAATGCTTGTTTTATACATACACAGCTATTCAACTCTGTTCAACCACTGTCACTGTGTTAAAAGCATCTGCAGCAGATTCAGCAAAGCACACACTATTTTCATATTTACAGGCATAAGAAAACATTGGCGATTAGTGGGCAAAGATTTGTGTTAACGCATGGCTTGGCTTAAAGAGACGGTCACACCCTCTATACAGCAGCAGAGCCCGAAGCTCCATTTATGTTCAAGTGCTTTCCTGCCAATATCCAAGATGCTAAAATAGGTGCTGGAGTTAATGCTTTCATTGTGACAAAGCAGTCTTACCTTGCCCAGGGAAAATACTTTCTTGTTTTACTGCACACTTATAAGAGTTCATATGGGCAAGAGTAAATTATTTAATACATATCTGCTCTGATATGATACTTTGGTTTTATATAAAGCCCGTTTTTGTGAAGCAAAACATGAAATCTTATCTTTTCCTGCCATTATGAAACAGTCATCTGGGATACAATTAATTTGTTGGAAGGTCGCATTTCCTTCCTCCTGTCCGTTCTCAAAAATAAAAGCATTTAAAAGCAGCCATGCATGGGATCTCAGAACAATGTGTGTGAATTGTAGTAGCCTACACAAACGATAAAAAAAAATCACAAATAAAATCCATCATCCGAACAGTTGATGTCCTTGGAGGTCCCATATATTTCTAGTTTAACTACATAATGTGAAGCAGGCCAACATTTCTACAAGTCCCGTGTCACGTAGAAGCCTGCTTAGCCTCGCGCTCTGTGTTTCTTTGGCCCCTTTTCCGCCGCATGTGGTTGGAGAGTCGGAACAGAGGCCACGCGGTCCTTATAAACGCAAGCAGGAGGGAGTGATTATTTTCCAAGCTGCTGGAGAGCAGGACCTTGCCAGTTCCGTGCTTTTACTCTCGATACTACGGTCTCGGGTCATTCCATGCGCTACGGTTTCGTGCGACGCTACGAAAGCCCTCGCCGAATCCGCTCACCGTGGCACAGTATGTTTCTGTCGCTGCAGACCAGAGCCAGTCGCGTCCGAGCGTCAGTGCAGTTTACTCGGCGCGGCGTGTTCTGCGCTCCGCTGAGCTCAGGCTGCAGCAGTGAGTCAGAGCTTCCCGCACGTATGATTGATGCGTGCTTAATGCAGCGACCGGCCTCATCAGTCAGCGAGGTCGCTCCTGCCAGATTTGTCACGCAGTTTTCACATATGCGTTCAATCAATCTACAGCAAGAAGGGAGTGCAGAAGGAAGGGAACATTATAAACCCGTGATCCGAACAACGGCACACAGTAGGCAAGTATAAGCCCACGTCAGCTAAAAACAACGTAAAATGCATTTTGCGTCTATTTGTATGTGACAGATATTGCTAGATTTTAATGGACTTCATCTCATTTAAACAGGTTTCCTGTAGAATGATATAAATACAATTCCCTCAGCATTTGGTATTCTTAGGTTTATGTCAGATGATGATATTGTCAGCTTTCTTGGCCTCAGTTTAATGGTGTCATAAGGCTATATTTATTTCTTTCCAAACTTTTTATTTCACAGGGATAAACTGACATCTGTGTAGGCAGTGTTGTGCTGACTTTCCCTTCTCCCCACTGGAGGACATAATTCAATCGTTCATTCATTTAACCAGAAAGTATAAAAAGCTTTGTTTTGTTTAGTTTGTTTTTGTTTTATTGTAACCACATTCAACAAGAGCAAAATATCTGCATTAAAATATATTGAAAGACTCTATGTGGATCTAATAGAACTCTATCTTGATCAAGCAATTCCATCAGTGAGTCAGGTATATCACTTACAGGTAATGCTGCTACAGATCTGAATTATTATAATGGAGATACAATTAATCAACTCTGAGTTCTCATTATGCGTTCATTTATTTTCCTGGGAAACTCATTGGTCTCCATGCAGCCCTGCCATGTATTACTGAATCCTCTGAATATATCTCCCCATACCATGCATGTAACGCCACTCTAGAAATACTGTTGGCTGCTTTCCCAGAGAATGCAGCGGTATGTAAGCGAGCAGGCTTGTTTATTTTCACCTCTTGAGTAGCTAAACAAGACCCCCTTGGGTCCCTCCATCCTGGACTTCAAAGGTGACATGCCAAGACTTATTCAGATGCCATTCGCGTCTCCTGACTGAGGATGCAGTGGCACAGCGGGCCTGGTTTGTCACCCCACCATGACCCGCCTGCTGTGATCATCACATATGGAAAGCTCATATCATTTTTCAAGCTCATATCATTTTTCAGCTCATATCATTTTTCACTTGACTCATAAGCTTAAGCCAAACGCCAGACAATGAAGATGTGATGAATCGAGTGTTGCATCATGATGGGCTGAGCTCTTCAGGTAGGTAAGAAATCTAGCACCCCACTCACAGTTCAGATAAAAATCTTTCAAAACAGTCACAGTGAATCATGTTGTTTTTTGTTTGTTTGTTTGTTTTTTTCAATTCCACATTATGGTCACAACCACCAAGATCCATAATTTATATCCTTCATCACAGCAATGCAATACACAAAGCTAGATTTGCAATCAGATTGATAATGATACAGTATGAGTTTGACTGGCATAGTACTGTCTTTTAAGTTGGTACTTCATACATGAGCGACTACATGAATTCTTCCTGATTTTGATCCAATTTTGTCATACCTGACAAATTTCCAGCATCAGGCTTACATATGAGTGCTGAGAGGAACAGGCCATATAGAGTGACATAATCAAAGAACAGCAAGAATAGAACAGAAACACCCCAACACAAAGCCTTGCATCACTTTTTTGTTGTTTTTTGGCATTTTCCTGTCTACAATGTGTTCCTTGTTAGCTATGACTGACAATCTCCAACAATGAAACACTGACTGGTTGGTGTCGAACATGTAGTGTTTCCAGTCTCCCAGCCAACTAAGACATGGCAAGATTTGGTCTGAACATGGCATGACAATTGTACTTGAAGTCTTCATCTATAATAACGTTCTTATGCATGATGTCCAGACCCTGTGTTAACAAGGCCTCTGCTCATTACTGATCTTGCTGGTCTAACTGCAACTTATGCCAGTTTAATCTATACTACCACATCCCTGAAATCTAAAATATTAAACTCAGATTTTATCAAGTTGAAGAGGACATTCTGTAGCTGAGAAATGTTAGAAAGAGTGTTCTGTATTGCAAACACAAACCAACACAGTTTGTCTTCAGACATTTGTATGCAAGCATGTTAAGCTTTGCTAAGCTTTTTTCCTGTTGCTGCATGCTAAAGCTATTAAAAGGTGACATATAAAAGGCATTTTCAATTTTATTGGCAACAATGTTGACAGTCTTGAATTATACAATGCAGATTCTGCCTACAGTGTGTCGAATTCCTGTCAAAGTTACGGATTTAGAGCAGAGCAACTGAACATCTGCATGGTTTCAGTGTGCAGGTGTACGTCAGCCCACTGTGTAATTGTATTTGTCAGGGATAAGCTATCTGAAACAGAGGAACATTCCAAAGTTCAAATATAATAAAGCTTTCTTTTCAACACAACGCTATATGTCAGATAAGAGAGGGGGATGAAGAGAGAGAGTGAGATACATGAATTAAAGAGAGGGAGGGGTTCATAGATACTCTACACACAAGCAGCTGAGCTGAGCTTGGCAACACTGCCAAGGCTAATCTTTAGCCTATGGAGGATAAAATGGTATTATGAATGGATTTTGTAGTGTAAAACAATAAATTGCTACTCAGTTTCATCTTCCCACTTGCACTAGGCCACTGTACTCTCAGGTGGAGGGAAAAACAGAAACAGTCCCTCTGGTCTGCATTGCTTGCCAAGTGTCTGAGTTCTTACAGGAGGGCCTCTTTCACTCGCTAAGTGCCACTAGCAATAAAGAAAAAGTCCCATGGTGTTCTTCTATGGACACACTCTCAGACGCAGGACATGCAGGCCATCCAGCTGTGCATGTTCTACTGGAACCTTAAATAGACCACGATCCACATAAAAACGTTTAAAACGTGAACATGAAAAGGCATTATTTGTTTGAGACAGGGTATAAGAAAATGTAAAAGAGCCAGAAAAATAGATGGATGAATAAATAAATGAAAGGTTAAAGACATTGAACAAATATAACAAAAAACAAACAGACAGAGATATAAACCTCTAATTTGACCTCCTGTGGCCTCCTTGCAAGCTGCATGAATATTTAAAATGGAGAACCTCTCCGTCTATCCAGTTAATGCACTGGGATCTAAAGATCCCTGTCAGGTTGAGTCTACCGACATGTGGCAATGTTGCCTGGGGTGATGGTCTCACTATAAGCATGACAGGAAATGGGCTGGCCTTTAGGGGAGGCCAATAACAATGCAGGAATGGTCATATAAAACTCAAAATGACACGCCCTAAAACTGACTGCAGAAGTGCATCTGCTTTTTATATTGACAGCACATAAAACGTTTCAGTTCTGCTGAACTTTTCATTCAATAATGCATGGAGATACAGTGGAGACAATTCAGACTCTCCTTAAGGTGGAGACTGGTGACTAGTTAAATGTACACCAAGCAACAAAGCCAGTTCCTGGTTTCTCTAACCATGGTGAAATGTGTTGGCTTGTTGTCTGCATGATCCAAATATAACATTTCTTTTCATAAAATACATTTCCAGTAGCTTCTATAGTTCTCATATTCTGATTACTGTTTGAAGGGATATATACATTTCTGTATAATGCGATGTCTAAGTTGCTTTCATAAAAAAACAACATAAATAAAGCTCTTTACATAGGTCCTGTTCCAGTTCGCGCTTTGCTTCAGTTTGGCAACAGAATTTTTAATTTAGTATTTTATTTTGGAATTGGCCCAAGGAAACAGCTAAGGGACTTTGACGAGGTGAAGCAATTTTTTTGCCAAGCATGAAAAGTCTTTTTCCAGAGCTCACATGACAGGAGGGCACAGTGAACATATCATGCAGAACAATGTTCAGTGCAGCCAAATCCAATCATCCTAAAAGATTCCATTCCAACATTCCAATGTTCATCCAGCTGAAGGAACCAGGAGGATTTTTAGGAGAGGAATTAGTCTAGTAGAGATTTTTAATTCATATACTACATATTTCAGAGTATCAAAATGATTTTGTTACAAATGGCACTTTGGAAATCATGCAGAAAAGAGTAAATTCATGGTGTCTGAAGAATTCCACACTTTGTACTCAACATGAATCACCACATAGGCCTTTATCATGGCTGAAGAGAATAATGATAGGAAATTGTGATCTTTAAGTACACAAAGTGCAATTTAAAAACAAGCAGTGAACTGGCTGCTACACCATGTCTTTATATTATCCTCCAGTCCAAACAATGATGTGGAAATCGTGCTCGTATTTCAAATAGTACTGTTTCAAAACAGAAATAGTTGTCCTGCTATTTGTTTTTGCAACAGATGATAATCATGCAAAAAACAATGCTTGAGTATTTGTTATGAAAGCAATCCAGATTGGACCAGTATTTTGTTAGACTGAATCCTTGAACATTTATTACATCCAAGCATCATCTGTAATAAGTTCAGGATGGCTGGCCATGCTCAAATAAAGTGATGTTTCAAATATGCTGACTTACTTTAAATTACATTTATGGCATTCAGCAGACACTGCTATCCAGCGTGACTTAAAAAATGTTGTCTACTTAAAGTATCCTTAGCTAACACAAAGCTAGATTCCTAAAACACCTTTAGGACTGCCATAACCAAATGTCAGGTCTGAAACCTTGAATGAGCGGTACCATACAGTCCTACAAAATACAACACTATTCAAGAGTAATTACTAAATGAGACAAATATAAGCGCAAATATTAAATCTTCTTCACAAGTGCCTTATTAAGTTAAATTAAGGAGCTTTTGAAAGTGATGAGTTTTCAGGTGGTGTTTGAAGACAGCTAGGGACTCTGCTGTGTGGCCAGCTGGTGGGAGCTCATTCCACTGCTAGAACAGAAATGTCTTGATGCTTGTCTTCCATGAATCTTGAAAGAAGAGGTGTCGAGTCAGGCCATACTTGAAGCTCGAGGGTCTCAAAGTGCAGATCAGGTTTTGAATATTACATTCAAGTAGGGGGAAGCAGGTCCTTCATTAGCCTTGTTGGCAAGTATCAGAGTTTTAACCAGAAATGAGCAGCTAGAGGAAACCAGTGAAGTGGACAGAGTGGTGGCGTGACGTGGGAAAATTTAGAAGTGGTGAAGATCAGGCATGAAATAGCATTATGTTACTTACTTTAACTTACTGTAATGTAATTAGTTAATTAAAATAACTGCAAAAAAGTTCATACAATGAATAAACAAAACTCAAGGATTCTACAATTAGTTCCCGTTTGCTATAGCAAACTAAGAACCACATATGGTGCATGATACAGAGAATACAGTATGAACAGGTGAGCAGTTAACAGCAGGTCTGCATATTTAGACAGTGGTGCTGCTCATTTGTTTCCGAGTGCAACCCCCTTAGTGTCCCTCACACAGGTCACCATGAACGACAGGGAAGGAACCTGAAGTGCGTCATATATATGAGAGATCCCACACAACACAGGGATGTTCTGCTGCCGTACTGCAGCAATATTAGAGTGAAAAACAGAAGGTAACCCTTTAGACAGAGAAAGAGAGAGATGGGGAGAGAGAGAGAAACCTATCTGGATAATAATGAGAGCCAGACACCACTGTGAAATAGAGGGAGTGCTATTCTTGGCAGTTGAAGCTTGGCCCTTTGGAAAAAGATTGATCACAAATCAGCAGATATCCTCTACTGGGACTTTGCACAGTCCACTTGAGTGGTTTGTTAATAAAACGTTTGGGTTTTGTATTATCTTTTTTGTGTGTTATTACTTCCTGGCGCTGATTTGCAGCAGGTTAATTATGCTAACCATTAGCATTTGGATTATGCACAAATACAATCCTGTGGAATTCGGTTTCTCATGCAGGGTTTAGGAGTTCAGTTAACCAAATGGAATCCAGTGGAGTTCAGTTAACCAGGGGAGTTTCATTAGCCCAAGGGAGCTCCATTACTGCAGTGGAAATCAGTTTGCACAGATGAGTTCAGTTAGTTCATTGGAGTCCAGTCAGTATCGTGGTGACATGGAGTAAAAGGGTCATTAGTTTGAGTGGAACAGCCCTATTAGCTACGCCTGATAGTACAGAGAATGATGTCAGTAATGTCTCCATTACTATCCCTTGATTACAGAGCTTTTAATTCAGTCGACTTGCTCCCAACCACAGTTTCATGTGCCCTTAGGTTAATTTGGGAAATTTTATAGTACAGTCTAAATGTATGCGTTCTTGACATCAGACCGTGCATGCTATTATAGTGCGAGTTCAACTGCTAGAAAAACAGCATGTACAAATGTTCTGCTGATCAGTTTTCCTGGAATTTTCTGGCCCTTACCTCAACATTCTTTTAATTAAAATTATGAAACGGGACTACATGCCAGATTCAGTGTAAATGTAATCCACAATAACACTATATAGAGAAAGTTAGAATATAGCCACTATATATAGAGAGTAAGATAAAAAGATTAAGGCCTAGTCATCTCATATTTGCCGACACTGTATGCTCGGGACTCATTGCTCACATTGCGGGATTGGTTCACTAGTAAACTTGATTTTGTGGCCTGCTTCTTCTTCTCCATAGCTTTACTTGCATTGTGTTCAGTCCAGCTGCACTAGCATTGAGCTTCCTGTGAGGTGATGACATAATGAGGCCATTCTTAAGCATCTGTGATGTGTTAGGCCTTGGTAATTGTGAATGGTACTCAATGACATTATTATCCCGTTAAACTGCAATTCTCAATCTCAAGATGTACTCATACTTTGCAGGGCAGAGCATTCCTTCAGGATCTGCCAATCAAGTATTCCAGAAGTGTCTGCCAAGCAAATATTTCTAAGGCCATATATTTGAAATATAATATTCCAGATTTTAGCGAGACTTCATATGGTTTTGATCATGTGCCTCTAACCAAGCAATATCGTGCTTGTCTTCAGAGCATGGTCTCCTACCCTGTGACCCTACTATGGATGAGCTACAGCAGAAATTGGGTTATGGCAAAACGCAACATCATAACAAAGAACATAATATTCTAACCAAATCAAATGGCGCATAGGGAAAGTCAACATCTTTGAAATTTGTTGAATGCCCTATAAAGATTTGGGGAGCTCAAGAGCTGGATTTCCTTGATAGAGCTTTTAGGGATCCAGTTCTTCCTCCCAGTGTTGGTGATCCATGACTTTTGCCCTAGAGGCCTAGATTGTGTTGAGTTATTGTGGTAAACCTCATCGGTGTAGGCCGACTGAGTTTCACGGGGCATGAGTTAGCCCAGGACTGCCTCCCGCTTATTGCTGTAACCACAGGAGATCCCCTGACCTTTCAACTCTTTCACATACTGGATAAATTCTGGCCTTTTTATTGTTTTCTTCTCCATACAAGGATGCAAAAGTCTAGTCCTAGAGGGCTTGTACAATTCAATGTTTTCCATGCATCAAAACTTGATTCAGCGCATGAAGTGCTTGACAACTGTTAATATGAATCAGGTGTTCAAGACTGGGGAAAACTGTAAACCTTGTAAGAATTCTGGGCTTGCTGGACTTAACTATTCTCTACTGAACAGTGTTCATGCTCACGATGACGATCACAAACTCCACATGAGTCTGTTGGGAGCACTCAGTGTTTATTTAAGAAATCATAGTCAGAACATAGTCATCATTAGCACAATAATTTGTGTGCTTCAAAAGTTTTGGGGTTTTTTTTCAGTGCAAATAACTACAATAATAGGGGGCAAAATGCTAGTCTGTCTTTTATTTACCCTCCAAGGTACATGGTGAACCATTTCAACTGGCATTATTAGAGTGCTCCATAAATCATAATATTTGTCACTTTGGGAGCGGGAGAGAGAATATGATAGCTTTATACAAACTGAGTTTTATTCTTTTCCTCCTAAATTTATTTTGGATAGTAAATTTTGATTTATTTATTTTTTCTTTTTGGAATATTGTATTTGGCCATATATCTGATATCTGTGTCTGATATGGTAATAATTAATAATTCTTACTAATTACTAGTTAATAATTCTATTGACAGACTCTAGTAAAACTCTAGTAAGCCTGAGTCTAGCAAGTCCGAGACTTTCACTTCACATAGACGTGATAGGAGGTGTTAAGCAAATGGCCCAAATGCATTATCACTGTAATTAGTTATTGTGTAATGTTCCTGAACTCTTTAAGTATGGTAGATGCACCTGTTTCAGGATGACGAGTTTTGCAGTCGTGGTTTGCTGTCAGTGATTAAAAGCTGTGGCAGAGCTGTTTATTCATGGAAAGCAAAGCAGGTTGGTGGCATGTTATTGTCCTTACTGTATCAGCCATGTACCAACTTCATCTCTGCTAAATTGTCATTGTCATGATGGTCCTTATATTCGTTTATGAGCTTTGAAGTGCGCTGTTACTGCATATCAGCCTTCTGATTAAATTGTTACAGAATGGGACAAGTTTTCTTCCTAGTCAAGTGCGGATGAGTTCCTTAATTAAGGGATAATGAGAGTCCAGAGAATTGACTTGGTGATACTGGAAATTCGAACATGTTAAAAAATGAGGAAGGAGGCACTCTTTGTCCCAATAAACAAAGATCTTAAACGAAAATGAGATTTTAGGAAGAAATGACAAAGTTAGTAATTGTAACACTGGGAGGCTTAGTAGGATGCAAAGGCGAGCTGTGTAGAACACAACAAGGTTTATTGACAGACACAACGAAGACAAGGTAGCACATATGCTCACGTAAGATTAAACACCGACAACCAACAACGACTACACAAGACTTTATATACATAAACCATAATAACATGAAATGAGGAACAGGTGATACATGGGGAGGGCGTGGCCATGCAGACGAGCACATATGCGGGATGAGGGGGCCGTACCGTGACAGTAATTAATGTGACAAGTCAATGTACAATTTAGTTTCATTTTTTTCAATGTCTGTTTTATCCATGTACAATATGCAAATAATTTGACATAAATCAATCTCCTTATGCTCACACCACACCACCTACAATCAGATTAAATTACTTTTTAGGCTTGTAAGTATAATAAAAGAAAAATTAAAAGTAAATCTGACAGAATTGTAGATGTGAAGTGTCAGAGGTTGTGTGGAAATCTGTAAAAAAAAAAAAAAGTGAAATGTTAAAACTGCATTTTTGTATCTACAGATTAATCTTCAGGAAAGTATGCCTGGCAACCTCAGAGCTAGTGGAAGCATCTAGTGAAGTAGTAGAGGTTTATGAAAACTGATTTTCATTTATTCTATGACCATAAAAATGTTTTGTTTTTTTTTAAAGTAGCAGCTGAATATAGACAAATAAGTTTATCTGACCACACAGGCTCTAAAGGCAATTCTTACTGGTCTCGTAAGTCTAATAAATAAATGTGTCAGAAGCGTTATGTATAATGCACCCCTCCTCCTTCTTTCAAGCCAAAATAAGATTGAATGAGAGGAGCAAACCTGCTAACTTTAAATGTATCTCAACTTCAGGCAGGGCCACGACGCACATTATTCTATAGGGAGCCGTGACACTCAGTATGGCCTAATCATGTCCAGCATTTGGCTAAAACCCTTGTCCATAACGACTTGCAGAAATGCTTTGTGATCCCTATCAAATCTATATCCTTATGTGAGTCAGCGTTAAGTGATCAGGCGGCGTTCACTCTCCAGTACCACTACACTACCCTCTACGGCCTTGACCACGCAAGTGTTTCAGTGATTTTGTGTTCAAAGTACAAAACTGATATAGGTTACTTTTTTTAAAGAATGCTCTGTGTAAACTTTTTTTATGTACTGATAGCTGTATAACTATATAACTCTCTTAGACTCTGCAATCAGCAACTAAAAATGTCAGAAGGTGAGTCTGTGCATGCAGTTACAGGAACTAGGTGGACTCCTTCCGCGCCTCAGTCTGCTAACCACTTCCGGAAGTGTTAAACATTATTAGTAACAATAAAACAATCTTTAAAATCTAGTCCCTTTTCCAGTAAGGTATTTAAACAACAGCACGGAAGCAGGATATGTATTTTACAGGGCTTGAAAAACTAGAATCCCAAAAAGCCACCAACAAATCTCAGTGAATCCTCAGTACAGAGAAGCCATATTAACTATAAAACAAGTCTTTTGGCAAAGAGCCAGTAGCTCTGCTGTGCAAGCAGTCAGTGAAGCGAGCAGCAAGCTTTAAACAGAAGGATGTCGGTCAAGGAGTTGAATGAAGACCCTGCTGTACATACTGGTGTCAACACTGCCCATGGACCCATGGACCGCACTGTAGAGGACAGCCAGATCTGAGCTGGCCATTTGGAGTAATATTAATAAACCCCAGGTGCATTTAACATCAGGCATTTTAGTCCATATAAACCTTGGAGAACATTAAAGGTTATGCTCTAAACACGTCCAGATCTCGCTGGCTGGCTGCAGGCAATGGGAGGCCTGTTCATAGTGATTACAATCAATGATGCTGATATGGGTGGAAATGGGCTCAAGGCCCCCTATACACACACACACACACGCGCGCACGCGCGCGTGCGCGCATATAGACAAATCAGAAAAATACACAGACACACACACACGTATAGACAAATCAGAAAAATAAAGACACATAAATATAAACATGCACACACAGACACATACAGATCAATCAGACAAATACACACACACACACACACGCGCGTATAGACAAATCAGAAAAATGCACACACACAAATATACACATGCACACACAGACACATACAGACCAATCAGACACACACACAAAGATAAACATATACAAATAAATGCAGGTTGATTTTTCGTTTTGTATTTAATACATTTCTATTAGTTGTACTCACTGTTGCAAGCTTGCTGCCCTGTGCCACTCCAGTAGAGTGGTAGAGTACCATGGCTCTTCCTCACCCTGCATGGGTCTGAGAAAGCAGCAATCCCTATTGCTTGCCATCAAAAAGGAAACGTGGTAGAGCTTTTTTTTGTTTTTTTGTTTTGGCCCTAAAGAATGAGGCATTTCTGCGGTTGCTGTTGTTTGTGCAAGTGCACAGACCTGTGAGGGGGTGTGGTGTGCGGGGAGCTTGGCTGGCTGATGAACCGCACCTCTTCAGAGTCATCGGCCCGAGGAGCAGAAGTAATGCTCACTCAGGTCATTTGCATAACAACAGTGCTGTAGCCACATGTTTTCGTCATGTGATGTTGTGCATAATTTGATTCTTTGGTTCTTATTCATCCGCTCAGGTCCCATTTGAGAGGTTACCACTGGACTTTAAAAAATGCACCTCCTTCATTGTATCCACATGTTGAAGATGGGAACTTAAAGAAAAACTAAAGGTGCATCGTCTGTGCCATCTGTCAGTCATTAAAGTTTGAGTGGTGAATTTATTTTAAAGAGCTTATTTATTTATTAATTAATTTATTTGTGGTGATTAAAAAAGAGACACACTGGATCCCTTGTGAGACCTGTTAGCCTTGCTGTTGGTCTTGACCGGGAAATGTCGACCAGCCTGTGTGAGCATTATCAGAGGATTGAGGCTCCTTGAATGTTCTGGATTGATTTTCTTCTGGTTACTTTTGTTCCCACTCGCTTTTTCTCTCTCCCTCCGACCATTGAGAAGATAGA
This sequence comes from Electrophorus electricus, assembly GCF_041902795.1. Lineage (NCBI taxonomy): Eukaryota > Metazoa > Chordata > Actinopteri > Gymnotiformes > Gymnotidae > Electrophorus > Electrophorus electricus. The sequence goes on along the minus strand of NC_137505.1, from coordinate 21,413,211 downwards.
TGTCATCTTGTAAATGTGCTCTGCGGTGTGGGTCACTCCAACAAGATCTCTCCAGAACCCTGCACCTAGAGCTCCTGAAAGAAGAGAGTACAATGTCCCGTAGCGTGGGTCGCGTGATTCTCAGATAAGCCCGTTAATCAGGCCAGTGTCTTTTAATAAGCGTCTTCTTCTTAATTACGGACATTGTTAAGGAAAATATTGGCAAAGGGCCACTGGGGGGGGTGTTGCTTATGCTTGTGTGGGAGGTGTGTGTGGGTATGAGTGAGAGAGTTTGTGTCTGTGTGCCTACGAGAAGGAAAACGTGTGTGTGTGTGTGTGTGTGTGCTAGTGAATATGGCTGCAGTGAACGTATGTAGGTGCATGTGTCAATCTCATCCCCATGACGGCGTCCCTTAGCAGAGGTCGAGGGGGTGTCTGACCTTTGATGCTGAGACACTGTGACCTCTAACGTGCCTGCAGGCAATGCTACCGTCAAGCGCTGGGGCTTCAGAGAGAGAGAGCGAGAGCAACTCAATACCTTCTTTTTTTCTCCTGGCTTTCTGCAAGGCTGCATGTTTCTCTAGATACTGAGTAGCTGCTTGGAGATGTAAAAGAGGACTGTGTGTAGGAAGAACCACCAGGAAGAAGACAACAGTTCATGAATTGTAATGTTCAATATTGCATAACTCATATGAGTCATTATTTGAAAGAGAATTTGGGTACTATATCAATGTGCCTATATGTGATTTTTGAGTCATTAACTCATGTTAAGAAGGATTTAATTAAAGACATATGTCATTAATTTAATAATTGCCTGTAACTTTGCTTGGACCAAGAAGTCTGTCACAGGAGGGCAGTAGGTTGGTAGAGTTTAGCAGACACTGTGGAGCCCTGCTGATTCAATTACCAATGAAAGAGGTCAACTCTGGCAATAAAGTCTAAGTTTGCAAGAGAAGAAAAAAACAAGATAATGTGGGAAATGGAGAGTAATTAGCGTAAAGAGTTTAAATCAGTTCTACGCAAACTCTTTAGTATTTCCCCAAACAAGAGGAAGTTTTTGCCTGGTGAAAGAGATTTGGATAATTCTGTCTCTTGAGACACTTCACAAACACGGGTTACCAAATGTGGTTTCAGGTGGGCCCTTATTTACCTTTGACCTCTGGCCCTGGAGCACTAGAAAGCTTCAAACAGAGGGCATCTGACCACACGGTGAGGAAAAGAATGGGGCCGTCTGGAAAAGCCTGAATCTGCCATCCACGCCGCTTCAGGCCGGGAGGAGCGTTTCAGTTCAGTTTCATGGGGGAAACATCCCTTCACACACTGACGTCTTCCTAACCCCCCCAACAACGCTGAGTGTTATTTGTTTTGCAAACATCTTCACGGCTAGCTGTAACCGGCAGCAGCTCGGCGGCTACCATGCTGAGTTGGGTGTCTGAACTCCTCGTTCACTGTGTAAATGGGCCAGGTCGGCATTTTCTTTGAAGAAATAATTACTGCACACTCCTTTCGACTTTATTACTTATTAAGTTCGCATGACTGAAAACAGCAGAAACAGAAACTCTTTTACTGCTATGTAATTCTTTTTTCATTCAGCTGCATCAATACCCTGCTGACAGCATGAGTGACACTGTTAAAGACATTAGGAATATTTCAGCATTGACTCAGCATGCTTTGTTGAGCTTAAATAGCATTCATAGCCCTCAAGTTACACTTGGGAGAATACAGCCTGTATGCTTAGCCGTGTGAAGACCTAGGAACATCTGTTTAAGAGGGATCCAGGCTACATTTCATGTGTCTCTGCTGGAAATGCGTTCCCTCAAACAGCAAAGACAGAGACAAATGTGTTCAGTGAGTGCATTGCTTCTCCTGCCAAGTAAACAAGCTGTCTTGCTTTAAAAAGACTTGTTGCTAGGCATTCATCAGACTGTGGACAGATCTGTCTATCTATGCCAGACATCGAAGGAGATTTAAAGATCATAATCTAGTTCATCAATAATGGCAGGATTTGGGATGAAACTGTAATTTGAATAGATTTAGTTCAACAGCTGGAGCTCTTATCATTCTGATAACGGTGATTTACACGTCTTAATAAATAGACAGCAAGGCACTCTTTGGGATGGAGGTCAACGATGTAGAAGATACGACCGTGAACAGAACTGGAGCTGTGGACCAGTGTTTCTCTGGCTATGTTATGCAGGTTCATCCTGTTCCTGATTAAAAGGAGACAGAGCAGCCCAGCAGAAGCGGCCTTTCATGTGTGTATTGTCCAGTCCCCAAAGCCTAACCAGAAACACACTGGGGCCCTGGGCAAGGTCACAGGTTTCCCCCACCCTTGCACATCTAATCAACCACAGGGAGAAAGAAAGAGACTTGGATTTCATCAGTAGCTGAAGCAATAAATTGTGCCTATTTTTCCTGAAGCATAGTTAAAAAATAACTTGTGTAGGGACACCATAGTGGAGGAAAAATGGAGTAAGGTTTGATACTTGTCATTTAGGCCCATGTTCAAAAATGTATCAATTTACTGACAGCAGCCTAAGAAAATATTGTAAGATATAAGATATTGTAGCATCGATGTCAGAAAGAACCAAGACATAACATTTCTTATTGAGGAAAACGGTTTTTATTGCGATGGTGTATTCTTTACAAAGACACGCTTACTATGAATAAGCGGAAAGGGGAGCTAACTAATGGGGGAAGAGTAAGTAAAGGACATACCTGGTAGACACATAAAACACTAATAAACTAAAAAGAGACGTGACTAAACTAACCCAAGCACAACATATTAATCAACCAAGTGCAGCATTGAACTTAAACTAATTAGTCCGTGGAGAGGCCTGCGGTATTCCGGGAGTCCTCACCATGTCCCTCCACACTCTCAAATCTGGAAAGATGTAAAGATGAAAGGAATTCAGAGAAATTTCACTACACATAAAGGGAAAACAGAAGGCTGGGACCATGTAGATGGCGCACACCTGAAAGTAAATGACATCTTTAGCACATAGCTAGCTCCCTGTCAATGGCTGCCAATGTAGCAGGAGAACATTGATGGAAGGTGGCTAAGTGTTAAAGAGCTTACTTTGAGGTCAGATAAATCCTGTGGGACAGTGAGGCCTGCTAATGAAACGGACTAGTGTTCCAGTCCTTGACACTAACGACAAAAAAGACAAATGCTGACCAGACAAAGAGCAAAGAGTGCAACAATAATAGTTACTTATGTGTTTACTCAAGCATACTTGGGCGCGAATTCCTCAAAAACTAACACGGCCCGACTCTCATTGTTGGAGAAATCCTTCTCTTTCGTTCTTTCCTTTTACACTGATTAAAATTAGGATTCACCGTGAGCCCATTGTGGCTTTAAGTAGGTCTGAAGCTTTTGTCCATAGGCCTTTCCACACGAGGACCGTGCTATTTGTGTTTGGATGGTGGCGAGGGTGGGGGTGGGGGGCAGCTTAAGGGAGGAGCACTTCTGGCGGTGAGAGAGAACTGCCGCAGATCAGGCCAGACCCTGGTGCCGCCGCGCACAAGAGAGGATTAGTGTGCAAGGACAGCCAGGAACTAATCTATTGTGACATAATAGAACTGTACATACGCACGCTGAAAAGAGAGAGAGAGAGAGAGAGCCCAAGGGCAGCGGCGGCAGCAGCAAAAGTGTGAAAACAAGTTCTTAGAGACAGAGACAGGAGAGCGCCTGTGGAAGAGAGGACTGAGGCTGCTTGGAAAATGCGGGAATCTCATAGACGTCGGAGAAACTGCATGATGGACGACACAGTTGATGGACATAAAAACAGTGGGCATACGATTCATAACCTGGGGAGATACACTGGGTGTGTCGGAACTACTGGGGAAATATTTTGGGATCTCTGATAAACATTCTGGAAACCTAGACAGTTTTCCTTTAAAAATAACTGCTCGGGAAGTCTTTCATATTAGTTAGCTGTTACCACAAGGTAACGGGTTCTGAAAGCATACTTGCAAGATACTTGCAAGGTGGCATTTTGGATGAATGTCAGTCATGTTGTTGAATTGCAACAGAAAAATCCATCAACTGTCTAAAATGTCTTGATGAAATCCAATTTTGAAGGCAGTGAAGAAAAAGACAGGCTGACCAGTTTTTATTCAACAGGGAAGATGTTCACTGAGACAGTTCTCAGACAGTTGGAACGCATTAATAAAAGTCACATGACATCAGCCTTCCACTTTATCATTGTATGCATGGACTGAGCTACACGCATCCCACGGCTATTGGTGGTTTATGTCGGTTAGTGCATGGTGAATGTTGCACTGATATATAAGAATTCAGTGGATTACGTAAAGATCTATTAAAAAAAAAAAAAAAAGTATTTAGACTTCTTGCACACTTTGTTTTGGATTTGATTTTCAATGGACATTATTGCCAATTGTATCCATACTTTCTCACTCATACCGCCAAAATGAAAAGAGAGAAATGGCTTATTTACAAAAGTATTCAGACCCTTTATTTAATAGAAGTCCCAAGTGTTCATGGATGCGTATGTACAAGTTTTGCACAACTGTATTTGAACAGTTCATCACATTCTTCATGACAGATTCGCTCATGCTCTGTCAGATTGGGTGCCAAACGTCTGCTACCTTCAACTACCATCTTCAGGTCTCTCCACAGATGTTCGATGAGGTTTAAGTCCGGGTTTTGAATGTGCTACTCAAGGACGTTCAGAGACTTACTCCAAAGCAATTACAGTGTTGTTATGGCTGCTTCGAGTCATTTTCATCTTGAAAGGTGACCTCTTGCCCCAGTTTGAGTTTGCATGCAGATCTCTGGATAAGGTTTTCTTCGAGGATGCTCCTTTATTTGGCTGCTTCCATCAATTGATACAGGCCTCTGTGTAACCATTCTAACAGGAACAGGCAAGAGGCAGAATGCATATGCAGGAGTCGGTTTATTAAGCGAGGGAAACACAAACATGAAGAGCAAAATAAACACAGGCAAAGGGGCAAAACTGAGGGTAAAAGAATACAGGACCGGAGTAAACGGAAAAGCAATGGCGACGACAGTACTAGGAGCATAATATAAACATGACTGAAGGAACATGACTTACCAAAATAACCAACAAACTGGAAGACAAAATCCAGGGCTAAAATAACCAGAACAATCAAGGATTAATCAGACGCAGGTGAACCTAAGAGAGACAACCAAAACATGGACTGGAACTGAGGGACAGACGAGGGGCAAAGAAAATGAAACCAAAGAACAGAATAACCAGGAACCAAAGGAAAACATACAAGGAAACACGGAAATGGACATCAGGAGGGTGGCCATTTGTGACACTCTGGCACTAAGAGGCATCTCCATTTCATGATTCTGCCATCATCATGTTTCACCGTGGGGATGGTGACCCTGCCAGGTTAGGATTGCCTGTTTTTCTCCAGAGATAGTGCTAGCTGTTCTGCCTAAAGAGTTACATTTTCATCTTGTCGGACCAGAGAATCTTTTCCAACATGGTTCCAGAGTTCTTTACATGCCTTTTATAAAACTACAAGCAGGCTGCCATATGTCTTCTGGTCTACAGTGGCTTCTATTTTGACACACCACCATAAAGACATGATTTACGGAATGTTGCAGAGATGGTTAGAAAGGGTCCAATAGGTTATGCCTTCTCTCCACATGACTTCTGGAGCTCCTTCTTTACCTCCATGACCAAGGTCCTTTTTACCTCAATGCTCAATTTGGCTGGATGGCCAACTCTAGCAAGGTTCAAGGTTATTTGAGCTTTTGCCATTTCAAAATGATTGAGGCCACTATAGTCCTGGGAGCACTCAAGGCCTTAGATAGTTTTATATCCTTCCCTGGTCTATGCCTTGCAGCAGTTTGATTGTAAAGATCAACTGACAGTTACTTGAACTTCATGCCATGAATTTTGTCCTGACAATGCAGTGTGCCTTTCAAAAACATCTCCAAACAGGATGTACCTGACCACAATTTGGAGTGCTACATAAAAGAGTTGGAATACTTTTGTTAATAACAGATTTCAGTTTTTGATTGATTGGTTTTAATTAATTTTTTTAACATTTTACAACATCATTATTGGTGTAGCTGGATGGGTAAAATGTGCAATTATATTCATTTAAAATCAAATCCCAACTCATTAAAGTGTGCAACAAGTAAAGTAGTCTGAATACATTGTGAACCTACTCCTAGCCTGCAGTAACATGTATGTTTTACTGTCAGGTGTACTGCCCTGTGCATTTCCCTAGCATGTGTGCTGGGGGCACTGCCTCCTCTCTAAATGAGCTTATTATCCAAATAGCTTGAGAGAACATTTCAATCTTCATAAAATGGATGGAAATGAATAAATGTGCTGTGCTGCAGTTTAGTGCTGCCAAAATAAAGACGTACCCTGTGGTGGCACACGGTACAGATCAAAACAGGAAAGTGCAGAAATAGGTTGAAGGATTTGGGGGATTATTTTATTACTGAACAGTATATACAGGGTCTAACCATTGAAAAATAACATAACATAGGACTATATTTACAATTTGACTTTTTACAAAACGTCTTTACAAGTAGATGTCAGTTCAAAAATGGCTATGCTACAATACACACAAAAAACCCAAACGCACACACTCAAATACACATAAAAATTAAATTCTGAAATACACACATAAATAAATATTGGCATTCACTGACTGTTTCATAACAAATATCTCTACAGCCAAGAACATGTACAATTTCATCAGTTCATCCAAAAGGTTCACACAAAAAGCTATAGGGTCATTAATAAACAATATGTAATATTACTCCTCATATAGGTCTCTGTTAATCTGTTATTGGAATATTGCTAATGTATTCACAAAGAGGTAACACAGATTATTTCATGCCTACTGAACAATAAAATTTTGACATGCAATTTAATGCTAGTTTAACTCATTTACAGTTTAAATGCAAATGCAGTCTTTTCCTACACGTTGTCCTCCATTTCATATTCTCCTTGAAGCTAAGATGTTATTTTCCTTGGGGCTTAGTACTGTCTGCCTGAGCAACAATTCATTCTGGGATGAGAAAAATACAAAGCTGAATCCTAAATATGCTTTTCAGAAAGCTACTAGAATCCCCAGCTCTGAAGGTACATTCATCTGCTCAAAGTGAACATGAACATGGGCCCGTAACCTTATCCTCAAAGTGGCTCAAGAGTGAAGTAATCTTTTCAAAGAGAGTGATTTTGTATGAATAGTCCACAGTAAGTATGTTCAAACATGTACAACCAGCTCCGCTAGAGCAAGCTTTCAGAGGGCTGTCAGTGTGATGATGGAGCTGGCCTCAGCTCAGGCTGAAGAGGACCGGTCTTTAAGAGATGAAGACTGTAGGGTGGGTTAAGTTGGGCTGGTCTCCTAATGTTTTTCTGGGAAGGGTTTTTGGTGCTGTGGGTGATGACGAAGTTTGGGTCCTGGAAAAAGAATGAAACTATGAAAGGCAATTACAGTATCCGATTTCCCTACATTCTACTCGAATGTGCAACGGATCACATCAATTTTCTGATTTAAAAATATGACAAAATTATGGGAATTCTAAAATTATGACAACATTCACAAAGAGTGATCAATTTACCAAGCAATACTTTCTGGAAAAGACAAGACAGATTCATTGCGGCTGATCCATGAAGACTAGGTCACTGACACAGTGTTAGATCGTATGAGGTATTTTTTGTTTACTTGTTGTTGGTTTTTTTGCGTTAAAAAAAACTTTTTTGTTGTTGCTGCATTTTTGAGAACCTTCAAATATGGATTAAAACTTCTAATTTCCAAAAGTGGTGTAATGGTGAGCGGTGAGGAGATGGACGCATGTGCGGAGAAGAGCGAGATTTATTAGGGGCAAATTCAGAGTCATAGTCGTTGGAGTAGTCCAGGGTCACAGAGCCAATACGGAGATTACGGGGAAACATTACAAACAGACACGAAGGCAAACAGGGCTATAATATAGGCTAGGCTAACGGAAACGAAGGCTTTGAAACACACACAGGCTTTCATACATCCACCAAACACAATCAAAAGCAAAAACACAGGGCTTCAGACAGGGTTTAAATACATGAACTTAACAAGGTAGAAACGAGCGACAGGTGTGAGCAATCAAACGAGGGGCGGAGAAAACTAAACTACGGCATGGAACTCAAATACACCAGACAGGGAAAACATGGAGCGGGGAAGCTGGGAGGGACTGATCGTGACAAGTGGAAATATATTTTCTGATTTCTGTCTGTAATTTTGATATAGAGAGACATTTTCTCCAAGGTATAGGCTAATGTGGGTATCAGAGATTTCTGTACTCATGTAAAGGCTAATGCATATAGGTTAGTTTTAACTAACTGAGTTACTGTAAAGAATAATGTGTATAAGAGAGCTAACTATAGGCACGTATGTGTGTGTGTGTGTGTGTGTGTGTGTGTGTGTGTGTGTGTGTGTGTGTGTGTGTGAGAGAGAGAGAGAGAGAGAGAGAGAGAGAGAGAGAGAGCTAGCTAGTGCTGCTGTACAGGTTAATGTGTATGAGAACTTACTGTGCTGCAGGGATTGGGACATGGCAGGTGTGTGGAAGGTCTTCATGGTAGAAGGTCCCTCCCCCACTGTGGTGAGGACTTGCACCTCCAGCCGATAGGACGCCGCCGGTCTGAGATTGGACACCACCAGGAAGTTATGAGCCTGAAAAAGATAGGATCAGGCAGTTTGGTCCTGAAAAAAACAGTTCTTAAGAGGCCCCCAAGCAACGCCAAATACAACAGAGACACAGTCAATATTTCACAACTCATATGATCTTTAAATCCAAAGTTTGACAAACCAGATGCACTGCCTATTATAGCCCAGGAGCCAGGGGAACATTTTTGCCCAATTCTTTACTTGAGCAACTAATGAGTTATGTCAAAGATATCCAATAACTCTTGTAAAGCCATATTACGATTAATTTTTAAGACTAAGGAGTCTGGAAACGTTTTGGTTTGCTTTATCCAATCTGATGCTTTATGCTTCAATCTGGTGCTTCTTGAGTGAAGAAATAAATAAGTTTCAAATTAAATAACTTTAAAACAGCAGTAAATAAGGCATAATCAGATTCTTATCTGCACTGGGCTCTTGCTGGCTGAAGAGAAGGCAATCGGTTTAGTCTCAGACTAACGTTCTCAGGGAAGGAATGGCTGCCAGCCAGTGCAGGAGCAAAGGATAAAAGAGAAAGTATGAAGTCATGGGAGGAGCAATTTGAAATCAAAGCACACACAGCCACTTTTCTGATTTTTTCCAGAAAGACTTTGTTACTACTTGGAACATCTCTGCACAAGTAGAACATAGACAGATATGTCTAAAGTAGGCCTCCTCTGCATGGGTAGAAAGTAGTTTGGCTGTAATCATTTAATTTAGGTATTATGGTATTTTGCATTGCTTGTGTATAAAGGGATGTAAAAAATTGAGCATGGAAATATCAATTTGAGCAAACAAAATATCATTATGTATTGTGTATATAGACTAGACCTCTCCATACAGCCATCCTAGCAACAATAACAAAGAACTCCTGTTATAATTCTGTGTTCAGTAATAATTTGAAAAACAGTCCGTTGTGTGGTTACAGAAAGCAACAGCAGTAAGTTTACATAATTATTCAACTGTTTGTTATCATTTCTAATTGTTTCCCATTTGTGTCATATTTAAAGGAGATTATACCATAAGAGATGTTATAAGAGATACTGCACTGCCAGGTGTTGCAAAGAAGGATGTGCAGTATCAATATCAGCTTCACAAATGGCACCCCGAGTGAAGGTTAAACTGTCACTGAATCTACCAAACCAGCAGGGTAGCCATGCACCTTCACTAGAAGGCTCGTTGGAATACACCAGACACAGATGAATGTCTGTTGTCGTAATTTGTATTGCCATGCTGTGGTCCTGGAAATCTGCAATTTGTTATACTGTAATTTCAATAGTACAGTTGTAATGGTGCCATCCTAGATCATACGGATGGTTATGGTTATAGAGTGAAATGGAAGTTAAAAGGAAACATTCAACACAATTATATGTCAGCTTTATGTATTCAAACCTAAAATGCCTACAAACTAACAACACAGATAGTGTGCATTAGTTTTTCTTTTGGGAGCAGTTTTACCTTAGTCATAAAACAGGTCTGGACCACTTTTGTTAAAGAGCAAATTAAAGAACATTGGAAATACAAGAAATTTGGTAAAAGTTACTATTTGAATTGTTTGTAGAGAGTACAATTGGTTATTTCACCAGGTTTGTTGTGTCCTAAGGTCTATGGATTGCAACAATATGATCTTGATTAGTGCACCACTGCCTGTTGGGACACTGTGATGAAGTCCCTACAATAGAGCCATTTTTCCCCACCAACTTACTGGAGGCAGGATCTGGGACTGGGAGATGATGCTGTTTGGAAGGCTGTTCTGTCGGCTGGCCATGGACACCTCTGCCCACGTGACTTGGAAACCTGTGATTGGTTGCTGTGGCTGAGGGCGGGACACTCTCCAGTTGAAGTTTCCAGTGACGTTACCATCATGAGTTATGAAGGACGCTGTCAGATTCTCAGGCTTGTCCAAAACCTTTGAGGCTACAGAATTAATCAACAAAACAGAAGCATATTTAACCCATCACATAGAGACAAAAGCTCTCAGAAACAAAATAAGCAATGCGTATTTTGACACCACTGTGAAAAAGAAAAGCACAGAAAATAGCTACAAGAGGAAAGATCTGATAGAGAACACATTCATTTCCTTTATTTGAATCACAGCACAGTTAGTTTGACTGATCGCTCACCGCCCTCCCCGGCACATGTGATGGGCTTGCGGCTCTTGCTCTGCAGCATAGCACAGGATGGCGTGATGAAGGTGGCACTCTCCTCTTCGGTGCGTCTCTTGGCCTTCAGGGTGTACACACTCACTCTGTACTTGCAGGAGAAGAGCAAGCCTGGCAGGTTGATAAAATTCTCCTGAGGAAAGGACGTGTGCTTATTAAACACGATGGATCAAAGGAGTAACACCAATGGGCCAGACGCCACACTGCCACATCAGCAAAGCACTAGTGTTTCCTGGATGAGGTGCCCAAGTCTCTCTTCATTATTTTTTATCAATAAAAATCAATCATAATCGAGACAACCTGTACGAGCAGCAACCTGTTAACTAAGTACATGAAGTTCATGCACACAGCTGTTTATCATACATGCATACAGGTGTTTATCATACATGCACACAGCTGTTTATCATACATGCATACAGCTGTTTATCACACATACACATGCACACAGCTGTTTATCATACATACATACAACTGTTTATCATACATAAACATGCACACAGCTGTTTATCATACATACATACAGCTGTTTATCATACATACACATGCACACAGCTGTGTATCACACATACACATGCATACAGCTGTTTATACATACACATGCACACAGCTGTTTATTACACATACACATGCATACAGCTGTTTATCATACATACACATGCACACAGCTGTTTATTACACATACACATGCATACAGGTGTTTATCATACATGCACACAGCTGTTTATCATACATGCATACAGCTGTTTATCATACATACACATGCACACAGCTGTTTATCATATATACATACAGCTGTTTATCATACATACACATGCATACAGCTGTTTATCACATACACATGCACACAGCTGTTTATCATACATACATACAGCTGTTTATCATACATAAACATGCACACAGCTGTTTATCATACATACATACAGCTGTTTATCATTCATACACATGCACACGGCTGTTTATCACACATACACATGCATACAGCTGTTTATACATACACATGCACACAGCTGTTTATCACACATACACATGCATACAGCTGTTTATCATACATACACATGCACACAGCTGTTTATCAAACACAATTTCTGGATGAACTACCACTGAATTACAGGAAGCTGTATGTACCGTGGGTGATACATAATTACAAATATCTTGTAATGTTCTGTTACATGCAAGATTATTTTTTGCTTATTTCACTTCTTTGACTAAAAATATGCATATTATACAAAAATGTATTTGAAGTCAGACCACACCTCACATCAAACCTCTGTATTTGGTAAAGCCTTTGCTTGGAGGGATTATAATTCGCTGTTATTGTAATTATTATGAGACAATAAACAGTGTATGTAATGTTGACTTTGACTTTCAGGCTCTGGTGGATCACAGCAGGTTTCTCTTTCGAACTCTAGACTTGCTGTGGTGCTAAGCCTGCCCTCGCTGGCCCCTGTGGGAGTGGAGGGCACCTATAGTTCTCTGCTAGAGAGCTGGCTGTCTGAAGGCACAGAGACACTGGCATTCATGCAATACACACATGCCTCCCTCTTCCCGGCCCTCTATTGAAAATGGTAGAAAATGGATGCGTATTCCCTAGCAACCAGAGTTGCACACCCTGAAGAATGCGTTGATCTTTAGGACCACTGCCATCCGCCGTCATGCTCAGACCAAGGACAGCTAATGCTCCCTCTCCCTCCACACACAGACACACACACACACACACACACACACACACACACAAAAATACACAGACATCCCAAAGTTCTGACCTAGAGGCTAATTTCAGTAGGGGCAGAGTTAAGAATTTATCAGATTCTGCAGGAGATACTCATATAGTGTAACACACGTGCTTTACATCCTACACATTGCTTGTTCGACTGCACCAGCTGAGTTACTGAAGAAACAGTATTCCCTGGTTTGTAATAATAAAGACTGTGAGCATGTGGCAGCTTTCATTAGGGGCCAAAAAGTTCACTAGAGCAACTCACAGTCTTGGTGGCATGAGCTACAGCTATTAGCTGCAATCATAGTAGCTTTGGTGCTTTGGAAATGAAAAGCTTCTGGACCAACCTGGGTGACAGATTTCTCTGGCAGCTTTGTTCCATTGTGGCTGCAGTTGTCAGGCGTCCACTGGACATGGTAGCGGCTCTCTGCAGGGTCTGGGAACACGGCACACGCATGAGAGAGACGCGTGCTCAAACCACTTAGTGGATTCATTCAGGAGCGCACAAGACCTGCTTCATTTTTTACATCCAAACCAGAAACCAGAAAGAACAACCAGGAGCATTACACACAACACAAAACACCAATCAATGTGAGACACTGCAAAAAATGTTACCCGAATATTCTGACACCCTAACGATGATCTGAAATCTCTGGGAGATTTTAAAAAGCAACTAAATACAAAAATCAATGCATCCCTAAAGCAACAAAACTACTCAAACTTTAGAATCAATTTTGAATCATTCTGAAGGAGAAGCTATTTCTGTGAGAAAACTAGTTTCCTAACAAGCTATTGGGTGCTTGAATTCTATAGTATAGGCATTATAGTATGCACAATTGGTTACTCGAGCTTGAAGCTTTCACAGCTTTGCTATATTTGCTCCTTTAATCACAAATCTCTAACACATCCAACTGTATCGTCTTCTCAATTTGCACATGATGAAGTTCAAACTCTTACCGAATCTAAAATGAATGAGGTGGTGAATGAACTCCCCTGACCCTTTGAGACGCATGTAATAATTATATGAGGCCAAAACCTACGTCTGAGACACCGTTCAGGTAAAACAAGACTACCTGCATACGATTCCCAAAATATGCCATTAGCTTTGTCAGTGAACCAACTCTGTGCTGCCTCCTGTACTGCCTATGACTAGCGCAGCAGTTTTGGAGCCCTAATCAGCCCTGTTTACGCTTGCAGCGCCCCGTGTTATTGGAGTTTATTATTCATCCAGGCGTGCAGTTTGGATGGGAAATGATACTCCTCAAATTAATAATTGAGTTACGCTGCTGCAGCCCCCTTGACGGGGGCCCTGCTCTGCGGTCGTGGAGATGAAAGGAGCTCTTTGAAGCCCGAGACATGAATGTGAAGCTCGCGGGGCTCGCGGCGCTTTTGGAAGCAGAAAAGAGGGATAGCAGCTGAGGGAGGATGGAAACATAAACATGATATGTAAAGCTGATTTGACAGAGAAAGGAAGCAGCATGTAAAACTCGGGGAAGAACACTGGACTGAGAGGGCAGTAAAGGCGTGGTGAGCACTCGCTCTCTCAGCGGTGGGTAGTTTCAGCACTTGGGCAGAGGTGGGGTGGGGTGGGGTGGGGTGGGTGGGGTTAAGACCGGTAATGTTGAAATGGTGAGGAGACCCCGCTGTGCTGCACGCTGATCGAGTGCAGCAACGAATCTGCTGCTCTAATCCGCAGCAGGAGAAGCTGATGGTGAGAAGACCACCAGCGGTCTGCCGGAGTCGTCGCACGTTTGGCAAAAGATTCCATCTCGTCCAATCACCTTTCTAGAAAGTTGGTCCAAGCCCACTGCCTCTTTGGCTCACTGCCTCGTCGTCCTCCAGCAAGCAGGCTAGACTCATAAAGCACTGAGACTGAGTCTTCAAAAGGTGCCTGGCCAAATCACCGTCACTCCAGCACGAGAAGCTCGGTGAGGCGGTGCCAACGGTTCCAGACGAGAAGGAATTTCCCTCATTAGCATTGAGCAGAAGGCCACCACCAGGAGCAGCAGGCTTCCCTCTGCCCCGAGCACTATCCAGCTTTTGCTATGAGAACTTGGCTGAGGTGACGACATTTATTTGCATACTAGCAGAGATGCCTGAATAAGAGCTGACAGCTCAAACCCAGAGCATGTTTGTCAAGCCTTCGGCATTTCCACTCGGGCACTTGTGGGGCAGCCTAGCCTACGCAGAGGCGCAGAGGAAGTAACGGAATGACCTTGGCGCTATGCATCTGCTCAGTGGGAGAAATCTACACTTTGAGTCTTTTTGGGCTTTTATCTGTGGCGATCAGAAAACTGTTCTGATACAGTGATGGAGGATCAGTTCATAGAGGAGGAGCTTTTAAAAGTATTGATAATCTCGGTCAAAATTGGCCTTTTCTGTGTTAATAGTTCTTCAGCAGTTCCAGAACTCTAGAAGTCTTCAGAATTTCTGTTCTATGTAATGCCTGCATATATTGTATTCACTACAACAAACTGTGTTTTTTGGCTTGCTTATTTAGCTGAAAATATTTTAAAAGATTACACTGACGATTACCTAGGCCCACTGAAGCCTTTCATAACCCTTTTGTGGCACAGAAGGCACTCCAGTATCATTATATTACACCAAGCAGCCATGTACATGCTTCATAGAAAACAAGGCCGCACACACACATTCTGCATTGTGGTGCTGCCCATCCCTCCCCCAAAAAAACGATTATGTAATGAGCTGTTTATACTGGGCATGTGTAATGGTTGAAGTACCTCCTCTTTTCTTCCAGTAAACACGGACCTGGAGCTGGCTATCCTGGTAGAATGGGGTCCCCACCTCCACAGAGCTCACGGGTCTTTTTGCAGATGCCGGGCTGAACACAGGAAACTCCTCTTTCTTCAGCTTCCTCGCCAGCTCTGATCGGGTGGAAAGCACGAACATTTCATTTGTGAATGTGGCTGCCAAACAATGTTAGCTTTAAGAAATGAAGTCATCACTTCAGTTCGGTCCATAGTTTGTTAGTTATGGATCCAGGGGTGTTGTGCACAGGAAGCACGTATGGATCCAGTATGATTTTGCTACGGCACAGGACGCTGTGCCTCGGGGCTGGGTTTGTTTCCCAAAGTCTTCATAGCGAATCACCATTACGTGGTACAGTGAGTATCGTTATGTCTGTAGTCTCTCGACGGCTGTTCTGCTGCAAATGTTCTAAGAAGGGATGCCAAGAATCGTGGCATGAGTGACATCGGCTGATCTAGAAGGAAACTACAGCCTTGCACGTGAAACCTGCCTTCAAGAGAAACGGAAGCTCTTGTTCTGCTTTGAGAGGAAACATCTGAGAGGTGCGAGCATCTCGGAAATGGTGGTTTGCCTACTACTTGCGGTGGATTGCCTGATGATCTGAATTTACGTTTACCTGAGAACAAAAAAGCTACGTGATACAGCAAGAGGAGGTGTGTGTCGTACTTGAGCGGCTGTTGTCCTGGGCGGTGCTGAACTGCAGGGAGGCTCTGGGGCTCTTCAAACGCACCTGGCCCCAGTAGGTCACTGCCTGCAGCTCCACGGTGTATGTGCTGTTAGCCACAAGGCCCTCCAGATCCACCGAGCTCTTGGCCTATGATTGGGACACACAGTGTGGGGTCAGGAATTGCCCTGTTTCTACCTCCGACTCTCTGTCTACTGCTCTCTTCTCTGTCTTCGTCTATCTCTGTATAGCTCTACTGTGAACCACGATATGATCTGAAAGCAAGTACTAGCAAATGTTCACAAGGACAAGGGAAAAATAAGATACAGTAAGGTAACTCTCAAAGCAGAGCTTATACTGTATTTGTCTATTTAAACTAACTATTTAAGTTAATTTTAAACTAACTAACTTTAACTTTGAAAAATCTAGCCAAATGAATAAACAGATCAAAAAACACAAGTGTAAACAAAACATTCCTCTTAGGAGAAAAAAAAATAAATCAAAATTAAAATAAATAAATTAATTAATTAATTAATAAAAGTAGAAACCAAATTGAAAATATTGAAAGAAATGGTCCCCCCCCCATACATCACCCGCTGATGGTATTATGGTGGACTTGATTCTGAAAGTCTTTTCAGACTCAGTTATTGAAAGCACATGTGTACTGCGTGCAACAACATGGTGAGAATTTCCACTCCAAAACTTTACCAAGCTCCCCCCTGGTGCTTGGCTACCTCGCGCCTGATTCCGGAGCATTCCGCCAGCAGCGTGCGGCTGATTGGATTTAGTTATTGGCCGTGTTTGTTTTGGCATTCCTGCACCAGCAGGTCACTAGGCAGGCACCGGGGCAGTGAGCAGGAGAGTGGGCATTACATGTGTAAACACACAGATCCCGTGGCCCCGCACTTAACAGCTTCAGTGGCACATCTGTGAGGTATTATATAAATACATCCTGCAGAGCGTTATGTATTTAAAACCGCCAGTGTAGCAGTAGCGCTTTCAATGGTAACTGCCATATAGTAAGAAGACATGAAAACATAACTCAGATAATTATTCAATTATTAACTCATTTAAGCAGCATATATAGCTAAATAAGGCTTTCTCTGATGATGTATTTGACTACCAGATGACTACTAGAAAGGAAGGTGAGGAAAACAGCACAGTTTAATTCCAGGGAAGCAATGCTGAAATTCAGAGCCTTTATTGCTGATTGATTTCACGGACATGCGTGGCATAAGGAGTTTTCAGGATTGTGTCTGTCTTTGAGCCTCAGTGTCCTTTAAACCAATGTTTATTTTTGCCTTGTTTCTTTTTTGGGTACTCAAGCACATTATGACAATAAAAGAAGCAAGTACTCTACCACCAAACGTTTCACGCCCCCAAACGATACTGCACTAGAAATGGAGTCTAAGCACACCATTCTTTTTTCTTCCATTTTTTAAAGCACATTACAAATAACTTTAATTCGATGAGGGCAATAAAAATACAAACCATGTCTGTTTTACAAGTGAGTGGAAGTCTGGATCTCTGTCTCGTTCTTCTCTGGCTCAATATTCACAGTGCTAGGAAAACTCAGGGAACTCCCAACATCAGTGATCACTACATCCAAATGATCAGAGCTGGTCATACACAGAAGTGTAATGAAACCTTACTTACACATTGCGCTGGAATGCTTTTATTGTACTTACATGTCAACGTAAGCACTTTAAAATGCTCTTATTCGAACATAAAATAAATAATGTTCATAAAATATAGCTTAATTATATATAAGGCAGTGTTTCTCGACCAAGTCCTCAGGTACCCGCCAGATGGTCCGTATTTTTGCTCTAATCTTGCTGTTGTACAAGCCATTCATTGCTCTTAATGGCTTTGTTCATGTGCGCTGGGGACCAAAGTAGAGAGAGTAGAAATGTGAACTGAATTATGAGTCCCGAGGACTGCGCTGAGAAACACTAATATAAAGTGGAGAGAGTGCAGGAACACAAGCAAGCATTGGAAAGTTTGTTTGTTTTCTTTCCCCAGACTGCAGCAAGTTACTGATCTATATTTTGAGGTAGTTGCTTTTTGCTGTAATTTCAGTGGGATTAACAGATTTACTGTTGATGGGTACTTGGCACTTCTTTGGCCACGCATCAAAAACCTTAGCAGAGGCTATTACCCCACTGGTAGTCTTTCTCCTTTTCTTCTTGGAGGGCATCGGGGCTTTTCCAGGGATGGTCCGGCTCCAGGACACTTTGAAATGGTGCACAGGCACGTCGGGCTCCTCAGGAAGCGTCCAGTCCAGGCGAGCGCCCAGCAGACCATCCATCCCTGCTGTCACATTAGTCACCCTCAGGCCACAGGGACGGGGAGGGGGAGACGGATCTGTGTGGGACATCAGTGCGCACTCAGAACATCTATAGCAGTGAAGCGAAGTTTGAACCTTAAGACTAAAACCTACACAAAAAACATAAAATAGTAAATTAGCAAACTTTTTTGTTTTTTTAATTGCAAAATGAGACAGTCATTGTGAAGTCTATGTTTAAATTGTTTTGCTTAAACATTTGCTTACTCTCAACATTGACTTATACTTACACTCAGGAAAGCCCAGGAAAAAAAAAAAATAGCTACATTCACACAACCTATATGGCTCTGTTTGACAGCTCTTTGCGTCTCTGCTGACACTCTACAGTTCACATTTGCATTTATGTTTACAGCATGAGATCGGCTATATTCGAGTGCATTTTTTCAAACTGGTACTCTGTCTACCAAATTATGATCACGCTAAAAGAATCTCTACATCCTACAGACCATCTCTGCTCTGTGTAAGTCTTAGCCAGCAGGCCAGGCTGACAGCCACGCAGGTGGACAGGCCATGACATAACCTCCATACCATTACCAGGCAGAGGGCAAAGTGTAGGCACTGCAGACTTTAATAGGAAAATGACCCAATTTAGTAGCCAATCAGTTCTCTTTTTTTCATGAGCTGCTCCCACCTGAAAACCATTTCGCTCTCTCTGGGTGCACTGCATGTCACGAGCAAGCCAACCTTAGCACTGCTAGATAAATACGCCAGCAGAACATTCACTAATTGCTCCGACCAATGGTGCCGGTGAAAAATTGAAATCATATGACAGACATGGTGTGCAATGGGAGTGCTGACTCTTTAATCCCTCCACCCTAATCAAGAGAAAAGCACGGAATGTTGGAAATGTAATCTAATGCAATGGAAATCTAAAAAGAGAGGGAGAGAAAGAAAGAAAGAAAGAAAGAAAGAAAGAAAGAAAGAAAGAAAGATGGTAGTGTGCATGTATAATAGTGCATATATGTGAGTGTAGTGGGGGAGACTGTGTGTATCTGTATACATGTATAACCTGTCCCATTAATCCCTGGCGAATGTACTCAGTAAGCAGTAAACCTACATGACTCAATAAAGCAATATAAATGGATTCTGAACTTCCACATATGTTGATGTAGGTTTAGGAATAGTAGTGCCCTGCTATATCTCCATCATTATGCTCGACAGTGCACTTTCTCTCAGCCAATTTAAGATGGTCTCAAATCCAAATGATGACCACTGCTTGTGTAAAGAAAAATCCGAGTTTCCCTTAAAAACGGGGGTTTCATCCGTAATTGGGCAGATGGTTGAGAGCGTTTAGACTGACCACATCATCCCTGAGGTGTGGTTGTGTGAGGTTGAGTCGTTTGGAAAGAAGCTCTTTAAGAACTGGTATATGTTGCCAAGTGTTGAACTAAAGGCCTCTTTTATGCCACTTTACATTTAACACGAACACACCCACACACAGCACAACTACACCTACTATGTTACTGCTTGCTAATCTGTGGCAAAGACCAAAAGCAGACACCTTACCTCACTTCTTGGCATATAGACAAGCTACATATGTATTTAAAATCTATAATATCCTTCACTAATTTAAAC
This sequence comes from Electrophorus electricus, assembly GCF_041902795.1. Lineage (NCBI taxonomy): Eukaryota > Metazoa > Chordata > Actinopteri > Gymnotiformes > Gymnotidae > Electrophorus > Electrophorus electricus. Next base: position 21,393,343 of record NC_137505.1, on the reverse strand, counting down.
GTATTACACTTTATGGGTGGGGAAGGCCCATCTCTGGAGCAGTATGTGAGACTCCCTGCTGCTGTGCAATTGTGGAAACCCCTGCATGCTACATATCTGTCAAAGCTTCACCCATTCCTCCACCCAATCCTGTTATGAATTTATTTAGTAAAGTCCAAAGCTGTGAAGTGAAGTAAGAGGTATTAAAGTAAAAATGCTTACATGCAGCTCATGAAAAACAGCCCCATGCACCTTTTACTAAATTAATACTAATACTATTCATTTAATCTGCACTGCAGTCCCTTCATTTTGTAACGAGACAAAAATAGATTTTACAACAGGTATGTTATTGCAGGAAGTGCTGAAAAAGCCACAGAATCTCCTACTACTCCTAATGATGTAGATGTTTACCTGTCTAAATAAACCAATTATCATCAGCCACAAGTTTAAGTAAACTAAGACTCTAGTCGAACTATGACAGACATCAAACCGCTATACATGCGAGCGCAATTAGTGTCATGTTTATTATTCTAAATAGATGCCAGCCTTGTAATTAGTGTTTCAGTTGGTGCTGATATCCAGCTGTTTCATACTGGACACATATAACTGAGGTATGCAGTTTGAGTAGGTTCACTGGAGTTTAGTCCTAACTGTCATTTTTAACTCGGTCCCTAAAATGTGCCAGTGGCTAAATTACTTTGCTGCTTTCCCTGTAGAAACAAGGCCAATAATAAATGTGGCCCCGTGTGTCCGTCAGCAACCGACCTAGAACGCCAAGCAGGCGTGAACTGCACACACACTTCCAGTGCAGAGCTCTTGGCCAAACCGGGCAACTGCAAGGACGAATCCGGTCATAAAAAATCTCCAGTCAAAGGCTCCACCTGTTGTAATGGTCTTAATTCTAAAATGTGATGGGGCAGGAGGGAGAGAGGGATTAAATGTCAGGGCCAGGACGCGGACAGGTGTGCAGGACCCACCCAGGATGACCCACCTCTGAAGGAGCGAAAGTGCTTGCTGGGTGCAGTGAAGCCGCGTGTGCCGTGGACGTTAACGGCTGCCACACGGAACTGGTACCACCTGGTGGGTCGTAAGTCTGCCAAATGGATGCGCTCCTCTGCAACCTGGGGGTCAGTGAGGGCATAAAGTCAGGTCTGCAGGCCATAGGTCAGGTACATACTGCACAGCGCTGACACTTAAGTGGTTTTAGTCATTTTAAAAATCCTCCCAACTGGGAATGGGAAGCATGTTTATCGCATATTCAGCAATTGATTTAAGTAGTCATTTAATCTAGCAGCCCTTGAAGCCATTTAAACTAGCAGTATGAAATTTGATATGAAAAGGGACGCATGGGGGTCAAAGCACTTCAGGTAAAATTACAACCTTGAAATCCGGTCGTGCAGCACATGTATTGAGTTTAATATTTGTGCTTTCCCATGCCAGAGATGAGCGCCTGATGACAGACCTGCGCCACATCCTGCCACGGGGTGGCGTCATCCTCGCTGGGGTGGATTCCGTGGTTCCATCGGCGCTGCACCACGTACACCACTGGCTCAACTGACACGTTGAACTTGGAGGACCAGCGAACCTCCAGCTGTCCTGAGGGCTGTTCTGTAAAGACCAGCTCCTTCCTCGGCTTTAGGGGAGACCCTGAGCGACAGAGAAAGAGAGGGGGAGAGACAGACAGAAGAAGAGGAAACAGAGAAAATGAGAGAAAAAGAAATTGATGGAGAGAGAGACAGAACAGGACAGAGAGATAGAGATAGACAGAGACAAAGGGAGAGAAGAAGTCGTTTATTGAGCTCCAGTGCTTGAACAAACTTTATAATTTTGGGTGCTGTGTTGTCCTAAGAAATCTTATGTTGTTTTCTGTAATTCAGCATCTTAAACCCATCCTGCCCATCTCCCATCCGCAAAGACTTGTAGTACGCACAGTACAGAACACAGTGTCACAGGGCACAGTGACACAGGGCACAGTGTCACAGAACACAGAGACACAGAACGCAGTATCAGAACACAGTCTCACAAGGCACAGTGACACAGAACACAGTATGACAGGGGGCACAGTGTCACAGAACACAGTGTCAGAACACAGTCTCACAAGGCACAGTGACACAGAACACAGTATGACAGGGGGCACAGTGTCACAGAACACAGTGTCAGAACACAGTCTCACAAGGCACAGTGACACAGAACACAGTATGACAGGGGGCACAGTGTCACACTGCAGTTTCACAGTTGACACAGTGTCACAGGGCACAGTGTCACACTGCAGTTTCACACATCAGATTTGGTTCCTGTGGATCACCAACGCATCCTCCATGTGTGCTGTTAGTCTACACACAACCACTTTTCCCACATGACGGTTCCTCACAGTCAACCCTCAAAGCCATAATAAACGCTTCCATGTGTAATAAATTAAAGATTTATTAAGTACAGAGGTTGGGGGGGGGGGGGGGAACTCCAGAGAAATGCTCTGCTGTGGAAGATTAACTCACTGCACCCAATTCATAACAGCTGTGGAGCAGAGGGAGCTGCAGTTTGGAGAGAGGGAGCTTAATGACGGGGATGGAGAGCAGAGCCCCGAGTGCAGTGAGGAGAAGTGAGGAGCTCCCCCGCACCTCCACATAAATCAACAGGGCTTGGGCCCTGAATGCCACGAGCACGGCCCGTCAGGGCATAATGGGTTCAGGGACATCCATTTCAGGCACAGGATGAAGGGGTGCAGCGCTGCAAGGTGACTGTAGATGACTTCCCGAAGGAAGGGAATTTCACTCCTGGCTACGGCAGGAAGGATCACGTCAGTGGATGTAGATGACAGCTCTGGGGCTGCGTTTATAATGACGCATAGGCTTTTGAGGACAGCTTGGTGTGTGTTAGGCGCAGCTTCATTAGAGCATAGGTGGAAGTCCTAATTGCACTTCATTATCGCAGCTCAGTAGCTTTAGTGCAGTTTACATAGGCAGACCATGTTGCACCAGAGTTTGGTGTTACTGTGTGAAGCTTTGTCTAAAAGACGCTGAATGCTGAACGTGTCTGAGATGGACCGGCTCAGAGTGGAGCTCTGTGCCAGACAGACTGATCCCTAGGTTTGGTATCGTCGTGGAGTGGGGAGCAGTTGGATGGTGTTGTGCTGTGGCTTCTCAGCTAGCACACATGGGTCACACCTCCTCCAAGCAAAATGAGAAGAACTGCAACAATCCCACAGCATTCCTGCTCTAACCACTGCTGGAACACCCCTTTATGAGGACACACATGCACAGATATACACCCCCCCCCCCCACCCACACACACACACAGAGACTCAAATGGCCTGCAGTCATAGGCAGTATCTCTGCTCGTTGTCCAAAGCACTGCAGAGTTCACTCACCATTTTCCAAGAATGATCCCTAATGCCAAAGCCCACATGCTTGGCATCACCCTGCCCGCCAGCCGTTCAGCTGGTGGGGATGCTTGTGTTGCTGTCTTCACCCTCAACGAGGGAAGCTTCTATTTATGGGCCCTGATGTTCAGTGCTATGTATCATGACCCTATGCAGTCTTCCTGCAAGTTCCCTCTCTAACAATAATAGCTGATGTAAATTGCACCGAGACCTGACCGTGTCCTTGTTTGGTCGGGTATGAATTATGTTCGGTCTTGCGGAGTAATTTACTAGTTTCACAGATGTATCTCTCGGACTGAATTTTTAAAACTTTAGCCAACAGTTCTGACTTCTTCGTCCAAACATTTGGTTTCGTTTCACTGTCTCACCCAAGCCATAAGCACAGGGAATGCGGAGTGCCTGCCACCTGCTCAATAACCACTGGGCTCCCAGCAAATGCGTTTAAAAATGATCTCATTGCTTTTGACATGGCAGCCACTATGAAACATTAAAGCTAAAGGAACCCAGCTAACACATGAGTCCACAATAAAAGACTATATTGGGCAATATTCTGCAGAGCTAGTAAGAGTTTTGTTGGAATAAAATTAAAAGAAAGATCCCACCTCATTTTTCAGGCAAAATGAGCATCCACTGGTACGTGGAGTCCTGAGCCTGGATTTGCCAAGTATCTCCACGTAGCAGTGATGAGCTAACATCCCAGACTCCTATATAGAATCCCAAGAGAAAGTTTCAGAAAAACCCCCTGAACTAAAAATGCCATGGAAAATCTGAAAAGCTGAAATGTGCATGTGTTAGTTCTGAATTGATTGATATTTGCATAAAAAAACCATGGTCTTCCTCCACTAAAATGCTTTGTGACGATGAACATACAATAAAACAAACAAAACAACAGTCAGAACTTAAAGCCATCGGAATCACAGACAGACAGGAAGTGTTGCCCCCCCCACTGAGTGTGAAGGACAGGATGCTAGTGGGTGTCTGCTGTCCCGGGGCGTTCGGTTGATATGGAGAGCACAAAGCGCTGGGCTGTGTCTCGAGCAAACGCTCCAGCTCCCCCACCTGCAGGAACATCTGACAGCGATCTGGATCGGCAGCAGTGCACTGCTCGACTTCGCCCCCAGCTCGCAGAGAGGGTAATGGTTTCCAGCGTCCCTCATGAGCACTTGGTGCAAGGGTGAGCCACACGTAGAAACAATTATGCTCTTGTCGCGGCGAGCAAATAACGAGTGCTCTCTGCTCTGGCGAAAGCACCTGGAATCCAATCAAGGCTTTATGGTCTACCTGCAAATGAGGGAGAAAGCAGAAAACCTGACAGCAATAAAGATTCATCCTTGGTCAGGCATACCAGCCAATAAAGAGTGCTACAGCTGGAACAGAGCCAGCCGCCTCGCTTTGAAAACGCTGAGGAGGGTTGTGATGATTTAGTTTTAGTCTAATAATACACACACACAGACACACACACACACACACACAAACATACACAGATCCTTTTTTTAAAGAAAAGTAAGTCCATCACTGTCACTGAGTTTGAAATCATCCGAGCTATGAGTTGAGTTCTCCTTCAGTTACTCCACAGGTAACTGGAATGATCTGCAGTGCCACTTCACCATGTAGTCATGTACCATTTCCACAAGGCACTTCTACAAGGCATATCACACTGGCAGAGAACCTCTGGCACTGGGATTGCACTTTCCGAAACAAAAAGAGGCAAAAACATGTTCGTAACGATGTCAGACGCTGACACCCAGCCCAGATAGACAGTAAGCTGAGTGTTAAAAGATTAATACTGAAGTACTGAAAAATGTGGGCAGCAAAAATACAAACACAGACTATTCATGCAAAGATAAATAGCTACACTTTAGCCAAGGCAAATATTTTCAGCATGATAGCTTAACCAGTTACAGTGGCACATGCTGCAGTGCCAAAATTTAGTCTGAGTGTTGAGGATCAGTCTGTACTCTAAACTCCCACAGCAGGAACCTGCCATTCACCCGCCACAACACTGACAGACGACTCAATTGGAGAAATTACAGTCATATTCACTATGGAAACCAAATGGCTGAAAAATGGGACATTGTGGCCCTGCCAGCAGAAAAAGCAACAGGCTTGCCGTATAGTCCGCATTTCTGCAGAGGTTCAGCCTCGGTCCCTAGACACCTCCGTCCTGTGCTGTCTGCCATTGTGACCATGGCGTCAGCAGCATAGTTTCTCAACCTATCGGTTTATATTTTTGCTCTTTTACAGCTCTCAGCACATCTCAAGCAAGCAATCAATCCGTGCAGTACCTGCTGTAGTGCTAACAGAAGCAGGGACAGCGTGAAATGCTGGACTGTCTGGGCATCGTTGAGGACTGGGTTGGTAGACCCTTCCCTGCTGGTAGTGTGTACCTTTATAGATGTTGCGGGGCACCTGGCAGGTGTGTCCACACCCATTGGGGCAGCACTTCCTGAGGGCGGAGCACTCAGCATCCTCCTCGCAGCTCTCTACACAGGCGGCGGCGAATCCGCTGGCCCGGTCCGGAGGCGGGCAGTCCCCCTGTTTGGCTGTCTCCACCGAGCGCAGGAACTCGCAGCTAGTCAGACACTCGTAGTGCTTCTTGGGAAATAAAACCTATGGGGAAAGACAAAGAAAGCCTGTTTATTAGCTGGGGTGCTCAAAGAAAAAGGGGTTCCATCTTGAATCTCGGTTCTCGCAGGGTTTCTTCCTCAACCCCAGGGAGGTTCTCCTCACCACTCTTATCTTCGTCTTGCTCATTAGGGATCTGAACCCAAACATTTGAAAAGCAGCTTTGTGACACCACGTGTTGTAAAAAGTGCTATATATATTCATTTGACTTTGCCTTTGACAACAGACACAGGAATAACTAGTCAAAACCTCAAAAAAGGCTTTGTTTACACTGCAGTTATTCAGGCAGCATGCCACTAGGTGTGGTGAGGGCAGTTTTTGGACCAACTGTGCATAGCTCACTGAGGGTCTACACGTGCACAGACATACCTCACACAAATCCTGACATTGGTTCTCCCTCAGGTCCCATGATGCCTTGCATGGTTCCAGGCACTAGTGAAAATGGAAGTCAGAGACAAAACCACATTAAAAGATTAAAGCACATTAAAACAAACTCAACAATGTGTTTCATTTAGTCTGGTTGAGAAGCATATGAACTTAAGTCCTCACAGCGTGGAAGCTTGTTTAGATATTACTGAGAACATCAGTGAGGTAGGTAGATGGTGTTGGTAGATCTTCTAGTGGTGAGAGGAGGACATCTTCCACATGGACAAACTCATGGATCTGTTCTAGAATCAGGTGTTGTTCATATCATAATGACAATTGGCTGGTTAATGTGTAGATTTATGAGACTTTTATATTTCATAATATATGGTAATACTGTATATGTTATTATTTATTTTCACCATTATTTTTATATTTTAATAATAACTACATAGTGCATAGTAATCTTTCGCAATAATTTGTAATCCTTACTATGTAATGCAGTTAGACTGTAATCAAAATTAAAGGAACTACATAAATAGATTATTATAATGATATAGACATTCCTCTTACAGACTCTATATAGCTCTGACCCAAACACTGTGCCTGATTTTATCCCTAACCTCAGCCAAGGAGTTTCATATAGCGCTCTTAATCCACACGCCAGCGGGGGTGACAACATGACCCCGGACTCCAGCTCAAAGCCATGAACCTCAATGACTCCAATACAAAACCTCAAAACCTCGGTGACCTCTTTGGCAAATAAGTACCCCACACATACGAATACAATATCACAACGTAATGTTGCTGAGAGTAGCGTGTTTCATCTATTGCGAGAAACAAAGCCACATAACCATAGTCCACATTTCTCACATGAAACATATGCAAGCAGTCCTTTGGCACACTGCCCTAAAACATCACCAAACAGATGAACATATTTAGAACATGGTCTGACTCAGAAGAAGAAGTGAGCACATGTTGTGTAAGGTTTAGTGCTGGCAGGGCATCAGACTATGCTGCAGACACCTCCCAAGCAGACAGCAGCTCTCGGTCTGTGTGCTGGAATGGCCAGACACACACTCCAGCGTGGAGCTTTGCCGAATTTGCATTCAGCAAAGTACAGTCAGAAAAACAGCTAATTGTTGACACGCCAAGTGGAGCACAGAGAGAACATAATAGATGATGCACCCTCTTAGAGTGTCTGGTATTCCCTCTCCTTTACAGCAGGGGCAAGCGATTTGCTTCAGGTGTTTCCCTGAACATGCGACAAAACAGAGACACAGTAATGTAACATCAGAGTTGGGTGTTTGGCTCTTCTAGCCGTGTGTGAAAACAAGCAGTGTGATTGCCTCTCTCCACTCTCAGTTCTTCTCTCTCTCTCTCTCTCTCTCTCTCTCTCTGTGCGGCCCTTCACCCATAGCAATGTAGATTCAGTAAGGACAAATGCAAAAGAATATGAAAGCTCGTGCGTGTCAGATAAAATCTCCACCGCAGCAAAATAGGCCTTTTACCTCAGTCCACGCTATCCGAGCATCGCTGGCACGGACTGGCCTGTCCCGGAGAAAGAAGGAGAAGAAGAAAGAGAAAGGGATGAGAGACAGAGAGAGAAAAGAAGCCCAACAAGGGCTGCACCTCCATCAGAGAAGCCCAAATATTATTAAATTAGGAAACCATTCCATAAGAAAACCAGCAGCGTCTCCCCTGAGTCTCTAGAGTGCATTATCAGAGAGAAAATAAAGCCTTTTTTGGTTTGGCACAGAGACCAGAGAGCATGTGAGATCTTGTCACAACTTAAGGAGCAAACTGTACCATGTCTTCTTTCATTGTTTATATGATATTTGCAACTATTACTAACTTTGCCTTTTTGAATAGATTTGAATGCATAGTAAGGGTAAGAGTCCCATGCAGCTATATAGCTAGTTCTGTCCCAACCCTAATTAATTCTGATAAACCTTACAGGCAAGTATAATGCTGACTTACTGTTTCTGCTGCAAAATGTTTTTGTTTTAAATATGAGAAAGAAAAACAATCAACTATTAAAGTGCATATTTTAATACTTTGGGTACTTAAAGTAATCTTTGACTAATAGGATGGTAGTACAATTAATGGTAGTAAAACTGATAAACTAACTTGACAAATTCCCAAACTGTCCCCCAAATATGGTGGATATACAAACAGTGATATTCAGGAAGGGGGTGAGAAGAGCTGAGTCAGACTGCTGAATTGTTTATGGGCGTTTAATTAGCGCATTGAGCAGAAGCACTGTTATTCTGCCGTTCGCTGTGAAAAGTTCATTTTCTTATTAATGGAGTGAGTGAGTGGAAACATAAACCCTACAGAGCTGACACCCCTGCTCATATTAGCTTTCCTAATGACCAACCTTGGCTTGGGAATACGCCTCTGTACCACGGAATGCTAGTTATTGCTAGCTGTTATTAGCAGAGAATGCCAGTGACAGGTCCATGCTAATGCATATTAGTGTTTTTTAACAGAATCGCTGGATAATGTGAACAGAAGGTCACCCATGCACTGACTCATTCCTGGCTAAAAGAAAGTCATCAGTTATCTATAGTAACCTATACCATAATAATTTGGTATCCTAGTAACAAAGCAGTGATGCTATTATTGAAAGTATATACAGATGCCAATATTGGAGGCTGTGTTTCATACAGTATTGGATGGGACACAGGACACCATGCTTTGCTTGTTCATCTGAGCATCATTCTCCATGTCAGATGCCACGCTCTGGCCTCGTCCTCCCTTTGCTCTGACTGGTAGCAAACACAGGTGTGCGTGATCTTTAAAAAACAGCCCCCCAGTTAAAAGAGTAGGACTTGTCTTGCTGTATTGTGCTCTGGTGGAGTCACGACAGGAACCAGCGTTACTCCTTACACATGCTAAAGCCCCAAATCCTCCTCTACAAATCACTAAACACACACCTCATAAGCCTTGGGATAAAACTGGCTGTCACAGGCACTATGAATATATCTCTACCCAACGACACACAATTCTACACAGCAGTGGATTAAAAGGGGTCTGTGTGTTTTTGCCCTTCAGAGTCTGTCATAGCTCGCTGCAATGGACCGATATACTGCCGTTACCCCACTCACACCAACATTTCTGAATGTCGGAATGTCTCGAGGTTTGTGTCTATCACCGCTGTTAATGACACGCACTTGCCCGCAACCGAATCTTAATGTTTCGCTCAATTGTCTGGATTCTAGGTTGTTTCTCTTGGTGTTTCACTTAGTTATGTAGATTCTAAAGGATTTGAAATGACAAGGCAGAAATCCCGAAGTTGATAAAAGGTGACGAGAAGAATAGGTGTGTGATAGGAAGACTCATACAGGTGTGCTGTGACTGACGAGTCTCCCAGTTTCCTGACAACCAGACCCTCCACCCAAACGGATATCAGTATCAGAAGGAAAGGGGTGACAACAGACATGTTACCAAAGCAAACAGGGAAGTCAGATTCTATTACAAAAGGTGCTCTTATCAACCAAAGAGGCTCCACATTTGTTTAGAAATTTTTTTTTTTTTAAAAAAGGAATTTGGTGTAACTACTTGGCTGTGTTTTGTAAAGGTCACAGCCGTGCCACTAGGACACAGCACGATGACACAAAGGGTTCAGCAGTGCAGCGCAAAATAACTCAAATACCCACAAAACTGCGTGACCAAGCCTGAGGAGGAGTAGGCTGTGTAGTCTGGCCAACACTGAGGCCAGGGCTTCTGCCAGCCCCTGGGAGAGGGTGACTGCCAAGGGCTGGCCGAGCTGCAGTCAGCTGTGTGTGGGCCCTGCAGCTCCAATAAAACACTGCCAGAGTGATACTGCTGACACCTTTCTTCTAGATAAGCATTTTTCCCTCGCTACCAAAGAGTAGGTCACAGGTACTCGGGACTCTTCATGTCATTCGCATGTACCCTAGCGAACTCTGATAGACTTAAAATCTGCTGTAGCCTTTCTAAATGTTGTTTTGAAAAATGTGTGTGTGTGTGTGTGTCTGTGTGTGTGTGTGTGTGTGTGTGTGTGTGTGTGTTTGTGTGTGTGTGTGTGTGTGTGTGTGTGTGTGTGTGTGTGTGTGTGTGTATGTGTGTGTGTGTGGTTGGACATGGTCCGTCGTATCAGACCTCTGGTCCAAATGGAATGGTTAAATAAAGGCACAGCCATTTTAAAAAATGGGAACTTGTGACGGTAAAGCCAGAAAGCAACAGAATGATAATGTGCTTAAAATCTAAATGTAGCTACCTTTTTTTAGCCTTTTTAAGTCATGCACATTTTCGTATTAATCATGATTCATAGTGCCAAATCATTTAATAGACATTTAAAAGTCCTGCTTACCTCAAATCTCTAGTCAGAGTGCTGTGCCATCTAAACAGCTTCTGATGTTCATCATAGTGGAGCAAAGCTGGCAAAAAACTACATTAACCAATAACATCATAGCGTTTTTCCCTGGCTAGTTTGCGCTAATGCCATCTAGCAGTAGCATGGTGTTGATTTTTTTCACTACCAATCCTCTCGTTCCCCATATCTAAAACACCATGGTAACGGGCCTGGTGTTTACATTTGAAGAAGGAGGATTACTGGAGGACACCAGATTTCATTTGTGTATGTCCAATACTTCATAAAATGTAATCAAATATGTTAATATTGTCAATTATTTAAACTGTCACAATATTCCAATAAGCATTATTAATTAATATTATATTAGAGACATGGAGAGAATATTATTGTTTATCCAATATTCCTCTTTTCTTCACTACAGCTGCATATCACTGCTTTTCCCTCTGCTCCAGTAAGAGTTATCTTCAACCATCATAAAAGACACAACACACGCACATGCTTGAGGGCACAGCTGAAGAAACACACTGTAAACTGGGTGTGCACAGAAACACACTGTACCCACACACCTACACACACACACACACACACACACATTCCACCCACCACACACAACGCACACATACACACAAGTCTAAAAGTTTTTCACTTTGGGTAATGATGTGTGCCTGAGGCACTATACTACAGAACTGTAGTTATAACAAGAGACAGAGTAACCTTCTCTGACTCAGATCAAGCAGAAAAAAACATTTCTTCTGTATTCCAGGTGTGTGTGAACATCAGTGTGACTGTGTGTGTGTGTGTGTGTGTGTGGGTGGGTGTGTCTGTCTGTCTGTCTGAAGGGACAGAATACACATTATTACAAACACATATTTACACATATGAGGTCTTGACTTGTGCTTCCAGAAAAGACAACAAGAAGGTCAGATGACACCTTTAAACTACTGCAATTATTAGCAATATTATTGAGTTAGCTCATTATTTTTACATCAGCCATGTACATACATGTTTGCCAAGTACATAGATCACCATAAACACAACAGAAGAATTATGGATGTGGGGGTGTGTCTCTGTGTGAGGATGCCTGAGTTTGTGTAGCTGTTCAGGCATGTGTTTGCATGTGTGCAGTTGCACGCACTTGTGTGTGTGTGTTCATATATAAATGAGTATAGTGAAAGATCTGTGTGAAGAGGCTCATCAGTTGAACACTAGATTGTGTGAAAACTCAGCATGCCTTACTGGATTATGGTCATTTAATTTCTGCTGGAAAAGCTATTTTCCCAGAACCAGGGCCAGAGGACACCCTGCTTCCCTTAGCTCCTCTCTCTCTGTAACAACCTCCATGAAGATTTATCACCAGTCCAAAGTTCCTTACACCCCTGAGGCTCAGCCCACACACTCCTGACCACACACACACACACACACACACACACACACTCTCACACACACACACACACACACACACACACACACACACACACACACACACACACCTCCCTAAGATACATTCACTCTTATATATTCAATCATTTATATTCAATTATACACCTCACGCACAATCCCTTACTCACGCTCTCTGTAACTGCACAGTCTGTCTCTAGCTGTGTGTTCGAGCTGCTCTGAGCATCATTATTTCCAAGAGATCCAGTTTGGGTTCCTAGATCTTTACCTAGTTTTTTACACAGCCAGTCTGGTTCCTCGCACTCAGAACACACAGTCAAAGCGTCTCCATCTCCAACGTCCACTCTCCTTGCCTACAACCCAGCAACAGAATAACATCCCTCAGGTTAGTAGATAAAGCCGAACATTCAGAGAGGTGTAACTGTGCACTGTGAGCGCCATGCTGTGTGCCCAAAAATCTACAGTCTGTCTGTGCAAAGAGAGTAATTTGTATTTGTGTGCAGAGAGCAGTGAGCAGGGGGAGAGCAGTGTACGTGCGCACACAATGAGTATGTGTGCGTGTGCATGTGCGTGTGCGTGTGTCTCAAGATGGTGCTCTGTGTGGAGACTATTACAGCTGGGGTAACACTCAAAACTAAAACTCTGGGTTTTTTTCTGTAACATTGATTGTGTTTCAGTGATGAAACAACAACCCTTCTTTATGTGGTAGCTCAGTGGTTAAGGTACTTCACTTCTAATCAGAAGGTTCCTGGTTCAAGCTCCACCACTGCCGCTGTTACCACTGTTGGGCCCCTGAGCAAGACCCTTAACCCTCAATTGCTCAAGTTGTGCTCAGTCATAATTGTAAGTCTCTTTGGATAAAAGCATCAGCTAAATGCCATAAATGTAAATGTGGTATTTAAGTCAATTACATTAGTCACATGTCCCCTCTGTGTGGGCAGCACAAATATCAAACACCATTCAGTTGACAATGACTGATCACAGATTTGGCTAGTGTTGTAGAATCTGCAATCTTGCAGATTGTAAATGCTGTCAATGCCATAGACCACACAACACATGTCTGAATGTTGGGAGTGTGTACATGTGCCTATATGTGCTTGTGAATGTGTGTGTATGTGGGTGTGAGCGTGTGTATACAACCCCAGTAGGGGGTCGAAGGATTCCAGCACACTTAAGTGTGTCAGTGGATTAAGTCATGTCAAGGTTGGAATCTCCAGCTCTTCAACTCGCAACATGATTCCCACACCCCTAGTCTAACACACACACACACACACACACACAGACACGAGTCATCTCTCATCGCCAGTCCAGCGCTGCTGTGGATCAAATTGCTGGCCAGCTTCAAAGCAGCTCAGTTTGTGTTTGTAATGTTTCCGGAGCATTGCACTGGCGACATCATGGTGTGCTCTGGGTTGGGTTCACATACTCTCCCTAATTACTGCCACAGACATGGAGGAAACGCCAACCTGCTCTGCTCTGTCTCATCCCACCTCCTTTCATGGAAGAGCTGTCAAACCATCTTGTGTGTTTACAACTGTTGTGTTTAAGACAGAGCTGGACACTTGGTACCCTGGTGGTGTATTCATCACTTTTTTGGGCGGTCCTGACTTGTAGGGGTGTCCTGATCTTTTTGAGACACAGTATAAATCTAATCCCCATGCAAGATGATGTCCCCATGCATAATCTCATTTGCATAATTTAATGCAAAACTGATTCTTGGATTACCAGATGACAGTACGTTCACCCATAATTATGAATAGAATAGAAGGTTGTTGGAAGACTTACATTTCTGCTCCTGATTTGCCATCTCTTTTACTCTGACTGAGGCAAATGTAGTCAGCATACTTAGTGTTATTGCTATTAAATTAAAACATTAAATTAAAAAATGTTATTAAAAACATTAAGAATTTTACAGCAAATGCAGATGGTAGAACCTCGAACAACCGCCACGAACAAATTTCACTTTTATACTCCACACAGCATTTTTTAAATAAGCTCATAGTGGAACAGCACCTGCATTCATCATTCGCACACTGTTCTTTTTAATATTTTCAACCAATCATCGATTTTCTTACACTAGCCTGGTTTGTCATGGTAAGGAGTTTTTGGTTTGTGCACAAACAGCCAGAAATCACCAGGCGAGCACCCTGACCGAACAAAAACGCCTCGCAGGCGATCAAAATAGGAGTTGTCTAGGAAGCTTGAACTTGCCTTAATGGACGTCCTCGCTTCCAGATGCGCATGGCTGGATGCTGCACTTACACTGCACAGCTGTCTGATTCACAGAGCAAACACAGCCTTGCATACGGACATTCTCAGAGTATCGCTTTAATTATTGATTTAAACACGAGCGGAGAGGCAGACAATAAAGAGGCCTGGGAGGCATCTTTCTACAAGTTGGGGGGGGGCGTTGTAAGGAGAAAGAAAGAAAGAAAGAAAGAGGAGAAAAAGGGATGGAGGCAGTGGTCATGAATTATACATGTGGCCCACAATCGCAGGAGCCTGGTTAATTTATGAGCAGCGCGAACCGAACGGGCAGGACTGTGCTTTGTCTGTGCTGAAGCAGAACAGAGCTTCACGTTAATACTTTATGACTCTTCAAGTCCCACTCAGACAGCAGCAATCCTCTGGCGAGTATCTCTTACGGAAACCAGCCCATTCAGCAGCCATTACAGGTCAGCGCTCACCTTCCTGGAGACCTGTCGATGAACGCTAATAAAGCTCAGAGGAGAGGGGAGGTCATGTTTCAGCCCTCGTAACGTGATATTATTCTGCCGTCCCTCCGGGCTTGGTTTGGATTGCGCTGCAATCGGCCCGGCAGGATGTGTCTTTCAGATCGGGCTCAGGTGAGATAACAGCAGTGGCGTGCGTCGATGTGTGGGGGACCCCGGGAAACGCCAGCCCCGCTGAGAGGTTCCGCGAGGGCCCATGTTGGACACCGTATCTGATGTACTGTACATGCAGAACCTCTTTAAGCGTCCCCCAATATTTCAGAGGTGCTGACTGAAACACTCACTGTGTAAGAGTGATGATGGATGCCAGGAAGGAGTGTGGTGCTGAGAGGAGCTTTCCGGGCAGTTTTCCCAAGCCACAGAGCAGAGAACGCAGCTCTGCTTCGTCTCCGCACCATGCTCGCAGAACGACTCCGAATGTTATTTACTACTGCGCATATCCCAGTGCTTTTACCTTTAACTGTCACCAGTGTCATGATATACACTGATATTTTTCCACATCATTTAAAAAAGCTAATGTTGAATTTGGTTAAAATGCTAATAAATGAAATAAAACTGCCATCATTAGCATTATGCAAATAACAAATGATATGCTAATGAGGGGCTACTAAGTTCCATTCACTGCTAGCCACATTAGCATGTTCAAGCGAGCACTCCCATTACTTACCACCTTATCACATTAAAGCATTTTCATCGCATTCTCTCAAAAGACAGCCCATTTGTGTCTTAAAAACAAGTTTATGCTTTACAGCAATGAACACATTTAGAGCAATGGGGTATTAAAAAGTACAATCAATGAAATGTTACCAGTGAGAGAGCATGGTCACTCATCATCTGCAGTTCGAACACAGCTTGAACCAACACAGTTGCACAGATGGACATCTGGTTCTGATTAATGTGCACCATAGAGGGCCAGGTCTGAGGGTGTCATTAAGTCTCAGATATTTGAATGCGCTGAGTGCAATTGACCGCCTCTCAGTCAACGGCTAAAAAGAGCACACTCCCAGAGCAAACACTTTTCTGTGTGCTGGCTCCTCGCTTGCACAAACACCTCCACTTCTCACAACCACGACACACTCCAGTTAAAACATGGGCAGACTGTCACTGACGAGAAAGAGCCTTTCTTCTCACAGAGTCTTTTTTTTCCCACTTCATCTGAAAAGACAGTAGAGGTGAATCCCAGTTAGAGATTCCCAGAGAACTGTAATCAGAAGGGAGTCCTGTAGTACTCTGCCTATGTCCCTGCAGGCTGGAGGGGCTCGAGGCTTATCATCGGATTAGGATAGATAAACGGATGGATGACTGCATGATTGGAGACAGGCGAGGTCTTAATGCCTTCTTATGACACAACCAGCAGGCTGGTGATAACCTAGGGCATGCCAGGGCACATTTCTACGGATATCCAAACTAACGGGCACCAACGACAAAAACAGTGATTAACGTGAATGCTCTGTAACAAAACACACGGCTAGCTTCAACCGCCCAGACTGGTGGAGGATCTGACCTGGGCACTGGGCTGAAACAAAACAAATCAACGCCATTCAAAGAAGGTGGCCAGCCTGACCTGGACAGATAAACAAAGAGGCTGAGAAGCCTACAGAACTCAAAAGAGGCAGAGAAGCCTACAGAAATGAGAAAGACCATCTTTCTGCTACACTATCATTCCTGCTTAAACCAAGACGTTGCAGTCTGTTCTGATTAAAACCCACCCACAGAGGATATTAAAATAGGAGCCATTATCTGACACAGAAAGGCATCCAACAGAGAATAAAAAATACGATTAGCCCATAATCGCTTCTAATTCATCGCGGGGCAGTATAATGTTGAGCTGGTCTTGAGGTGTAAGCTGTAGCAATGCTAAATGCAGCATGGCTTAAAAACAAAGCTTGTCTGGGTACACAAGCTGATTTCTAATTATGACTGCAAATGTGCATATGAGCACAGAGACAGCAAATACACTGGTGATGTCATTTAAGAAATGAAAGGCTCAGGTGTTGGCTGTAACAGGGTTTCTAACAGAGTAGGTGGTTCATACGTGACATGGATTATGGTCAAGTAGCTTTGGGTTTCTCCTCTTTAAAACACTGAGTTTAAAGCGTGCGTGCGTGCGTGCGTGCGTAAGTGTGTAAGTGCCCACGCTCACTGCTGGACCCTACTTCTGTCTGCATGATTGTCTCCTTCACTGTGGTTTCTGCCACCCACCACAGTGAATAACGCACCACACAGCCCCTCCCTCTGCCTCTACACTATCACTACTAACAGCTATGACCCCATCACATGCTCTCCTGCTGGGCCTGACCTAACAGCCCTTACCACCCACACACACTCACACACTCTCACACATGCACACACACGCACGTCCGTGAGTGCACACGAGCAAACACCTTTAGACTGACAAATCTGGAAGTTAAATGAACTCCGTCGTTTGTTTCTGTAAGGAACCAAACGAAGAGGAGGAGCACATTTGCGGGAAACTGTGATGTCATGGACATAAGAGAAAATAGAAACAAATCTGTGAGTTTATTTGGTGTGTGTGTGTGTGTGGGGGGGGGGGTGCTCGGGTTTTATGGGTGACTATGTGACTTCAAAAGCAGGTAGAGGAGAACCAAACTGCTGCATAGGTCATGGACGATGTAAGAGTGACAAATAAATAACTCAAAAGCATGGGATCAGATACATGGGTTGAACCCCCACCCAGGAAAGGCTGTGTGTAAGATGGTGCTCCATGATCCTGATCCAGGCCTCCATTCAGGCTCTGCTCTTTCTAGGGCTCTTCTGAAGGCCACGCCGCTGACATTTGTGAGGTGGGTGTTGAGAGCTTGCCAGGCTCTTGCCACCAAAAGGTGTTCTGAAGTGCTTCTTGACAGACGCAGACACAACCACCAGAGTCCTCCCCCGCCCCCCGTCAACGAGCTGCAGGAAATGACGACCACACAGTGAGCGTGGAAAATCACCGCAACATGCTGGTCTACACACACATGCCTCTCCTGAAGTCGTGTCAACTCTGTCTCAAAGAAAAACAAAGCCTGTGAGCTACACACAGCAAGTGCTACAACTGCAATTTAACTTGGAGCCTCCTTGAAAAGCGGTTTGGAACAGAAGTAGTGGAGAAGGAGCACAAAGGAGCGACTCGGAGCCGTCCGGGAGCCGCCGGTGTACTCCTGTTCCCATGTTCCTCCCAAACACTTTCACCAGATTTCACTTCGAAATCTGAAAGGGCCAAGGACACGGACATGTGAATGAAAGCACAAATAAAACACTGTTTGTTCTCCAACAGAGACTCTTCTCTCAATAGCTCCAGCTCAGTCAAAAGATGGCCCCGGTAAAGGCGATCTGGCTGCCCTGTTCCCATGCTGCCTATCTGCGCCACGGTGCAATTAAGCAGCACGTCCGCAGACGTCACTGGACTAAAGAGTCTTTCTGTTGGCAAGCACCAGGAGACCTTCGGGAGGGAGTGAAAGAGAAACCAAGGCCACAGTCATTCTGTTCCTGCTCACAGAGAGCCCTAGCTAGACATGAATGGAACGGTTCTGTTCGGCTGCATAACAACCGCAGAAACTGTTCACCAAGGCTGCTCTCACTTAAATCAAATCAAACACCCAGAAAGTTGTCAAATGTTTTGGACATGCAAAGGCCAGAGCTTTTCTCTCTGTGGAAAAGGAGGTCGCCTGAAAGATAAAGAAACCAAATGACAAAAAGGGCAGGACAAAAGCTGCTAGCATTCCGCTATTTGGCACGCTGGCCTCCTGGTGGGGCCGGGTCTGAAAAGAGGTTGATGCTGGTGCTATAGAATGCTAATGAAGGCCCAAAACCACCACATCCTCTCCCTCTCTCTCTCTCTCTCTCTCTCTCTCTCTCTCTCTCTCTCTCTCTCTCCCCTCTCTCTCTCCCTCCTTTCTCTCTCTCTCTCTCTCTCTCCTCTCTTTCTCTCTCCTCTCTCTCTCTCTCTCTCTCCTCTCTCTCTCTCCCCTCTCTCTCTCCCTCCTCTCTCTCTCTCTCCTCTCTCTCTCCTCTCTTTCTCTCTCCTCTCTCTCTCTCTCTCTCTCTCTCCTCTCTCCTCTCTCTCTCTCCCCTCTCTCTCTCCCTCCTCTCTCTCTCTCTCTCCTCTCTCTCTCTCTCTCTCTCCCCTCTCTCCCCTCTCTCTCTCTCTCTCTCCCTCATTGATTTTCTCTTTCTCCGACTCCCCCCCTCTCTGTGTGACAGGGCGAGAGGGGTTAATTACCATAACAACTGGACGTTAATGGGACAGAAGCACGTTGAGGCAGAGACAGACACTGCAGAGGAGATGGCCAATATCCCCCCTCCTCCCCCATCTGGAAATAACTGCAAAGGCTTTGATTTCCAAAAGTGCTGATGGACTAGGGAGGTCAGGCCGTCATTGTTTAAATAATTAACCCGTGTGTGTGTAGCTTTTGTCAACGCAGAGGCCCCATGATGGGCTGTTTGAGAGGAAAGGAACTACATCAGCAGTCGTTCTCTGGGTGTGTGTGTGTGTGTGTGTGTGTATGTGTGTGTGTGTGTGTGTGTGTGTGTGTGTGTGTCTGTCTGTGTTTTACTGTGATAAGGGCATTTTCTCAAGCAAATACTGTGCTTTACCTTGAGTCATGTAAGGTGTAACTGAAGTGAAAAGGTTAACATGCCCCCACCAACCGAGCACACACACACACACAAACACACAAGCATGCATATAAACACACACACACACACACATTCAAGCTGTACGCCAGAACAATGTTTGGTCACTGTTTAAATTAGCCCAGTGTGGTCCTTCCTTTGTGATTTAAAGACCCTGTGAATGTCTTTCCAAACATTTCAGTTCATTACAAGGAGATACAGGACTGTAGAAGTAGCCAAACTCTACACTCACATTTGCTTAGATTAACAATCCTTATCCTTAATGGTGCAAAGAAAAAAACCCTCAAAAACCTGCTTTGTGATTACTATTACTGTTGTCTTTGCTATTTAAAGCTTACACTCAATTTCACAGACATACAATTACTGTAAAAAATAAATTCCAGAATGGGGTAAGATGAAAACATGATGAATGAATATGAACCTCAAAGAAATGTTAAGAAGATTCTTTGGATGAAGAATGGTAACTTCAAGTCAGAAAACCTTAGCAAACAAAGTTAACAATTTAGAAAATAATTGTTAATAGAAAAGTTGGTCTTCTGTGTACAGTTAAATTGTTCATCTGTGTCCTACCCCAATGTTAGTTATGTTGCTAGTATTTATGTTGTAATTTTCATTTACCATATATTCCCTAATTAATATGCTTGCAGGTACAACAACCACTGGTAAATGTAGCCACTGGTAAATGTAACCACTGGTAAATGTAGCCACTGGTAAATGTAACCACTGGTAAATGTAGCCACTGGTAAATGTAACCACTGGTAAAAGTAGCCACTGGTAAATGTAACCACTGGTAAAAGTAGCCACTGGTAAATGTAGCCACTGGTAAATGTAACCACTGGTAAATGTAGCCACTGGTAAATGTAACCACTGGTAAATGTAACCACTGGTAAATGTAGCCACTGGTAAATGTAACCACTGGTAAATGTAGCCACTGGTAAATGTAACCACTGGTAAATGTAACCACTGGTAAATGTAGCCACTGGTAAATGTAACCACTGGTAAATGTAACCACTGGTAAATGCAACCACTGGTAAATGTAGCCACTGGTAAACTGATGATAAAGCTGGCTTGCTCACATTGCAGCATGTATCTACCTAGACTAAATTAGTTAGCAAAAAAGAAGATATTACTCTTTTAATATTGTTTTCCTGTTAAGCTAATTATTCAAAAGCTACAAGATTGTAAACATTGATTTTCACGTTGATGACTTCAAGCAGATGATGTACAGTTACATATCACCCTCTCTAAAAACTAGGACTGTCTCCAGATTAAAGCATTTTTGGTGTGCTTTTTTTTTTTTTTACACTTTTTATATTAATCACCAATACTACTTCTCTTATTTTAAAATCTGTTGTTACTGTTAGTTCAATTTCAAACATGTTAAATTGTGTGGTTACGCCATAGGAAAACAAAAAAAAAAATCACAAAGTAAATTTGCAGGCTGGTTTGTTGTGACTGGTGTCTAGAAAAAAAGTACACCAGAAAATTGTGTACACATCCAAACTGACAATGACTTCATGAACAGAAAGAAAGACAGAATCAAAAAGACATTGCCTGGTGACCGTAGTGGACTCTGCACTGCCAGCCCAAGGGAGGAACAGTAATGAAGAGTGAATTCGTTCTGCCAGCCGCATATAACAAACTCTTCACCTGCTCTTTAACGTTCTCAGACCACCTCATTAGCTCACACCTACAGATAAAAGCAGAATAGCTCAGGGAAATGAATTACCATGTTGCTGTGCCTGTGTCTGGCTCTGGGCCCTGTTTACAGAGGCTGTATAAAGAAACCACATGGCTTTATAAGCAAAGGGAATCCAGGAAATAGCACATAAAGGTTAGGCAGCACTGAAGTCTTATCCTAGATTAATCACAATGGTAAACCAAGCTAAAAATGACCTTCTTTCATACACAAAAGTACACAGTGTACTGTGGCTATCCTTCTCTGTTCCGGCTTCAGATGGTCAGGGTTAACTAGTTCTTATTTGTCTACAGTGAAAGTCTGACGTAAGCGAGCAGTAATTTGTCACCAACTGAAAAAAAACTGGTTTCTCACATACACGCTGGTCTAATTCAATTTTTAAAAAATGAATAATAATAATAAATATAAATGAAAAAAACTGACATGATCATACTGTGATTCAAATGAAGGAGAGACTGCTCTCTTTTTCAGGCTCTCTCTCTCAGCTTCTCTCTGTCCCTGTGTGGATTTGCTTGCCCTGAGTCTGCTTGAGAGAATAACACCATCACAATAAACATTCCAAGTTCTGCCACAGTTATCAGAACAAAGTACCAGCCACCAACACCACGCACCATGCTGCCTGTTCGTGTGTGTGTGTGTGTGTGTGTGTTTCCAGGATCCCAGTGACATCTGGCTGACATTTACAAAGCACAGCATCTGTCTACACACAACCTTTATAAAACATGCAGATCTCACCATCTCCAGCTCCTCAGTTCGTATAAAATCGTACTATAACACGGCAAACTCAGTGACCTTAAACCCATAGCTTATTCCAGACAGTCTCAGACATTCCCAGTCTTTTAATGCAGAGTGTGACACGGGGTATAGGGATGACCCTTATTCCCACAGAGTTTAATCAGCTCAGTCTAAGACTGTTACCTTGGAGCACTGCTTATGATTCTGACACCACGCCAAAGATCCGTTACCCTGTAGAGAAAGAAAAGAAAAGACAACGTTATAAAACGAAGCTCAGTCTTTTTTTGGGTAGCAGGAAACATACAGCTCATAACTAATTGTGCAATGGTCATAATGCACAGGGATATGTCTACTGCAGATGTATTCAGACCACAATTTTCGAGGCCCAGGTCCTGTAGAGGTTCCACGCTTTATCTCGGAGTCCGGTTTGACGACAAAGTGGCCAACCAGTTACATTAAGCAGGGGATTACAAAATCCATGGCTGGGTTTAGATTTGAAGTCCAGATTTGAACTCCACTGGCCTTCCGTGAATAACTTATAACTTATAACATATTAAATGCTTATTACCACCTAATTACTTTCAGCTAAAATGCTATTATGATCTGCTTACTAAAAAGAAGCATATTTTTCATTGATGGAAATAACAATAATAAGAAGAAGAAGAAGAAGTAAATAATATGTAGTAATAGTAGCAACTAAAAGCCACCACTGTATTTTTTTATGCTGTGATGTTGCTACAAAAAAGAGCTTTTAAATGTATTGAAGTTTACTGCTAATCAACTACAAATTACTGTGGTTCCTAGAGGTGCTTGCAGTAGCTATAGACCTTAACCATGAGTTCACATTACACATTAACTAAAATCAGGATACAGGAGTACAGCACAACCCATCAGACAGCAGGTGCACACCTGCTCTGGCACAAGAACTTATACAGAGATCACATACCAAGACCCACAGCTCAGTCGGGTGTTAACATGGCTCTCTGCAAAGACCTGTTCCAAACAGCTGTAGAAGGCTGTGATGATATCCACAGAACCCTGGACCCACAAGATCCATCAGATTTCACGCCATATAGATAAATAAATATCACAGACTAAGGATGAGGTGACTATCTGGCACTAGGCTCATTTGAAGTAGTCATAAGAATGCCCAAGTTGCAAGCAGATCTTAGACCAGTAATGTGCAAACAGATCTTACAACAGCACACTTTGTCTCAAAGGGGAGATATATGCTTAAACTGTTACCATGAGATGTGAGTCTAGTGCCTACCTTTGGCTGCGTTTAATATCAAACCTCTCGTCGGCATGCTAGTGTGGTCTCAGTAGTACTATAATTACACATACATTTGCCAGTCATCCAAGAGGAACAGGTGAAACTACAGAAGTGGTCTGACTGGAATTTTAACAAGTTAATGCTAAGGAGGCAGAGGAGGTTTGTATTACAGCAGACAAAATGATTTACTGGGCTTCTCTGACAACAACATCAAGCTGAGATCAGTAACCAAGAAGTCAAATATCTACACAGAATTTCCATTAAACAAAAATGCTAAAATGAAAGATAACTGTTTTCTTTCTTACACACACACACACACACACACACACACACACACAAAAGGAGAGGGAAGCAGTGGGCATTCAAACTTTCACGAGGCTCCAAACCAGAAAGTCTGCTCAGGTTCAATGTCAAGTTCAAAGGCTTTTTGAACAATGTAATCCACTGGAAATTCCCCAAGAAACCTTGGGAAAGAACTTATCATTAATGACTAAATTTGTGATCCAGTACCGGAGGGTGCTACACACTCAGTGTCAAGGATCACGGTCAACCAGCATCAAAGGCAAGCCAAAGCTGAGAGTGGAACCACCCGTCCCTTTTAGCGAGATACCACTCCTCGTCAGAGGGAAACCGGGTTTCATTCGGCTTCACCTCAGCAGAACTCTTAACAGCCAGAAAAGTAGAAATGAAAAAATTAAAGTCAGACTTGAGCTATTTTGGAAAATCTGACGTAAACTATTAAAGAATGTACAGTAAGTAGATAGTAAGTAGTAGTAAGCAGATTTTTATGCATAATCTATAATTTAGTTCCTATAGTAAATCATGGATATTTTTCTGAAGACTTTCATGAAGAGGAATGATTGTTGAATCATCCTTTCACCACATGCCACTGTTTGAAACAAACGCCAGCCTCTAATTCATCCCAAGTCCACGCCCCATCAGAGGGGCAGACGGGGCAATGGCATTGTTCTGACCACGATCTCTCACACCTCTTCAGTCCCATCCACCAAGCTGTCAGGCTTCCTTACCAGAGTTTAACTGCAGCTCAGTGGGTGCATTCACCCAGCTGCTGCAGAACTGACCCCATCATGTCACTGACCTGCCCTGTGATAATTATAGGGCACACGCACCATCCTTGTGTTGGAAGAGGCCAATTCAAACCACTTTTAACCTTCGATCCATAATCAATTGGGAGCTCTTAGTTGTGTCAATAGAAGAAGCCATCTCTCCACACCAGTTCTGCATCTACACGTCCGTGTGCGTGTGTGCGGGGAAGGTGGTTGGAGTTAGAAACGTTTTGTTTGGCAATAGAGATACAGATCTCAAGATCACCAAAACCAATACTGAGAAGAAACCAAAATCTGCTATTATATGTACCATTAGTCTTATTTTCTTGGGAAAATTTGTCTTAAGGAGACTAAGTTGCTGTGTCATTATCTGTTCATACAAATCAATGTTTCTACTATTGACTTCTCATGTTTACACACACAGAGCTTGACAGGGGTTGCTGGTGAGATCCTACAGATTACATATCACGTGGTACTTTGCAAGGATTAACTGTCCCACGTCATGTGACATAGGCACGTGGCATTACCGATGTGTCACACCAGATACATTTTACTACAGTGGCAAAAAAAAACATACTCATGGCATGACGTTTCTATGGTACGGCGTGTTCCGCTCTAACCAACCTACTAATAACCCCTTATCAGAGTTCCATAATGCTGCAAACGTGCAGCTGCTGAATTCCTGGGTAGATATGGCTTGAAGTATCGTAGTCTGCAGCCATAAAGAGGTACTCCAGACCCACAGATGTTTGTGGATGTGACGGGCCGTGCGGTGGACTGTGATGGGCTCTGTGTGTTTATGTGTTGTGTGTGGGGCTCGGAGAGTTAAGATAAGGCCTCCTTCTGCTCACCCGTAAGCCAAAGAGGCCCATCTGGCTCACCCCAGCACATAAAACCTGCAAATGCACACCACACACATAGTACACATACATTTGAGCTGAGGTGGCTTCAATCTAACAGCTTCCCTAAGTTGATGAAAAAATGAAATGCTAAATTTGTCAGTGCCCTGTGTTATGTGGTGGTCAAGCACCACCACAGTATGAGCACTGGAGAGAGAATCAAAGCCTGTGTACACGTCAATTAGTAAATAATGTTGAGGTAACTGATATGTTAGGTAATCTCTTATAATAGTATAATATAATATATAATAATATAATGTAATCTGAAATAGGCATTTCTGTCCAAAAAACATTTTGCCCAGGACTAACAATCAATCACATTCATGTTGATCTCATCTTGATGTGTGTCAGCTATGTGTGATCTGCTCCCATCCTGTTCTCCTGCTATAATCTTACATAGCAATACTGAGATGAGGGCTCAGCTGTACCAGACAGACACTAAACCGGTACATGGACAGACAGATGGCATGAGCCTTCCTCTGCTGTGTCCTGTAGAATTCAAGAGGTCATTGAAAGGGTTTGTTTAAATTTATTCTGGAATACATAGTTTATGTCTGAATTATGCTTTAGTCTAATAATTCCAGTGGCAGCAGCTGCTTATATAGAATATGGGAAATAATTGTTCCATGGTTTAGCTTTTAGAATATGATATTTGTCTAAAAAAAAAAAAAAACAGAGCAAAAAAATTACTGAAGAATTAAATCTGAGGAAATGAATTTGGAAGAACTCTTGGATGATTAAGTCACAGAATAGGAAGAAATAAGTTCAAAAATGGAAAAAATAATACAGGTTTTAAATTTACAGCCTTTGAGTTCTCTGAGTGGCCACAGCAACAATTAGCATGGGACCGCTAGCAAAGCTAATTAAATGAGTAATGTAAGCTAACTGGTAGAGTTATAGGCCATTTACCACTCTCAACAGTGGCTTAAAAAAAATAGCTGGCCTGCCCAAACATTTTCTCAGTAAAATTCAGTGTGTGTATGTTTGTGTGTCTGTGTGTGTCTGTATTTGTATCTTTAGGTAGTGAAGCTTGGCAACATAAGTCTCAATTCATTTCCCTGTCTTTGCTAATCAAAAAAGCTATACATACAACTGTTAGTGACTGAGGTGTTTGACTCTGTTCCCGGAGCTATTTCATATCAAAGCCAAAGACAAGGGAACATGGCAAAAACTACTTTTCAAATGTTTGTCTTTCCTTCGGATTAAAACATACATCTCTTGGGCCAGGCGCATTAGTTGAACAAGAGCCAGATGGGAGGAATGAAAAGCTTAATTTAAAATCTAATATATTTTATGACTCCAAATGGACTAGCAGGACCTCTCTGACACACCTTTGGCTTAACAGGACTGCACATAAATAATCAGGCACAAGGCGGATGCTTTCCAAACGTACTGTAGAACAGAGTCTCTCTTTCAGTTCCACATGAGTAGCTGCTGTATTTTACGGCTGGGTGTTCCCCTCTGTCTATTGTGGGAAGGTGAGAGATCACCCATATGTGAGCATACACATCCATAAATACATTTGGTATTTGGACTTTTAATATGAAATAACACTAAATACACAAATTGCATTTTACACTACATACAACAGCTTGCATTGATGATCTGCTCTAATGCACTGATGATTACTTGTGCCCCCATATATTGCTATGCCAAACATAACTGGATAAAACTATCAATGATAGAACCATAAATACATTAACTGGCAGCGGACACCTAGTAATGTCACAGATGAATACAACCCAAGAAATTGCATTCTAACTTTTTTTTTTATTATTCTAATTGATTTAACAATCACACTTGTAATGACTAATGAATCCAAGCAGGAAACTAGAGACAACAAACACAAAGGGAGAAAAGTAAAACTTTTGTCGTCTTATTTCTGTGGCCGGCACCGCTGCCATGGCGCTCCTCTATCCGCTCGTGAATGCCGGCGCTGGTAACAAGGCTCGAGGAGCTATGGGACAGTGGTAGTAATAAGATCTGCTATAGAAGGCTCGATCCGCCTGCTAATGGCAACGTTACACCAGCGACCCATTAAATCCTCGCAGTGGGAGAGAGGGCCCCTGTTTAGCAGGACGGTGACCCCACCACCACAACTTCACACAGAGAGCAAGGGTCTTCTGAGGAGGGTGACATTGGCATTTGGTGGCCAGGCTGGTTGGGGGGGGCGTGTGTTTTTGCAGCTGACCAGACCTCCAATTTCCACATGAAAGAGTTCCGAGCACAGAGAACGTCCAGACTAGACTATGCAGAGCATCGGTAACAATTGCATTCTATTCCCAGAGGTTCCCGACTTGTTCTGCCAGCTCCGTATTGAGGACATTATTCATCTCTACGCTGGCTGCAGCACTTTTCCCTGCTCCCCCAACAACACTGGAGAAAAGAACACGCTGCAGAGTTTCAAAGTCACCTAATGGAGTTAAATATCTCAGTTCATATCTGTCAGATTCAGAGCACTGAACTCATATTTTTATTTAGAATGAATTTCGAAATTAATGTTCAGTCAGATATCTCACCTTTCTTTTGCTTTTTAAAATATTTTTCAGTTATTAACAGTGAGTTTGATCTCTTTCAGACTTTCATGCTTTCCGTTTCACACCACAGACAAAAACAAAGAAAAGTCTCTAAAAACATAATGCAGTTTTGGATGTGCACTGATCAATAAACTTTGATCGACTCCCCGGTTTTCAAGAAAGAAAAGGAAGCTAGAACACAATTTAGAATTTAACTGTATGGATTTAGAATGTATATACATGGTATAAATAGTGATGGTGGGAAACAAAGTACTGAAGAATACTAAAGAGATATTCTGCTTAGTGAGGGGTGAACGCCGTTCTGACATGACAGACCAGACCCTCAGAAGACAAGAAGGCTCATGTGTTTAGCTCCATTAGACTGGTCTAAACACAGTGTGAACAAACAGTTTGAAATATCTGTACATGCAGATAGGCATGATCATCAGGCAATGCACACTGACAAGTTCACACTGTACTGGCTATCATTGACGAGCAAACGTGAAAGATTAAGGGAGAACTTCATGGGAGACGTCCCTTCCCCACCACAGTGCTTTGAGCCTGTTCACCTATTCAACCAACTTTGTTCTTGTTTTAACTATTTTTGTTTCCACTGCCTATTGAACAGCTGCGCTTTGCCATTCGGGGGTATTACTAAAATACCAATTCTCCATCCATAACAAATGTGTTTCTGAGTGCAGAGCTAAAGTTTAACTCAAAGTTTTACCCAATTCCACAAAACAGAGTCACGGCAATAATGTCAACAGCCTTAAAATGGACATTTCCCAGTACATTAACGCGTATTTCAACAGTTGCATTGCCCGCTGAAGCTCTTATTTATATCGCCAAATCCGCGGAAACGTGAATGTACCTGGAAATGCTTGAAAAAAGTTGAAATGCGAGTGATGTGCAGGCTGAGGCATCTCGAGGCGCACCTCGCGCGGTAGACGCTCCCGATGGAGAAGGACTCGTCGCGCCTCCCGGGGCTCGCGGCGGCCGTAATCCACACAGCGACGGTCAGGCACACGCTCGCGGAGCTGGACAGCATCGTGCACGGATCCTCTCCCGGTCAGCGCACGTCCTCCGCTTGGAAACTGAAGAAAGTTTCATTATCCACCGGGGAGGAGCCGGAGCCTCGCGCTGGAACGCTATTGGAGGCGCTCGGCGTGATTGGCGCGTGCTGTGAGCCTCGGCGCGAGCAGGTACTTTGGTGCCCGAGGGGGGGTCTCGTGGTCAAGGGTTTATTTTGAAGTTGGTTTTGGAAGCAGTAGTAACTACGGGAACGTACAGGCATGCAATCTTTTTTTTTTTTTTTTTCTTTTTTTTTTAAGCAAGCACTAATGCAATGTTACGTAAGAAAAAGATGAAAGCGATTATTTTAATATATGTCATAGTGACATGGTGAATCAAAAGCTGTTTGTTTAAGCATCTTGTTCGTCTTTGTATATTTTCTGTTTTCTTGCAGAGTAAGCATGAACGCTTGCTAAGGTTCCATGTCATCTGTAAGCCACTTGTGGGGAAGTGTTATGTCATCTGATTTGACTTGACAGTGGCTGCTTGAGCCCAGTCATATCCAAGCAGTTCTTCTCAAGCAGAGCATTGTCTGAAAATATTCACAACTGACCCAAACTTTAACTTCTTTTGTAGCCTTGTTATTTTACTATCGCAACAAATACTGCAGGATGTCAGAGAAATAACTTTTTTTTTAGCTTATCACCACTAAAAAAAAAAAAAAAAAAAAAGAGGTAGTTAATTAGTGAGCTCCCGGGAGTGTTGAGGACACGCCGCTCTGACTTAACTTTTCTGCATCTCCTGGGCAAGCTTATCTGGCCACTGGTGCAGTGTTCCTGTCTAATGAGCCTTTATGGACATCCCTCTTACGCAGAGCAGGACAGAACGTGGGATCCGGCCTGGCAAGCCACCTTGCCCTGGGCCACCCTGCATCCGGGCCAGCTCATACCTCCATAATGAAGCGAGGAGTCAGCCTAGTTCAGGCCGTGTGTCCCGAGGGCAAACTGCTGCCAAGCATAACTCATATTTTTGTGTAAGGGTTGCCCAGCCTTCTGACCACACACAGCGAGCTGGATTTCAGGAGCTTGATGGCGCCTGTGCCCCGTCCGCTAGAACGCGTGTGCTCGGGAAGGGACTGGTTGGTAGGAGTCCACGGAGCCTTTCCGTGGGGTAAGACCACGTATGCGTGCCACGTTTTTTATGCCCCATGCCACCAGTGCAGGGTGGGCGGGCACAGCAGGATCCACAGTGAGAGATCCGTGGCCACTCTTAAAACCAGTTACACACGGATGTCTGTGTTGCTTAAACCTTTGCGTAATGGCTTAATTTGTTGCCTTACTGCAGCCATGTGTTGGTGACGAGGGGAGGGGGGGTTTATGGTGTGTGGACAGGGAAGGGAACTGACGGTGTGCGGTCCTAATGCCTCCTCCTGCCCCAGACGCACGGCTCTGCACACTACCGGCAGTGATCTCAGGCAGGACAGAGGCGAGGTGTTTATCTGCGCCTGTGCAGGTCGTGCCTCTTTCCACTTATTAATGCTGCCCCCCGTCTCCATCGGCAACTTATGTTTCCATGGGTAAGTAAAATAACACCCACTTTGTCTGTAATTAGGAATTAGACATGTAGAATGCCTACTTGAAGCATGGTTGACTGAAGACAGTATGAAAGCTTACTTAAATACTTAAATCTGAGAGTAACAATCACCCCACATAATGCATGTTCAAGGTCAGTAGACGAATGTATAAAGGAGGACTGAGTGTCTGATGAACAGTCTTTTGGATTAGACATTACTGTCGTGGTTAATCTGACACTTCCTATGGACATCGCACTTTGTGACTCAGCCGCTGTCAGAAGTTCAGAAGCACCTGGAATTCGTCAGACTGAAGCGTTTGCATTTTCTTGGAATAATATTGCTTGTTTGATTGTAAAATATACATCTTTGAGGATGTATTCCTGGGGCTGCAAGTCTTTTGACTCCTTCATTTCTAACTCATTTAAAGAGCGTGGGAGCGTTTTTGGACTTACATCATACTTAAAACATTTTTAAAAAGACTCGTAAAGTATTTTTACTAAATCGTTTTAAAACAAAATCGTTTTAAAACAAAAAAAGAAATCCAAAAGGTAAAAGTTGTTTTTTTTTCCAGACATGTGGTCCACCATGCGCGTAAACTCATTCACTACTGAGTAACATGGTGTCTGGCTATGAGGCAGTCACACTGGAAACTGCTCAAATGCACTAAACAGAGCAAACACAAGTTCGGCAGCTCAGGAGATGACAGAGCAGAGGGAGTTGTTCTGTCATGTCTTCCGAGACACTGCAGTGGAGGCCTGCTGTGGTAGTTCAAACATGGCTTTGTTCCCACTCTACCTGCTTTGCTTTATTCTCTCAGTTCACTTCAAACGAAATGTAAGTGAGTTTCCAACACAATAGCGAAGGCAGTCAGTCCAAAAAAACGGCACCGACAGCTTCCTTTGATCCTTGACTGTTTTGAGAGTCGCCGGTGTTGCCTTAGCCGGAGCGATGAGACAGGACCATGCTGTGTAGCGTTTTACATCCCTTCATGTAGACTGCTGTGGGATTCCTCCAAATGATTAATTTAATAAGCAGAAATATGGGTGTGTTAACAAAAGACGACGTTGACACCACTGGGAAGGCGATCCTAGTTGTATTGTTCCAAAGACAATAGAAAGGCGGTTTCACATTTCAGCCCCTATGTGAGGTAAAGCTTTTCCTGTTGCCTGGGTAGTTAATGCCACGCATCTTTGATCCCTAAAGCGGCAGGTGTACCTTTGTCACACACACCTTTGTAAAAGTGTGTGCATGTGTATACTCGCATAGAAGGTACAGCATTGCTTTGGACACGCTAAAATAAACAATAAGCAGGGTTTTTTTTATTATTTCTCTATCAAAAACTTTTGTAATGAAGATGTTTTTCCTGGATTTGTTTTAATGCAGCATTTTGTTTTTGTTGGTTTGTATTTTAATCATCTTAAATTGCCTTAAAAGTCAGATAATAGTTAATTTAATCAAGCTTATAAAGAAGTCTGATAGACATGTTCTGCATTGGAGAAAGTGTTGAAATGTTCATTAGATAACACTGACATGTACCGCAAACTTTAAATGCCCTTTCAGAACAATGATAAGACCTTAATGTTCATAAATTCAGTAGAGTGTGACATAGGATTTCTTAATCATGCCTACTTTTGGGTTGCTCTAGGTTAAATAGGATGTGACCTGTCTCAAGAGCTCTTTCAGGTCTAAGACACCAACTGTTCTGTCATGGATGAGTATGGAGGTATAGACACAGAATAAGACTTTGACACACTCCCACACTGTGGCTGTTGATACAAAATGAAATTTGAGCCAAAGGACACTCCTAGAGAGAGAGAGAGAGAGAGAGAGAGAGAGAGAGAGAGAGAGAGAGAGTATGAGAAGTGCCATTTGTTTGAATCATTTTTGAGTTATCAATGTTGCAATGTTATAATGGACCACTAGGAGGAGGTATTTAACGTCTTAGAGACTGAAACAAATAAAAAAAGATAACTTCCAATATGTATCATCTAACCTAAATATTATTATTTTTAATATTGTGCCATCTTAAATCACTCTGATGAAAAGTCAAACGTGAGTGTGTAAAGTATTAGATGAGCCAGTTTCATCTTCTCAAAAAAAGCTTTCTGTAACCAAATCTCTCTGGCGCTTTTACCCTCTGACATTGGTTATTTTACTAAATCACCCTCATTTGACTTTACACACGTGTAGTGATGAATGGTGTAGTGTGACCATGGTTACCAGCTCGATGCACCAACAATGCCAACTTTATAAATATACTTCAGATATGAGGATTGGGCTAAAAAGGTGTTTAGGTTTGAGATTATTTTCCAATACTGGACCCTGCCTGTGGCTCAACTTTGCTTTCTTTGTTTAGAAACACTCAGTCTCTGTTTATGATTTACTCCATTAATATTTTATTAATGACATCATATTTTTCATACTCCCTCTGTATGACACTTAAGGGAGGTAACGGCACTGTTAGACCTATACAACAGACCTTCCAGGTTTGGCAGGGAAATTCTCCTATTTAACAGTCATGATTACAGACTACTCTGCTATTTCTGTCCAATCTGTCCATTTCTGGGCACTCAGCATAAACTAATCTTGCCTACACAGCCCCTAAAGCTCAGCAGGGTACAGGTTAGGCACTACCACAAAACCCCTGAAGGGAGACTTCATCAATGTGATGGACACAGCTTCTCCTAG
This sequence comes from Electrophorus electricus, assembly GCF_041902795.1. Taxonomy (NCBI): domain Eukaryota; kingdom Metazoa; phylum Chordata; class Actinopteri; order Gymnotiformes; family Gymnotidae; genus Electrophorus; species Electrophorus electricus. The sequence continues at coordinate 21,360,429 of NC_137505.1, read as the reverse complement.
AGTCAGAACTCTTATCTGACTGCAGCACGTTGGTATAGCCCTGAACAATGGTACAAGCTATCCCTGTAATTGTTGGTAGTTATCACTCACGATAGTGATTAAGTTGACTGTAGAGTTATGGGGCTCATTCGTTTTGGGAACGTGTGAAATATTGTCAGGTTTATTATAAAGGATAAGAAGAAGGTGACCACTAGATGGCACTGTTTACATGCGCCCTGACGCGGTTTGTCTGTTACACACGTTGTCCTTTGTGCCGCCCCCCAACTCATCCTTTGTGTGTGTTAGTTGCCCTTTTACACTGAGGGAGGTCTCTCCCCTTACCTCAACCACAGGAAGAGTTCAAAAGGCAAGGGCAAATTCTGACAAAGCACACTTCAAAGCTCACTTCAGAAGCACACTTCAAAGCACCCAACAAAAGCTTTGGAACACAGTCCTCATATTTTAGTAATAACAGGGTTGGTAGAGAGCAAATTAAATACTGAATTAGATTAATGACAAGATTAATTTTATAACACACCCACATCCATTCACAAAGAGAGAGAGAGAGAGAGAGAGAGAGAGAGAGAGAGAGAGAGAGAGAGAGAGAGAGAGAGAACTTTTCTAATCTATTTTTTATCTTATTTTGTACAATTAAATCCCTTAAATATATTCTGGCATGGACTGACAAGAATTTTTGACTTAATATTTGCAAAGAGAATGGTTGTATCCATAGGTATGGATAGCTCTACATCACTACACCTACACAGTAATTATACAGGGAGGAGGGGCACGAAAGAGGGATGGGGTCAAAAGACTGGGGGCGGGGGGGGGCAGATTGAGAGAGAAAACATAAATGAGACAGGAAGAGAGTGAGAGAGGGAGGGGCAAGACAAAAATAGAGATAAAAAAGAGACCAGAGGAAAAAAAGGAAGAGAGTGAAAATAAGATTGAGAGAGCGGGAGAAAGAGAGAGTGAGAGAGAGAGGGAGAGAGAGAGAGAGAGGGAGAGAGAGAGAGAGAGGGAGAGAGAGAGAGAGAGAGAGAGAGAGAGGGAGAGAGAGAGAGAGAGAGGGCATATTGTAACAAAGCATATAATACTCAAAGTCAAATGTATTTATATAGCGCTTTTTACAACAATTGTTAACACAAAGCATCTTTACAAATGTTCAAGTCCAAGTCCCCAGTGAGCAAGCCAATGGTGAAAGTGGCAAGGAAAATCTCCCTAGAGCACGAGGAAGAAACCTTGAGAGGAACCGAGACTCAAAGGAGCGGGCATCCTCCCCTGGCCGAGTATAATACTGTATTACTGGCTGGCTGACAATCTCTCACTGCAACCTACTTTGTCCGGGGCCAAGCACTGTATCCTGCTGTGCTGTGGTATCTTTCTCACAAGTGGGCCAAACCCCCCATGGCAGAGTGGCCTGCCTTACTCACCACACATTCACAGGGAGAGAGTCTCTGCACTAAACAGGGCCGCGATTACAAGGTGGAAAAGCGCACAATACACTCTGGTGCATCAGTCTAATGGGAGCTGAGGCACGTTCATTAACATTTCATTTCAGTATAACACTACTCTAACATAAATTTGTTGTTAATCTGTTAATGTTCTGTCTGTGGAATCAGAATCGCATTGGCCTTGTCATCAGAGATTTTATGGTTAATCGAATGTTTTGCATAAATTGGCAAATACAATTATATAATTGCTTCTAAACGCACACATTCCCCTCTCACTTATAACTGACAGTTCCTCGGTGTGGAGGAGTATTTTTGCTCTCACAGTCGATACACTGAGACTTTGAAACTGCGTTTCAGTCGACCCTAAAAAAGCTTCATCTGTGTTTCTCTTTAAATCAAAGCTCCAAACCTCATTCCCTCGTTTTTGTGAATAAACATAAAATCAAATAATATGAAAATAATTAAGTAAGCACATACTGGACTGTCTACGTTATTGTCTGGATTGTTGAACAGTGGTAATGGGTAGACAAGCTTTTATCTAAAGTATTGAATAGATCAATTTGGTCAACTTATGTTTCTTTAAATATGCTTTTAAATGTGCACATGCTTACTTATTCACTATTCAGAGTGAAAACATATAACAACGTCAAAATAGTCTGTAACACAGAAACCTGTGTCAGACCATAGTCTGTAACCCGTGTCCTCCCACATATTCGGAATGATCTGAATCAAATATCATTCTAACACATCCCAGTCTCAGGAAATGAACACAGAATAAAATTCTGAAAAATCAAACAGCAAATTATGAAATGTCCAAGCACAATAGACATCAAAACAACAACTTTAACAAAACTAACAACTAAATCACAGTTACAAAAGCAGCTGCACAGGTGAGTCATATAAGATTGAATGCCAATTAGCAGTACAAAAAGGGTCTGATAAATTAAAAGTCTTGTAGGAACCAGTCTTGGCACTCATGAAAACATTTGCCAAACACAGACAGACTGCACTGACAAAAAATACCCGCAAGGACAGGCAGATACTCAACAGTACAGTTCCCAAACAGACAAGATTAGAACCTCAATATATTACCACACAACTGAAACAATTCCTTTGTGACCCAACCTCAAGAAATCTTCATCTCATAGGTTTTACATGTTGTTTCAATATTCCAAAATATTAGTGCCCCCTTATAAGACTGTTGGTCTTTCTCATGTGAGGCATGTAATGAACACTGAAATCAACTCAGTTCCACATTGAAATCAGCTCAGTTCCGCAACACAATTATCCTGAATGCAAAAAAAATCACATTCCCTGTTCTGCACAGCAACCGTGCTGATTTACAACAACAGATTCTACAGAAGAGGCGTGCTAAGACCCACTGGCTGGTCTGAATGGGATTTGGCAGACAAAGTTGGGAGGAAGAGAGTGGAAAAGATAAAAAGATCATGAGCTTGGCTGTGGCCCTTTGAAAGTCAAAATGGTTTAGGAGCAAAGTGAAGCCTGAACTCTGCCAGAGATTCAAAGGAAAAGCCATGAGCCCCAGTATAATGCTAGCTGATGATCTGCAAGTGTGAGCTGCAAAATGAAATACATTTCAAATAAATAAATCAAAACATAACATTTAGAACATTTTATAGGAAGCCTTGTCAGGATTCCCCACGATTCCAGGCCACAGACAGTTTTGTTGTGTGTTTATCTCTCTGTGTGTGTGTGTGTGTGTGTGTGTGTGTGTGTGTGTGTGTGTGTGTGTGTGTGTGTATGCGTGCACAGCCTGCTCCTGCTCTTTCTCTCCTCATGCTGTCATCTTACGCAACAAATAAAATATCTCTTTATCTCTTCTTACCTTTGCCTCATTGTAGTTAAAGCAAACACAAGGCTTGGTATAACAAAAGCTTCATGGCATCTTAATACCTCTTAACACCTTGTGAGTGGAAAATGAAAAAACACAGAAGCAGTGATCAGTGACTGGACCATAGCAAGCGTTCCATCCTCCTAGACCTTTTCATGTACCCTGTTTGCCTCAATATATCTTCACAGGGCATTTTTACGTCTTTCTGAATTGTAACATAATCATAGAACATAAAACTATTATGTAATATAGATTTCATTACACAGAAAACAACACTGACAAGACTGGATAATCTGCTTGTACTTTGACTTAATACATCAGTCATAGTGAAACAGAAAAAAAAATAGGCTCGTAAGTATCAATTCCTCTTTAAGAACATTAAAAGGAAGTTGCACGTAAGCCTGATACTGTCGGCTTCTGTGGTTGACATCTGCATTTCTGGAATGTGCCACACTCTGCATAAGCCTTCCTGAGTTGACATTTGTTGCTATGATGCAAAGGCACTTCTGGGACAAGGGTCATCAACCTTTGACCTCAGCTCTTAAGTTTCTGACATCTGTTTGCTAGCCCCCCACCCCCCACCCTCACCAACCCCCAAAGACTATTGGGTGTACCGTTGTGGCAGTTCACTGGAACGTTCTCCCTCTCTCCACCCTGATGATCTACTGCACATATCAGTCTGTTTCCCTATGACTCGTGTACGACTGCTCTAGCCCTGGGTGCACAACGTGCTTTCCTCCTTTTTTTCCTTATTGATCATGCACATGGCAAAATCCCAGGTGTTGAATTATTTCTTCCAGCATTCCTTTGTGTCCACTTGAACATAAAAAAACACTGTGTGTGGTAATTCAATGCTGAGGTGTTGTTTTTTTTCCTTCTTCTGAATCACACGGGTTGCACACACTGCTATTTGTCAGCAGAGAAGCAGGCGGATGTAACATTGTTATATGGCTCTTGTTCTCTTTCTCTCTCTCTCTGTATCTCCATTGATACTGTTGCTGTAGAGGTGGGGGATGGGTGGTATGTGTGCAGTCTGTGCGTACACATTTACCCACAGCTTCCTGATTTCCGTCTGGCACACTAACACACACAAACCAGACTCCCCCTCCATATTCTCTGTTTACAATCCATACCAACAAGCTAGACTCTACAGGACAGATTCAATATGTCGATATGGTGTATAGTGCATGGAGGATATGAATGTGTGTGTCTCTCTCTCTCTCTCTCTCTCACACACACACACACACACACACACTCCAGTGTAGTGTAACTGGGGACGCCCTTCCCCCACAGCTGAATATTTACTGCGGTGCTTGGCAGTGTCTAGAAAGGTCATGTGACCCTCATCAGTCTGGCTGTGTGGGGGAGGGAAGGCGGATTGAACCTGCTTTTGTTAGGAGGTCAGCACCAACTCCACAGCAGGGAAGCTCTCATACCGTAATGCCCATAAAAGCCACACCCGGAAGGTCTGAGGGCGAGTGCTGCAAGGAGCCTTGGTGTGAGCCACTGCAAAGTCACCGTGTCTCGAGCTTCACAGTGGTGTAAGAGGAGAGGCTTTTTAGTGGGTGCCTGAACGGCGAGATGATGACGGCCCGAGTGCGAAAGAGCACCATGGGGCGGGGTGTGGTGGTCAAGACTGGTCTCAAACTAGCCATCGCTGATGCAATACACTGCAACACCATTCTGAAGGTCCTCAGAAAGAGAACACACACTCAACTTTGCTTTCATTACGAACTCTCCTGTCTGGATAACTAATAGCTGGTTATTCAGTGGCTCCAGTTTTGGGGTTGTATCACCTTAGCCAGATTTGTTACATTTTCCACCCAAAATTAGATTAAACAGATTTGTCCGTTGTCGGCCAGGGGAGGATGGGCCCTGCCTTTGGCTCTTGGTTCCTATCAAGGTTTCTTTGCCACCATCATCTTTGGCTTGCTCACTGCGGGCTAGGACTTAGACATTTGTATACAACGGCTGTTGTGTATATATATAATAAAATGTATGATATATAAATTTGACTTTGATTTGATTTAAACGGGGGCATCATTTGAATACAAACAAATCGCCTTTCCAGAAACACTGGACATATTTCAGAACACTGTCTGTTTTCATACCTGTAGCAGAAGCACTGTGTCTATGTATCAAAGGGGGAAACGTGACCACCTTAACCCCCACATGCTCATCTACACAGCTTTAAATCACACCCCTCAGCAGCATTAATAAAATGCCCTCCACCAGATCATCCTACTGTTCGAATATTACTCTTTGAGACTTGTTCTGCAGAAACAACGCTGCGTACTGAACTGTCGTTACAGAATTGCTGTGTGATAAAAGTTCTAGTATGATGGAGGCCGTGCTCTGTGTTCTGACGTACGACGTTATATGATATGGTGTGGCACTCCTGTGGTGTGGCCTTATAGTATTATATGTGTATGATTTTTGTGATATAAGGCTAATGATCAATTATTGTAAAACAGAATGACCAGAAAGATCATTAGAATAAACTATTAATTAAAATGATTTTGAAAAAAATATTTTCTACAAAACACATTTAGAGCTACGCCGATGTAGGCCTACATTAAGATTATAATATGATTATAATATAATTATAAGATTATAATATTCTTACAATAAAATTGGTTACCACTTAAAATATTCATATCGACAAACCTCGGTACCATATTTGTTTTCGATGCTTTGGGGGGGAAAAACGAAAAAAAAACAAACAAAAAAAAACTAAGATTAAAAAATAAATATTTCGCTATTTAATGCTATACCAAATGCGAATATTTCCCACGGTGTTTTGTTTTTTTTTGGAAACAACTGCGCTGATATTTCAACATTTACGGGAGCCAGAGGAATGTGACACACTAATGCGGGGCTGTAATGATGTCAACTTGTTATTTACTTTCCAAATCTGAATGACTGAGCAAGGCGAAAGGGGAATTAATCAGCTTCTATGTGACCGTGCAAGCGCAAAAGAGGGCGGTGGGTGATGGGAAGCCATCGGACGTAAGCGTTGCGTCACGCCAGGATTTAAGTTACATGTGTTGCCTTCTCTTTTGGAGGATAGTAGTCTTGATAGCGTTTGGCGATTCCTTTGCAATGAGGATCGACCCATGCACTGTGCATGCACACCACTGTGACGCCCCCGAACCGCCATCGCACACTGTCTTTCATCGTAATATTAGGAGCGTTTCTTTATTGGAGACATTTCTTTGGTCACGGGTTTCTGCTGAACCTTTAGAGGTGAAAAGCCCGAGCTTAATTCTCACGATACGTCGTAGAGACGTGCTTCTTTTACTTTAATTAAATGTACTCCCACATTTTCGCAAACCCTTCCAGCTTTTTATAGTGTGACCTTAACAAGTAGTGCAGCAAAGTATGGCATGCGATTAGACGGTTATCAGACCGGCTGGGCGTCTTGGGTCTCGCCTTGTTTGCGGATCCATGGTGTAATATTAGATTGAAGTGTGATGTCCTGTTTGCAGGTAAAACTGAGCACACAGCGCTAATGATCCTGGGACACATGCTGTTCCTCCGCCTTTCGTGCACATACAAAACGGCGTTTAGCGTTTCCTCCGTAAGGTTTGATTGTCGTGTTTGTGTATAATCAGGTTTAAGGTTGGGTGCTAATTTTTCCATTGTAGGTCACAAGCTACAAACAACCCCCCTCCTCCTCCAACCCTCTCTCTCGCTTTCTTTCTCTCTCTCTCTCCTTGACTGTGTGTGTGTGTGTGCGTGCGAGCGTGCGCGCGAGCGCGCTGTGCCTTTACCGCCTCTCTTCTGCTGGAAACAACTCAACGCGCTCCAAGCGCTCGCTCGCGACCGTCACAGCCGCACCGTGGCGCGTGTCATCATCAAACAGGGCTGCTTCTTGTCTTCCATGCGGACCACAGACGGGGGACCTGCCCGAGCGCTATCGCTTCACAATAAAAACAACAACAGCAGCAGCAGCAGCAACGAGGCGCGATGGATGGAAAGCCGCAGCTTGCGCACTGAAGTTGGAGAGTGTTTCCTCGTGGAAGTGAACGGGCTGTGCGCCGCGAGCTCGCGCCTAAGGTGAGGGTGACCCGCGTCTTCATTGATTCCTTTTCCTCCGAGTGGCTCTCGCTCCGCCGAGGTTTTCCCAGCGCGAGCTGCTCCAGGTTTAGTTGGAGGGGCTTCGAGGTTCTGGGCAGTACGTGGAGCTGCACGCACGCAGCGCGTGTTTGTCAGCGAGGGCTCGTTTGTTTTAGACACATCTCAGCAGACTTTCCGGTCGGGTTTGCCTTGGGAGCAGGAAAGGCATATCTTATTTTGGGTGGCTTATTCTCGCAGGCCACTTCAATGACTTATGCAGTAAGTTCATTTTATTATTATTATTATTATTATTATTATTATTATTATTATTATTATTATTATTATTAAGACATACACAACACAGCATAAAGGCACATTTCCTAGTAGATAGTTTGGAAGCGCGTGTATGGGGGAGGGGAAGATCAAAGCTACACCGTAGATTTTGTTTTGCCTCTACACTGCTACACACAACTACACACAGCTACACACAACTACACACAGCTACACACAGCTACACACAACTATACATAACTTCACATAACTACACACAACTTCACATAACTACACACAACTAAACGGCCCTTCCTCACGTTCAACTATCAAATGGAGAAATTCCTGTGTTTATGAAAAAACAACATTTACTTATTTTGAGAATAAACACCTATTTTGGTCATGGACAGCATATATAAATTCACTCCCATGTGTGTGTTTGTGTGTGTGTGTGTGTGTGTGTGTATATATATATATACACACACACACACACACACACACACACACACACACACACACACTATTGACCTGTTTCTAGTAAGTGCAAGGGATATGCCATTTTTATTAGCATTTGCTCGAGGCTGCTGTTCTAGTAGTTTGTTGTTGCTCTTGATTAAAACTGCTACTCAGATGGGTGTTGCTTCTGTACTTCTAGGCATCTCTCTCTATTATTGCCACACAGGAAACTTCACCTGAAGTTTTACAGTTCAGCATTGCCCACAGACAAACGCTCTCTCTCTTTCACACACAAACACACACACCCACACACACACACACACCAGGAATTGAGTAGAGCCTCATGAGCACTAGTGGTTGCATATCTTGTTGTTGCTCACTCCTCACCTCCCTTGAGAAATTTGTTCTGTGAGGGCTGTGTTGCTAAGGCCATAGAAAAAAACAGAAGTGAGTAAAACATTTTTTCAGAAGAAATCATTTTGCTGTTACTGAATGAGTTTGGACATCTGTGTGCTGATTAATATCTTGTGGTCTTACAGCATTTATCTGAAACTTTTATCTAAAGCAACTTACAATTATGACTGAATACAAGTTGAACAATTGAGGGTTAAGGGTCTTGTAGGAACTTGGTGGTTGGGGGGCTTGAACTGGCAACCTTTTGTTTACTAATCAAATACCTTGTCCACTGAACCACCACTGGCCTTGGTCTTCTGTCACACTGAAATTGAAGTGTGTGAGTTCTGCATCTGAGTACAGTGCAGTTCAGCACAAAAGTTAACTCAGTGTTGTTTGTGTTAAGTTGGATTAAAATGGGGAGTGTAGGTGTTAATTCAACACTGGGGATCTTGAACACATGTAGCAGGGCACATATGCAGCTTTAAATGCTATTGTATAGCACTTCTCTATGGTTTTGTGAATCATGGCATATTGTGACCTTTGGTCATGTGATATGTAGTTTGCGCGATGTCTGATAATGAGGAAGTTTTCAGGCCGTACTCTCTGGAATTAGAATCAGCAGTATTCATCCTTCACCACTCCAGGTAATTCAGTTTCAGTTTGACGCATTACAGTAGCACGGTGCTGCTGCTAAATAAGATTATCGTGTGTGTGTGTGTGTGTGTGTGTGTGTGTGTGTGTGTGTGTGTGTGTGTGTGTGTGCGCGCGCGCGCGCGCGCGTGTGCCTGCAGGGCAGGAATGATAACTAGTGTAGAACTAATATGGGATTTTTGGCACCAGTACCACTGTGATGCTGGTCACACTACAACACCTGAGGACTTACAGCCATTAGTTGTTACATGTAGCTATTCGAGTTATAGATACGTATGAGTGCTGTCTCTGTGGATGAGAACTCTGACTCTGACACACTCCTGTTTTAACAGCTCTTTTCAGACACCACAAGTGTGTTAACATATTCTAATGTGAGCTCCATTGCAAACTGTTATAGGAGCGTCAACAGTAGTTCACTCCCTGCACACTAACTTAACCAGTCACTCGCAATGTCCAGTTAGCTATCCACAAACACTAATTGTAAAGTCTTTCTTCAGCAGTTATCTGAGATAGAGTTCTGGTTGACCTCAGCTGTTTGTATGTTGCTCATCAACTAGTAGACCACAGTTCAGTACAAGTGTGCATGTGTGCCCCCCACAAAAAAAAAACAGGCTTATTTTCATAACAGGAGTGTTCAGATGTAGCTTTGTCTACTTTCTGCCTTACAGCAGAAGTAGCTAATTTGGATAATAACCTGGGCTGTGTGCTATGTCTATCTAGCTAATATTTTTGCTATATTAAGCATTAATTACTTCTCTTTATTAAGCAATAACAAGTGGAATCGCAAGATGTGGAATAAGCATGGTCTTTATAATGGAAGTTAAAAAGTGGAGGCAGAATTAATACCATGAACTGTTAATGAGTTCCAGCTAACAAGCAAAAATAAACAAGCTTCCTGTTGAGCTGTGGGTGAGTGAGGAACTGGGAGCCTGGGGGTGGGATAGATGGAGAAATACCATCATCTGCGGCTAGTGGAGAAACGTAACATGACCACATCTGGAAACCCCAACGCGGTAGCACACATATGCTGGTACTCCAGAACATGTGTGCTGATATTCCAGAGCAAGCCAGCCTGGAGGGTCACCCTCCATACTTATCATAACGCAAGAGTATTCTGGTAAGAGAATTCTCAACTCTTATGTCCAGATGGATCAGAATTTCTGGCTAGACCATCCCTGAAAACTGCCTAATTCTTGCAGATGTATTTAACAATAATTTAGTTTCTACTTTAAGGCAGAATATTAAGTTTTTTTCAAGTGTACATCGGATTACGTTAAGTCATTAAGCATAAAACACAACATTACAAGTTTTATGATCTTATTATTACATACAAATGAGAGGTTTTCCAAGGATTGCCTTTGGCATTTGGAATTTAGTTGAGGAATCTCTGTTTGGACACAGGGATTGCTCCAATCACTTCTTTACATAGACTACTGGATAAATAACACTGAAGCTCCCATGCTGTTGGTTTAAATATAATGGTGATGTGGATTTTGTTTGAATCCTAGGTCACCTGATTGGACGACATTTTTGTCCCACAATTCTGTTCCCCTTTCCTAAGGCAGCCCATCAGGACCAGGTATTCCACAGCTCACCACAAAGGGGGAAGCCTCAGTACTTGTAGGGAATTTGCACCAAGGGTTGTAAATGATTAGAAGCGAAGTGGGATAATGGTTAATCCGGACCGTGTGGGGGTGGGGGTGAGATGAGCTTGTGAGGAACTGCTGAAGGCTTGGTTCAAAGGCTTTGGCTCTTACTTTGAGAAAATCCAAATCCTCCAGAAATAATTCTGCCTGAGATGGCCTTCTTTGTGAAGCAGAACTCAGGCAGCTCGTAGAACTGTAGAAAGCAATATAACGACTGGAGGACAGAGGATAGGACTGTTGCTGTAAATGGAATCTCCATGTACAAACTACAGTGGAAATCATAAATGCTTAAAAAGCAGAAATTATTTAGTTAGAGGTGGTTTATGCTTTTTCTGTGTTTGTTGCAAGTCTTGTCATATTCTGTATGTTTATAATGTCACAAGCAGCCAAAAATAAATTTCCACAATGTGGGCAATAACATTTATCTATCTGTCTATCTATACACATGACAGAAATTTGAAAAATAATTTGAAAAAAGAATAAATTGAACTAAACAATTAGTGTCCTGCTCTTGTAGTATATTTTATCAGTAGGTTCTAATGATAGCAAATTTGAATTCACTCAGATCAGTTTGAACAAACGCTAAGGACTGGTTAAGGATGTGCAGACCTTGGCTGAGTGGGTGTATGAGTCAATGGGAGAAGAGTTAAGTGGTCAGGTAGTGTGGCTCTGTTCAGCCTGACACTTACCTAATCCACGTCTGTGAACTAGGGTTGGAGAATGCACTGCTTATCATTGTCACAATATAGACCTTTATGCTGATATCACACAGGGTCACAGGGCATGACAAACGAAACTGTTACAGATCTGTTTTTATGTGATGAATAAACATTCTGGCCAATTTTACATGTTCCTGCTGAGTTTTTTCCAGGTTTTCCAATGAATCCAGGCATTCATGGGATCCAACAAAAATAAAAAGTTTTGGTCAGAATAATGCAAGCTTGCCTTATTAGCATTTGCTCGAGGCTGCTGTTCTAGTAGTTTGTTGTTGCTCTTGATTAAAACTGCTACTCAGATGGGTGTTGCTTCTGTACTTCTAGGCATCTCTCTCTATTATTGCCACACAGATGCCACCATCTCACATCAAGGATTCAGCAATGTATTTTTTATATATTGCAAGGCACATCACAGCTGCAATATGTAGTAATATATCTGCAATATATTATTTTATCTACATATTGTGTAGCCCTGATGGGAACCCAGGTTTTTTCATAATGATGCCTTAGTTCTCCACTGTAACTGTGTAGTGCCAGCACGGTCTGCTTGAATGGGAATTAGTTTTTGTATGACCTCTGTCTGAGGGAGGGAGAAAAGCAGTGTGTGCAGGGCTCAGTATGTAACAATGTGTGTTTAGTGTGTGTAAACGAGCGAGAGTATTTGAAGTTAAAGGGAGGAAGAGGCATTAAGGTCCCACTTGCAGCTGTTGACAGAGATTTGAGGCTCTAACATCTCCATGGCAACATTGTTCTTTCTGATGTCTGTATCACTGATGGAGTTTGTGCTGTTCTGCAGAGCCTCTCAGTCATGCAGAACACAGAGCCCCAACACAGGATGCTGCACTGGTGCTGGGCTGCTTAGTTCTGGGTGGCAGTGGCTTACACGTCTAGTACCAGATACACAGCAAATAAATCTTTATAGCATTTCATGTGCTCAAGTAAACAGTACAAGAGTGCTAATTTTGTAGAAAAAGAGTGCGGAAGAAAAAGGAGAATTAAATGGCAAGCAATAAGCTGTGGAAGAAAGGCTGCGTCTGTGATTAATCTGCTCGAGGTTTAGTTTTATTGGTTGATGGAGATCCTTTCTATATCTGTGAAAGTCCTTTTACTGAAAGCGCTAGCATAGGCCACTTGCTGAAAGAATTGTGTCTACGTGTATGTAATTAGTATTACATATTTACATTTACATTCATGGCATTTACCTTACGGCATTTCTATTCCATCACTAGGTGTACCATCATCCTTATTGTCACTCAACCTCTTTATGTTAAAATGAATCAGAATTGTTTGGTGAAATTGGGAATTTCTGCCAACTGTAAATTTCAGATGAGGAAATTGAAGGGCTGTATGTCGAAAAGAAGCACTCAGATTGGCATGAGCACAGATCGCCAGCAGTCCCCTGTCTGCATGCTTCTCAACTGTGGCAGCCAAAGTCCCTGTGCCTTGCCAACGTTGTAAATATTTCATGTTTAAATCCCTGACATAACATGTTTTATGGTGGGTCACATACAAGAAAGTCTTCTTCTCTACTTTTAACACAGACATGTTGCTTTTATGGTGAGTTAAAAACAACTGTGTCGCAATTAATGCAATATTTGTTAAAGTTTATAGGTTAAACAGAAAATAACAAACCCTTAAACTTATGAGCAAAGATGTTCTTTTACCAGAAATTTGCTAAAGTTATATGTATAGCATTTGCAGGTATTTAGAGGTATTTGTATTTAACTGGATTGGATTCTGGGACTCTACAAATTGCTAGAAAAGTTTCAAGAAGTGTTTGGCCTTTCCTGTTGCATCTCCAGTTACAAGCAGTCTGTGGTGATGAAACCTTATTACTTAAGATTTGTGCCTGGCCGAAACAATATAGATAACTGATACTTTATGGTACTGAAAGACTTAATATAATCCTGAATTAATTTATTCACTTTTCATTTCTGCTTTATTTTTAGCATTTATCATTTTGTTAGGTTCTAAACCTCTTTATAATCCATTTTATTTGCATCAGCCTTTTCTGTCATGGAGAGGTTTCTCATGGAAGACCTTTCCTGTAAGATGGCTCAAAGAGTCTAGCTTACTGCATCAGGATCAGGCACACAAGGTGATGTGGTTAAGCATCATCCCTGTTCTGCAGCTTTACAGCTAAACATGGCAACCCAGACTCCATTTTTCTGCTGTAAAATGACAGACTCCTTATAGAGTGTCAAATGATTCCTCTGTCATCTGAGCAGGGTTAAGGAATGGGTGTGTGAACCTCTTCTCTGATCTCTGAAGGTCCATTTCATATTTGCTATGGAGTAGCACTTGCTCATCATGAACAACAATAGAAGCTGAGATTATGTATCAGGTCTTCATTTCCTAAATACCCCCATCAGTACCCTCATTATTGGTTCCACCTATGTGCTTACACTTGTTTACCCCTTTGTTAACAACGCCTGTCTTACAGGTACATTGTCAGGCTGTAGCCCGTTTGTTGGCAGGCAGCTCATCAGCCATCCACTACCCCATGACTGGTCATCGCTAGTCAGATTCTCGCCACATCACCACTGACACAAGAGCAGTACTTATGTGTGGACCCGCGTTAAACTGCAGGCATATATTTAGCCGCCGTCCCAAACATGACCCATGTTATTGGACCGTATTCTGTAGGTGTGTTTTAAAGTGCAGTGTGTGGTCCTGTGTTGGTGTCTAAGGTTGAAAGGCTCTGATGTGAAGTGTGATGGCAGATACTACACACATTTCACTCCAGACGGGAGTTAAAACTGTTGGAAAGGTCAAGCATTACAGACACAGACCCTGTTTGGGGAGGAGGCATCAGGGTTGCCTATCATTGAGAACTTTCAAGGATTTCTCAGGGAAGATTTTTTTTTCGTGTTTTTTTTTTCCCCTAGGGTTGAGTATTATGACAATACTATTCTACTGATTGTTACTCAGAAACCAAAACACTGTCACTTGCTCATTATTGACAGTAACTGCTTAACTATACATTATCAGAACACAATTCAGTTATGACATTGTGTGGTCATAACCTTTAACAGTGTAGGAAACACACTGACTGCCTAGTTATGTAATAAACATAATGCCCACAAAGGTTTAAGTTCAGATCACCTCTCATTATTTTAATGTACACATTATACATGCTTCATCTGTCATGGGTAAATATGTTGTAATTAAAAAATAAAGTGAACTAAACCCATTTAAAGAGAGAAAATGCTGCCGGATAAGAAATAATCTGCCATCATAGAGTATTCTTGGGATGCAAGACTGGATGCATGGTTCCTCTGACAGATTACAATCTGGTAGTCCTAATGTTCTTATTTCATTAATGAGGACAATTAAACCTTTAAATGTTGCATATGTTCAAAGCAGTATTTGGCTAAAGGGCCATTGGGTCTTTCTTGTATCACTTATACAAATTCTCATAAATACATTTTTGCACCAATAATATTTGAAACCAGTTTATTGCTGTAAGGTTTTGGAAAAACATGCTTTTTGTGGGTCAGGTGCAGTTTTAGGAATACACACCATAAACCCAAATATGTACAGTGCTCAGTTATGTTGAATGCACCTTGACACTAGTGCAGTAGGTGACTCCTCCCTGCTGAGCTGAGGGGTTATTGCCTCGAAGGAGGAGACATTTTGTACTCTGCTGACATATTTTGGAGGTTCCAGTTCTTGTTGCTGAAGATGTGTGATGAAGAGTTGGTTGTGGTGCACAAGGCTGACTGTGTTGGCTGTCACTGTCCCGGCGCCAAACTGGTTCCTGGTCTGATGTAAGTCACGCACTTTCTAACATTCTGCCATGTCAGGTGGTAAGTGAATGCAGTGTGTCACACGGCAGATGGAAGATGGAGTGAAGACATTGACCATCCTCGTACACTGTAGGGGATGTAAAGTAGTTTAAAGGTGTGGGGTTGGATTCATTGCAAGAGAAAAGGTATATGAAATGCTCATCTTTTGTCCTGAAGACAAAAATATTCAATCATCCAACATTCATTTGAAAGGTCTTTAATTAAGTACAGTCTTATTCTGTTTAAAGCTGTCTAAGCCAAACCACATATATGGACCATAAAAATAAACCCCTCTCCCAGATCAGTCTGCAAACAAAAGTCTGAAGTGTTGTGGTATAAAGCTTGATATCCAAAGGACTCCTGGTTATACCTAATGCTGTACCATACATGCTAAAATTATTTGATTATTTAAGAGGAGAAGGGCTTAATTCCACATAACCTGTCTTCAGATACACAGAAAGCCAAAATCAAGTTACTTTAAAAGCTTTTTGTAGCAAATGATCGTGGTAATTATTGGTACACACAATCAATAGCTGCTCATTTCTGTTGTACTATGAACGCTTCCTGATTTGGTGGTGGGGTGATGTGAAACTGATTCTTAGAGCTTTGTTCTTCGATGTGAGTCAAAATAAGAGCTGTCTCACATTGAGTACAGCAAACCCATACATTTCGGTTTCCAAACTCTTCTACTGGAAACCCTGTCTTACTGAGAGTAGTGCTTCCCCTGAGAGAGTGTACTTCCCCGTCCATCAGCGCTCCACCTCCTACAGCTGAGCCTGCTCAACTGAGTCACCAATGAAGAGGAGGAGCATGCACAAATGGATGCAGTGGCTCAGGCTAGGCAGCCCACTACTAATGTACAACCCCCCCCAGAACACACACACACACACACACACACACACACACACACACACACATACACACACACACACACACACACACACACACACACACACCGGCCCCAACCCCCAGGGCCGCTGCTTGGGTGCGTTCCTAGAGGCGGCCTCTGCTTGGTGGAGCAGTTCAAGAGAAAATGGCTGCTGCTGCTTAATGCTCTTGTGTGCACATCTGTCAGGACGTGACCAGCCAGGAGGAAATGGGGCTCTCTGCAGACTCACAGATGCTCCTCCCACTTTGCTACTCTGTTTCTTTCCCTTCACACTTCAGTTCTTTTCTCGACAGTGTCCTGTTTTTCCACATTAATCACACGTGCGGTCTCTGCCGACTCCGGGTGTGCAGGCCAGATTTGGCTCCATTCTGTGTTCATTAACCTTGCACACATGTATTTAAAACGGTTACTCTCTGCCATTTATGCACTGTTGTTTTGTAAAAAAAAAAAAAATGTAGTGTGAAACATGTTGTGTATATGTTGTCTTTTTTTTTTTTGCACACATGACTTCATTCACAACCTCCAGTGTTTATATTTGACTATGTCTAGTTCATGTTGCTGAACTAGTGTGTATATTTGAGTATTTATAGTTCATGTTGCTGAACTAGTGTGTATATTTCCGTATGTATAGTTCATGTTGCTGAGCTAGTGTTTATATTTGCGTATTTATAGTTCATGTAGCTATTTGAGATTGCAGCTCCTGTGTATTCTCAAATACGTTGGCATTCTGGGAATTGTTGGAACTTTTACTATGTTTGAACATTTCAGCGTTTGGGTTGATATAGATATATTGATGGATATGTGATGGACATATTTATAAATAGAGTTGTACCTTCTATATATTCATGTAAACTATTACATTGTAAAATTCTAAATCTGATTTAAAACCATTTGTGGTCCAACACTCAATTCTCCCACATTGAGTGTATTGTCCTGACGTAGTTCTGAAGGGTGTGTGTTTGCTATTTCTGGCTAAAAGCCCTGTAGCCCTGTTCTAAAGGAGGTAATACTCATGGGTTTGGGGCTACCTAAGTAACCTATAAAGTGTGTTCTGAAGTTTGGAATCTCAGGAGGTAATGTGTTTTACCAACAACACAGGAAGGAAGCTCCATCAGCAGCTGGGTGTGTGTACAAAATGCAGTATCAAAATAGGTGAAATAGCATTGCATTAACTAGCTGAAAGACCCAGAAAGCATTGAGCTCAGAACTTCAGTATCAGAAATGTAGTAGATGAAGCCGATGGTGAAATCAGGTTATTTCTGAACTATTCTCACAATTATTCTAGTCATTCACACCAAGTTTCTCGTGTCTTTAAAAACATGTCCACCAGTGTCTGTTCTGCATGGCTTCCGTGAACTTGTATTGTTTCATAGAATTTTGAAGGTGCTTCATTAATTTGTAGCCTTATATTTCACAGTGCAAACATCCAATTTGCACAAGAATACTGTTTTCCTGTGGTGACTGTAGGCTATCAGTATCAAGATAATATACAAATAAACCCCATAGTTCTTGAGAAGTATAGCGGACAATGGGCTATTGTAGACACATTTATTCACCATCATTATTTTAACCCTCTGTGTATTTTATCATATTTTTCCAGGTTAATAAAATTAAGCTGTTACAGCTTGATAACTGCTAAAACGTCATCGGCTCATGTTTGGTCACACTTGGCCAATGCTGAGTTCATTTAGTTAATGTAGGCTTGTTTCGGTGCGGATACTAATGCATCTGTTGGTAGTGGTGTTCATTGCACTGTATTGATATTTTCACTAGGACTTTCACGCGATATTATGGCTGCAATTAGACTCGTACAAGTGTTTTATCTACAGGAAAGAGGCTGTCAGGTACATTCCTGGCATCTAGAGCTCGAATTGCGGCTACACTCCCAGCTCCTGCTTACACTTGGTATTAACATGCATCTCAGTGGTCAGCACTAAATACAGGTAAACAGGGTCATGTGTTTTGGAGACACATTGTGATCCAGTCACTTAAACTACATTCGTAGGGATGAATATGGCCATGTTGCATTTGTAGTGTAAACTGAAGTCTCAGTGCGTCCCAGACAACATGGAAGGATTTCCCTCGAGGACTCTAATTATACATAATAAGCATACACAGCACTCTTTGATCTGCCCAATGAAAGTGATGTAAGCAGCATGCAATGTGTTTACCAGTGACAATAAAATCAATATTATGATCATATATGAAAGTCTTAGGTTTTCGGGGGTTCAAGGTCAAACTAATGTTTGATGTATGTACAGATCAAGCCATAACTGATTATAATCAAAATTCAGGCATTGCCTGATTAGAGAAGCCTGGAAATTTTTGATTTGTTGAACCATTGAAGGTTGGTTAGCATCCACACACCTACTGAGTATAACAGGAATTTTGTAATAGGGAAAATATCTGAAATTTCTACCTAAAAAATGGTATAATTGTAATTCAAAAATAAATAATAAGTGGTAGTTCCATTTAGAATAGATGACAAATGTAGAATAGGCTCAGGCAGAATAAATTATTTTCCCAGCAACCTGTTTTGATGTACTAAGAAGACATGAAGCATGGCACGATGATTAAAATTCACTGCATCTAAACACATTAGCATTTCCAGGCTAAGCACTCAAAAACCTCATCCTTTATGGTTGCATAAGTGTAATTTCTCCGGCTAGTGCTCTTTTCCATGCTAGGATTAGCGTATTGCTGTAATGCCACTTTTGCTTGTGCATCTAAGCTGTTCGGTCCGTGGTAGAAGAAGGTAGCAGAGGTGAGGCTTGTTTTGCCTTGCACTTCCTGGAAGAGGCTGTGTTTTAGTTTAGCACCATCTGAACCGTTTACACAGTCGGTGAGTTGAGCGTGAGCTGATCTGAAAGCAGGATTAGTGCTGAAGTGAAGCAGGGCCCCGTGAGGCAGTCAGGGCCTGTGTGTTCCCAACTCCAAACACACTAATAGCAAAGGCTCAGGGCTTTTACTGCATTCAGCCCGTGCACAGCACATTATGCTGTCTAATTAATGTGTTCTTTATGAAACGGAGAGAAACAAAAGGAGTAGCACAGTCTGTGACCAGCAGATTTCCCATCCAAAACCCATCATTCTTGTTAGGTACAGTGAATCAGAAGACGCCCACGCCGAGGTCTCATATTTGTGTAATTATGGGAGCTGGCAGCTCGAAGAGATAACAGTTTCTTTTTCTTTTTTTGCTGACCCACATTTATTGTGAATTCTCCTCATTTATCGTCATTTATCCACAAAGGAAACAAGAATGACTCCTGGGCCATGGCTGGTTACACAGTGCTGTAACAAGTAGGTCACCACTAAATCCATGTGCGAGGGATTCATGAATCGATGCATTAGTCTAAAGGTGGTTCACGATCCACCTTCGTATGTTGTAGTTATAACCAGTTTCTAATAATATTTTTAAAAAGGATGCAGTCATTTAGTCTAGAGAGTTATTTATTTATTTATTTTTTTGTCATTCCTCCATATAGGTTGTGTACATTGGAACAAGATGCCATAACACACAACAGCAGTACAGCAGTAACATTTGGTCTAAATGAAATTCTCAGGCTATTTTCAAATGTAAATCAATGACTAGATTCACATCCCCAATGTGCTCTACGTAGGGTGTGGATCTGCCCATTGTCTGAGTGGTGTGCGTGTGTCAGAGAGCTGCAGAACCAAGTGTCAGAAATACAGAGAAAAGTATGTTAGTTATGAATCCCAATATTGCTTTATTGTCTAGCAACATCACGTGTACCAAAATGACAAAACAAAATCAAATCATGATGAAATGCAAGATTTCATGATTCATTTCTTAAAATATCGCAGTTAAAAAGAAACACTGTGGGGTTCAGAAATATACCTCTAATGTAAGTATGGAAAATATTCAGCCATGCTGATTGAACTAATCTGATAATTGATATATAATTTTAGCTAAATCTATTTTGAAAGAAAAATTGGTAAAACATTTGTTGATTGCATATAACAGGCGGTGAACCACTTTACAACAGACCTGATTTTAAAATAATAATATAATTTGTGGTGATCTAACACCTGTTTTTTGGTTTTTGTTTGTTTTGGGCTAGAAACGATTGTTCCACATTAGCCATCTTCACAAATCTTGCTGTTAACCTGGTCATTCACCAGAGAGTGCAATTATCTGGTCTCCCGGAGAGCCGGTGGCAATGCAAGGCGTGAGCAAGCCAAGACACGTCGCCGAGCAGCCAAGGAGAGTGCTAGCCCTGGGGAGCCATTAGCTAGGTCAGTCAGTCATCAGACCAAATACATCAGGTTCAACAAATAGAGAGTCCTTTATCAGCCTGAGAGAATCAGTTACCAGGCCAAGAAAATAAGTCATCACCTTGAGTGGGTCATTTACATATACCTGCCTAAGGAGGTGACCGGCTAAATAGCGAATGAATAGGAAATCGTTTACCACAGCTAAACGAGTGAGCTTTCATCACAGTAGACTTTACAAGGTTATCATTTTACTGCCAATGAGTTAACAGTCAGTCCAGTAATAGTCTTTGTATTGATAAGTATGTAATCTCATCCAGATTCTCATTACCCTCAATTTGGGCATTTCCCTGACACCTGCGCAGAGGTCAGTTGAGTGTCCTGAGACTATATGCAAGTAATGGTATTGTAAGATTTTTCTAATATTTCATGATAACACAATATCTGGTGACATTTATCACTGCATAGATAAATTGAATGAAACCCCACTGTGTGCCCACAGAATGTCTTACAAACCTGATATAGGCCAAGCAAAACAAACTGTTAACCTTTTAAAGGCAAAGTCAAACAGCTGTTGTCATAAAGCAGCTTTACAGAGTCCAAGCCCCCAGTGAGCAAGCCAAGGGGGACGATGGCAAGGAAAAACTCTGGGATGAAAACCTCTTAGTGTATCAGACAGTTGAATTGGACAGAAACCAGATGCCTTTTAAAGAATTACATTCCATCACTGGCAAATGATCTGGAAATTGTTGTTTGGTATGTTTGTTGTGTTGCCTTTTTTTTTTTCCCAATGGTTGTTTTACATGCCAGCATATCTGTCCTTTCTGTCTATAAAAAGCTTACTTTTACTATAAGGGACATAAGCTTGCATACTTACAAATTACATTCATCTGCTCAGTGTTGCTGTTTTTAAACATAAGCCAAGACCAAATGATAGATGTTGCATTTTGTTTATGTGGTACCTCTCCTTCTTCACTGTCAGCCTTGGGTAACATACTTCTTACTGGAAATGGTGTTTTCATTTAATAAATACCCTCAACCACACAAAGAAGACTTTGCAGTGAGCTAGAAGTGTTGGAGTGCATCCTTTTTTCTCTTTTACTTCCGTTTCTGAGCTTGGGGTTACTGTTATTTTCCCAGACCAGTCTATAAGAACACTGATTATTTAGCTGAAATATCAGTAGAATACTAGTGAGTCCAGTGGTGGTATACTAGTATAGATGCCACACTGCTTCTTGTCTCAGACAATGTTTCTCAAGATGGGTTTGCAAAGTAATTTGTGTGTGTGTGTGTGTGTGTGTGTGTGTGTGTGTGTGTGTGTGTGTGTGTGTGTGTGTGTGTGTGATATTTTGGGCTAAAAAAAGATGACTAGCAAAGCAGTTCAGGAAATGTCACCAACAGAGCCCAACAGAAGACATTATTTAATAAATGTGACTGAATTATAGTTAAATAAAAAGTCAATTTCTCTACCCACAAATGTATGTTTTACTTAAGTACATGTAACTGAGTAAATGAAACTTGGAACTACCCACCTCTGTACTCAAGCACAGTTTAAGCTGTTTGAGAGGCCGGCTGTGACACAACAGGAGCCCATGTGAAAGAGTCCCAAAATGAAGGGATGAATAATTCATGTGGAGGAGTGTGCGTGGCCTGGCTGGTATGTTGCCCAGGATGAATTGGGACATCTCAAATCCTTGCTGTTTAAAGCTGCAGCTCCTTGTTGCTATGCTACCACAGGCCTAGCTGCTGAGAGCGCGGATGGGCGTTGTGTGCTTCATGAGTGATCATGAGCTCTTAACCTTGTAAGGAAGCGGTGTTTCTCACTCTCGGGAGAGCCGCAGGTAATCACATTGTGGTATAGCCTCGAGCCTCTCTGCAAAGTGGCTGTTAGGATGAGCTGCAAACTTGGGGCTTCCACTTTTGACGTGGAGGACATACTGTTTTATTACACGCCTCATTAGCATAATGGGCTTTGTGGTGACGTTTAAACTGGAGGGTTGAGAGTTTTGAGGTGAGCAGAGCTGTATTATGTTGTGCAGGCCTTCCTGTAACACAGCTTCTTCACACTTCAGTGCATTCAGTTAGACATGCTAAGATCTTAAACACCAAGTTCTTTCTACAGCTAGCATATGCCTGAGCACAGAGACCGGTGCTGGGGTTAGGTTAAAGCTAAACATAGAAAGAATGGCGATGCGGTTATTTGAATTGAGTCCGGTTTTCAGGGGAAAAAAATAACTGAACTGCAGACATCTGTTCCAGAAATTTACACAGATTTAACACTGATCTCACAGAACAAAATTTAAGCTTTGACGGTTATATTCAGTGAGTTTGTTTCACAGTGATTGATGCCTGTGATTCTTGGCATCTTTGTGTTCAGTTGCTGGATACAGTACAAATAGACATATTGGTAACATCCTCTCAGCACCATTTACTGAGACTACCACACTGTTGAGATGAATGGATAGACTAATCCATCGAGGCTCACACACTACTGCCGCTCTGGTCACATGATTTGCTACACAGCTTATCATTTCATAGGAGCAAGTAGTGACCGGAGTAAACCAGAAAGAGGGTTTTCCAGGAGTGCTTTCCCCTCGTTACATAATGTGACGAGCCAGTACGTGACTGGGGTATGAGGCTGTATCTCTAACTCCTCCTCTTCAGACCCAGCTTATGAAGATGGTAGATCTCGCATGAGTGTGTGCTGTAGCCTAAATAGATGCTGATTGGTTCTTTTTAACTAGCATACTGCTCTAATGTTTACTAAAAATACTCGATTCTATTATTTTAGGTGGAAATTAGATCACGTCATACTAAGCATTATTTTAGTAAAAATTCCATTTACTGCTTATTTTAAAGCTTCACTGAACACATGCAAGAATCCCTTGGTATTCCTGCTGTTTATGTTGGAGCTGGACTAGTTGGAGCATATCCATTTTAGCCTCCATGTACTTCAAGACTAAATTCCCAGAGCTCAGTTTCTCCAGGAAGGCAAGTTACACAGGTACAGACATGACCCAAATGCCATCTGCTGCTGCCCATAGCTTCGCTACTGCTCTGCCGCTACACCAGGAGGCCAGTGAAAGCTCTTCTTCTCAAACTTCTCAAGACAGGTCATTGCTGGTCTGTTGTCACAGGGGTTCGGGGAAATATTAGCTTCAGTATAAATTACAGGATTCATAGAGTATTGCATGACTGATGAGCAGTACAAGTGGGTGTGAAGTAGAATTTTCACATCCACAGGTTGCCAAGGCCAGCAGTTATTTAACACTACACATTTTCAGAGGACCTTATAGCTGTTTTATAGAAATTCACAGGACAACTTACAGATGGTGTATAGAATGTGTGTGGACCCCCTGCTTGGTTGTTAAGGGGAGAGCTGGCGATATCATATTTGAATTTATGTGTTGTCGATTCATTGCAAAAAACATTTGTTTTTTTTAGACCATCTATGATTAATAATAAACATAGTTTAGGTTCTATGTGAATTTGTATTTTGAAGTCAAGATTTCATGTGTGTTGATGGTACAGAGCACATACTACGCAGATGTAATTTGGCTCAAAATACAAACATTATTTCAGAGCTAGAAACTGCTAGGTGTTTTTTTTTGCCTCATTACACTCCTACTAGCCACGGTGGTGAGCTTTTGTGAGCTTAAAGCTCACTACAGCAACATTCCCTATGGAGTGCCATTGTTGATCGTATCCCATACGTGAAGATATTCCCATCCATCTGGCTAAAGGAATTCACGTTTGCCCTCATTTCTTAAAGGATTACATTGGTGTTGCCTTTACATGTTATTATGCTATTAGGACTGTTTTCCTCTTATGAGGTGTTTGTGAATTGGTACTCTAGCCTGCTTTTCCTCCCTGAATTCAGTAAGCTTTCATCTAAACAAATTGTTATTCTGACACCAACCTGACAAAAGTCTCAAGAAGACACCCGCTTAGTGGGTCCTCTTTATGTATTTAATAGTATTCTATTTATGTATTTAATAACATGGAGATGGACATTTGTGTACCTAAATGTTTATTTAAAAAATATATCCCAGTATTTTCTTGGTGAATTATTTTACTTATTTTAAATAATAATGGGGGGTTTTTTTGGCACTGTTTATGAACAGTGGTATAAAAATGTTGTCATCTCCCAGAATAGATTGGAAAATTTGCAACCAATTATAATAAAATACATGTCAACACAATGAAAACATGATTAGCTCCCCCACCGTCTCCATGTTTCACACATCTGAGCATATATGGAAGTGCTCAGAACATGCCATCAAGGGACGGCTGTTTTGGGATTATCTCAGGTTTTTTTAGGTTTACAGAGGGGTGGCCTACAGATTCACAGCTGCCAGCTTTGTGTTGGGGGTAGAATTAGCATTTGGGTGGTCCAGCCAAAAAAAAACAAAAAAAAACAAAACATAAAACAGTTGGGCTCAACACTAAAAACGGCCATCACTAAACGGCCCTGACCCTAACACCAATCAGCTGTTACCAGTGGGTTTTAAATTGTCATGAGTTTATTTTTTGGTTTTTCAAGTAATTTCAATATAGTACCACATTAGGCATCACTATTGTCTGCATAAACTCATCTTTAGTGTTTATCTTTTAACCTGAATAATCTCTGTGTGGAAAAAGACTCCATAGATTATAAAGCCACTGTTGTAGTGTAACTGTTTCATTAATTACACTGTAACATACTGATTGACAGTACATGGCGATGCACGATACTCTGTCCTTACATGTTGTAAAGCAGAGTACCATTGCCCATCATGTAAGTACAGAGTAGCAAACAACTGTTACACATTCTTTACTTTATACTTTAATGAATGATATAATTACACTGTAACAGTGGCTATGTAAAGCGGCTATGTAAAGCTACTCTAAAGACTAATGGAAGTTTAAAAGACCAGAGCAGGATCTCCAGAGCTCTGGCACAAATAGCTTACTCCATTAGGACATGTTCACATTGGCCTTTTAGCCATGCCATACTGGACATCCAGCAGTCCGGAGTTAGGAAACAGATGTGTGCTCCTGTGGACAGCTAATAAATTATTCAGATTCTCCCTCCGAGATTCATTCTGAATCTGCGCTTAGAAGTCGCGTATGCTGATCGCCTGTCATCACCCTGTAGTGATGCACAGAGGTTCTCCCATTCTCTCAAGATATTTAATTCGAGTCGAGAGGAAGTAAAGAACCAATGCTGTGTTCACATTACAGTTCACACGGTTCAACACCGACTTCTTGCTATGATAAGATTCGCCGGTTCTTAACAGTTCACACTCGTAATTACAAGTGACCTGTCTGTCTGTCTGCCCTCATGCGCACATCGTTATGTTTTTGCATAAAGCATCTTGCATAAGTCACCATTTTCGCCTCAAATGTGGTATGACAACGCGCTCCGCAGTTTTCTCGGCAGGATGGCCGTTGGGCAGATGTGCAGGATCAGCTCAAGGAGGTGATGGTAAAGACGCCACTGCTGCTGCTTTGCTCTCGTGACTCGGCGGGTGCCGACCGAGACGACAGTGCCAAGTGCGCACATATAGACGAGAAGCCACGTTAATTCCGTTCATATCTAGGACCACATACAAAACTGTTTAAGTTTCTTCAGCCATGTGAACGTAGCCTTTGAAAACGTTTTGCTTGAGTATTTGGGTAAACTCTCGTAGGAGTGTTTGGGTAAACTCTCGTAGGAGTGTTTGGTGTTCTTGCCAGCCCTTTTAGCGCAGGGTTTCTTGCCAAACTAATTTGCCTTTTTTTTTTACCTGTAGAGTGGGGGCTGTCCTTCCTGTGTGCCTTATCCACTGAGGTGGGTTAAGATGAGTATAACAAGTGATGAAGTCAACTTTTTGGTGTATCGATATCTCCAGGAATCAGGTGAGTCCTTTTTGGTAAATCATCTAGATACTGACTTATTGACTTTACTTACTGTGTGACGCTCGCCTTCCTTGCATTTCACAATATGCGGAGTTTACTGAACTACTCTGATATAAAAAAAGCAAAGCAGAGGCCCAGTTCCCATATAAGGCAACACAACCATTAACACAGAATTCATGATCCTACGTGATGGGAAAAGGTGTTATACCCCCTGGCAGGAAGGTGACATGTAGGCACATGAGCAGAGAGCTAATCCACACTGCCCAATGCTTGGTGGAAAACAGGCAGGTTGGCAGTGTGCATGGAAAACTCTGCTCATGTGTGGTGCTTTTTCGTACACACACATATGTACAGACACTCAAGTAGAAGTGCAGAGATACCAAGTACATCATTAGTAATGGTCAATACAATTGCCAAACTGCTCGTAATGGCATTGAATTGAATGTGTGTTTCCTGTAAAAATGTTGGTGATACATATGATATAATTAGTGTATGGGGTTAAAAACACTAAAATGTGTCAAGCTGATGTCATGCACAAGGTGTCATACACATCTGTTCAGCACATCTATCTATTTTGGTGTAGTACTATGATCTTTAAAGTGCCACTCATCAGCTGAAGCTTTTCTACTCTCATTTCTATAACCTTTACCACATAATCTAATATGTTACTAACACATATTTGATTTGTTCATTCATTTGTTATCCCTGGCGATGTCTGGTGATATTGATCTCTGAGACTGTGAGTAGACTTGCAAGTGTAATACTGTAGGTGTCTATTAACTGTGCGTGTGTGTGTGTGTGTGTGTGTGTGTGTGTGTGTGTGTATAATTGGGTACATGCTGCAGGTTTCTCTCATTCTGCATTCACCTTTGGCATTGAGAGCCACATCAGCCAGTCAAACATCAATGGCACTCTGGTGCCCCCTGCTGCCCTCATCTCAATACTGCAGAAGGGCCTGCAGTATGTGGAAGCTGAGATCAGCATCAACGAGGTTAGCATGAGGCATTAAACTAAGGCTAAACTGAGGACTGTATTTTGGCTCCTGTTATATCAATAAGCCAGTATTGGGGAAACTACAAAGGCAAGTCCTAGTAATAAATATGGCCCCAACCAGACACATACAAACAGAAACACACACACACACAAAACATGTATTTTTCACACAACTTGACAACGTAGAATTTTGAATAACTACTGAAGATTTCTTTAGAAAATATTTTGTGAATTCAAGAGTTGTTAAAGTCTAATTTCATTTCCATGTGAGGCTCATGACTTTTGCCGTTTATGAGCCTTGCTGGATAATGTGTATTACTGTCAAGCCATAATTTAAAAAACAGTTAATTATTTGATTTGCTTTAATTAATCTTAATATAAAGGGTTTGTTTGGGGGTTTTTTTTAATGGGGCAGAGCAAGACCTAAATTAAGAGAAGCTGCTGCTTTTTGGCCATTCTTAGCTGAAAGTGAGCAATGCAAAAGTGTGTATTTTGATTTGAATGATAAATTTAAGGTGAAACAGGTTTAAATTGTGCAACATGAACTGGTGCTTCAGGACTAGAACTGGGCACTCTTAGTTTAAGCAGTTACATAGTCAGTATCTGAGGCATGACATGGGGCATGACTGAGGCATGTCCCGGCGTCACCACAACTCTGTGGGCGTCCGCGTGGCCGTTCGTCTGACGCCGTCCGCAATCTTCCCACCAGGACGGCACCGTGTTCGACGGGCGTCCGATCGAGTCACTGTCGCTGATCGACGCCGTGATGCCGGACGTAGTGCAGACGCGGCAGCAGGCTTTCCGAGACAAGCTGGCCCAACAGCAGCTGGCCGGGGACTGCTCGGGAGGCGGAGCCGGAGCGGCGAGCCAAAGCGGAGTGCCCAAGAACGGAGAGGCCACCGTCAACGGCCAGGAGAACGGCACCCACGCCTCCGTTAAACAGAGTAAGGCGGACGGGCGTTCATGGCTGCCACTGAAGTTGGCACTGCAGCCCAGAAAGAAGCTACCAAATTAATCATGTGCCAGCGAAGGCCTGTATGTGGTTTTGTGGGAGGAGAGGCTGTGTTTGATTAATTTTGAGGCAGCCCCTGTCTCACGTGGTAATTACTGTCCTTTATAAGTGATGTGGGATAGCAGTAAGTGGCTCAGGGGACTCAGATAATTGATGATTTCAGGCTCAGGTTCAAACCTGAAACAACACTTAATCCCTTAGGCTCGGAAGAGACTTAATAACGAAATTCAGTAGCTCAGTTTTCTCATTAAAGAGCATTACCTTAGATCCATTACACCTCATGTAGTGTTTATTTGCATGTTTCTAGTAGCTGTGAGCGGTGTGCAGGAAGCTTATTTTCTGCCTCTGTCTGGGGACAGGTAACCACGTGGAGACCATGGAGGTGGATGGAGAGGTGGAGATCCCAGCCAGCAAGGCTACGGTGCTGAGGGGTCATGAATCCGAGGTGTTCATCTGTGCCTGGAACCCCGTGAGCGATCTGCTGGCATCTGGGTGAGTCACCTGGTCCCTGGTGCATGTCTGTGTATGTATACATCTGAACTGCCCGGTGTGCTTCTGAGTATACTGACTGAAGACCTGTGCACCAATCTGAACACGTGTGTGTGCGTGCTTTCTTCAGCTCGGGTGATTCGACGGCGCGAATCTGGAACCTGAGTGAGAACAGCGGAGGCGGATCCACACAGCTGGTCCTGAGGCACTGTATACGCGAGGGCGGTCAGGATGTGCCCAGCAACAAGGACGTCACCTCCCTTGACTGGAACGTCAGTGGCCCCTCTCTGGCTGAAAACAATCACACATCAGTCCTAGCAGGCCGTTTCATTTATTTGCTTTGTTTACATTACGTTTAATCATCATGCTTTCTGTCTAGCAAACCGACATGAGTAATTATTCCAAAAAACTGCTTAATATGGTTTTGATTATGCTGGCAGTCAGAACCAAGCTACAGCTGCAGGTTTCCAATACCATTACTTACTTTTCCCAATAGAGTGATGGTACCCTCTTAGCCACGGGATCCTATGATGGATTTGCAAGAATATGGACAAAGGATGGTACGTGCAAATGCTTTCTTAAACCAGAAACTTTGCTCCAAACCACTGGGTTTGCTTAATGGGAAAGTGCATCCAAACAGTGATACGGGGCGGAACATCAATGTGAGATAACGGCACCACTAGGCAGGATATTGATAGTAGGCAAGCCGGGTTTTCCTACACTGCGTTGGATGAGCCGTGCCTTTAAGATCACTGTGCGATCTTTAAGGTACAACCAGATAAGGTAATCCCTTTTCCTGTGTGTTGCCTAGGTAATCTGGCTAGCACTCTGGGCCAGCACAAAGGCCCCATATTCGCCCTGAAGTGGAACAAGAAGGGAAACAGTATTCTGAGCGCCGGAGTAGATAAGGTATGCTGCTCCTCCGTGTTCCTCAAGTGTGCGTTAAAGGCACAAAACAGGTGTGTGAGTCTAATCCTGCCACCGTTCTGGCGAACTTGCCGCTGTTTCAGACGACAATCATCTGGGACGCGCACACGGGGGAGGCGAAACAGCAGTTCCTCTTCCACTCAGGTGAGCTCATGACGACCCATCGAAGCGCACAGATCCTACACACAAGACCTGCAAGCAGGCCTTGTTGGTATGACCTATGACCTAGTCTACGGTAATTAGGACAGAGCTATTCCTGCCCATGGACCCAGTTCATGAGTGTGCTTAGTCAGAGACAGGTCCGTTCTTGGTTGTTAGCATTCCGGTGCCGTTTGCCAGCTGATGCCATTGCCCTGTGCCTTGCTGGTTTCCACAGCTCCTGCCCTGGATGTGGACTGGCAGAGCAACACCACATTTGCGTCATGCAGCACAGACATGTGCATCCACGTGTGCCGTCTGGGCACAGACCGCCCACTCAAGACCTTCCAGGGCCACACGGTAGCTCCGCCCACCCAGCTCGGCCTCCTGCGCTGTAATTGCTGAAGGCTTTCAGATTTGCCCAGCTCCTGGTGTGGATGTGGGTCCTGTAAGACTGTCTGTTTGGTCTTTCAGAATGAGGTGAATGCCATCAAGTGGGACCCATCTGGAACATTGCTGGCTTCCTGCTCTGATGACATGACACTGAAGGTAAGTGAAAGCTCCCATGGTTAGTCCCCTCTCACTGCTGCTTTGGATAAAATCCACCAGCCTAAAGTGTAACAGTATTCTTCCGAAAGGTTGCTAGGGCCTGTGATTTTTATGCAAGGTCTTCTGGTTTCTATTAAGCTCTGCTCTTCTCTACCGATTTTGATTCAGTTAAAAATGCGTTAGAATAGAGCTCGTCACAGAGCAGCTTTTCTTATTTGGCTATTTCCAGCAGTAAACTAGCATCAGATGCAAACATGAGCACTAGGGTGTTTTGGAAAACCAAGCCTGAATAGTCCTGTGTTGGATTTGGAGGTTTGTGCGTGTTTGGGCGTAGCTGACGGCATCTTCTCTCCCTTCAGATCTGGAGTATGAAGCAGGATTCATGTGTTCATGACCTACAGGCGCACAGTAAAGAGATCTACACTATCAAATGGAGTCCCACAGGGGCAGGCTCCAACAATCCCAGTGCCAACCTGTTGTTGGCCAGGTAATCACTGTGAGCACACATCTCTTCCCAGCATGCTTCAGTGCACAGTCAGATTCTGACATTAAAGACCTCTGAGAGCTACTTAGTGCTAGTACTAGTTCATACTAGTTAGTACTAGTACTAGTTCATACTAGTTAGTACTAGTACTAGTTCATACTAGTTAGTACTAGTGGCTCAGGGAGGTAAACATGTACACTTCTTTAATTTACGCTGTGTGTGTGTGTGTGTGTGTGTGTGTAGTATTTTAGTGTAGCATATGTGTGTGCGTGTGTGTGTGTGTTGTATTTTAGTGTAGCGTGTGTGTGTGTGTGTGTGTGTGTGTGTGTGTGTGTGAGATACACATAGAGCACAGACTCACATACATAAGCCATACAAGCACACACAGGCATATAAATGCTAATCTTAAATTAGCATCTAATACAGCTAACACTTCCTTATGCCTGCTTTGCACCTGTGATTTTAAATCTTCCCCATAATTCATTATTTCCACAGAACATATTTTAAGAGATTTATTAATCCGTTTTCAAATCGAACTGCGTGTGTGATGGCTTAGCAAATTCCTTCCTTCCATGAATAATAATTCCATTTAAAAAACCGTGTGAAGCCCACTGCTCATGTTGTGTTTGTGGTCGATACTGCTCAGAGCGTCTCCATAGCAGCAAATAAGAAAAAGAAAACATAAAATCTAGATGCAGTTCTCGAAATAACAGCGACTCGTGTGCGGAGCGCTAGGACCCAGACAACAGGCAAAGAAACAGTCAGCCGTATAAGACGTTCTCTCTGTTAAAAGAGCTTGTGCTGCTGGTATCATTACCACTACCATATTGTTAGCACGTAATCAATCAACCCCTTTGGCCTTCTAAAAAAAAGTATTCAAACATATTTTCCTCCATTATTTTCATGTATGTATAGTTGTTTTTTAATCTTGACTTTGCTTACTGATAACACCAGCATAAACACATTTACATGTGTGGCATTTGGCAGACACTCTTATCCCAAGTGACTTGCATATTTGTCAGTAGTGTTTCAAGGAGATTTCAAGGAGAAGAGAGTTCCCCTTCCGACTTTATTTACGGCTTTAGGGTCCGTCAAGTTAGGGCTTGTTACGCATTCTGTATGTGCTAACCGTGGGCCCTGGCGCCTGTGTCCAGCGCATCCTTCGACTCTACCGTGAGGCTGTGGGATGTGGACCGTGGCGTCTGCCTCCACACACTCACCAGACACCAGGAGCCTGTCTATAGCGTGGCCTTCAGTCCCGATGGCAGGTTTCTGGCCAGCGGCTCCTTTGACAAATGCGTTCACATCTGGAGCACAGCAGTGAGTAGACCCCTCTGTTACAGCCAGGGAAGGGTGAGAGAGGACCTGACTTCAGTACTGATGTGTGTGTGTGTGCTGTTTTTTGCTGTTTGCCCATATCAGAGCGGAGCATTGGTAAATAGCTACCGAGGAACAGGAGGCATTTTTGAGGTCTGCTGGAATGGCTCAGGAGACAAAGTAGGGGCCAGTGCATCAGATGGATCTGTAAGTTACCCAATTCGGTTCATTTTGCAGTCATTTCTGACATTAACCTGGTCATTAATTTTATTTTCATGCTGTTCCAACGTTTGCTTTTCAAGGTTTGTGTTCTGGATCTGCGGAAGTAGCCCCTTGCCAATCTGAAGGCAGAGCTGGAACTGGGAAGCTAAACGCATCCTGACAGTGTTGGCGTCGCCGGGCTGAAACTCTCCGAGATCACGCTAATGACGAACAGGCAAGACCAAGCGCATGGCAGGAGCTCGACTATGGCAAGAAAAAAAAACTAAAACAAAACCCAAAATGTTAAAAACCAAATTCGAAGAAGATGGTTGACAGAGGAAGCAAAAGAGGCACACAGACCGCTCGCTCGCGGCCTCAGCCAGCCGGCGAGGGTTCAGAGGGTAACCAATCAGACAAGGCTGCTGTTGAGGCCTGAGAGATGGAACTGAATCGGAGCTTCTCAGTCTAGCTGTGGTGCTGGAGCTGGAGGTAGTGCCTGGGTCTCCTCGATCCTCCACCCTCTTGCCTTCTGGCAGCGCCTGATCAGTGCACTATTTGACAAGCAGTAAGAATTTTGTTGTTTTTATTTTCCCACAGTTCAGCAGTGCTTGTGTTTATCGCTGTCTTTTGGGTAGCCTTTGCACTGGAGATCCTGAGCGTTTAATGTTTAATTTCTCCTTAGTGGAGATTGGCAGATGTTTCAAGATTACTTCTTGTTTATGTGGTTTTTTAATCTGTGGACTTATGAAAGACAGACAAGGCTCTGGCAGTTACTGAGCTGTTATCCATCTCAAGCACATTACTACTGAGGTCAGTTATGAAACACAACTGCCAAGTATTTTTTCTTCTTAAAACAAAAATCTTTTAACAGTATGCCGGAGTACAGGATATAAGAAAGTACATATGTAAAATGTGTAGTTGACAATTGTTAAATCTGCCCTCTGGATGTAAATCTAATGAATGTATAGATATGTAAATTAGAAGAATATACAGATTTTCTATACTGTGTGTATCTATGTGTGTGCGCGCATGTGTATATATGTATGTATATATACACACACCCACACACACACACACACGTTTATATACAGTACCTGTAGTCACTGTCATCATCATCTGGAGGATTTGGCCCCGTGCTTTGCGAAAGCTGTGCTTGTTATCTCTCAAACCTCACTTGCTTTCCCCCGTCTAGATTGCTTTAGAATTTTGATGATCCTAGAAATCGTATTTGCAGAGTTGGTCGTGACGTTCTTTCAGAAGTTGAGGATGTGACGTGCCTCAAAATCTCTCATTTTGCAAGCATGTGTGGGACATTCCAGGCAATGTTTTGGTCTTAATTCTAACACTGGTTTACAAGCATAACAAAGTCTCGGGGGAGCGGAGCATGCTCGGATGAATCAGAGGCCAGATATATTCTGCTGCCGACTCCAGTACCAGCTTTAAGGAAATACTCATATACTCCCACTAAATATCAAGGTTTTGTCCATCTATTGAGCTTTTCTTGCATTTCTGATTGAGCATATTCTTCTGTAAAGCGTGTTCATTCATTGTTCCACCTGATTAGGCAAATGTCCAGCTACAGCCTTTAAGCTGATTGGTGAGTTAGAAGGCCCTACTGTTGCCTCTTTTTGATATGATTTATAGCCAGTGTCAGCTGTGAACGCGCGTGACCTCCTAAAACCCTGAAAGATGGGCTTAGCTTTAATTTTGTACTGTAAGTCTGCCTCTGCTTTATGGGACGACGGCATTTTTTCAACTAACAGGCCACACATTTGACATGCTTTTTCTTCTGGTCCTTTTGTATTGTTGCAACCGATTTCTAGGATTAAATAAAACTGACTTTTTCAGACAGTGTGGTGCAGAATTTTGATTGCATAAAACAGAAGTGGCTGTTAATTCATTGGATTTTCAGAATCCTATACTATCTAGGTCAGACTGAGAGTTCATCTGTAATGTATGCCAGCTGGGAAGGTGGAGTACTTTGTCTAAAATCTAAAATAATGTCTTCATGCCCTCACACCCAGTGGTTCAAATAAATCACTCTATTTTGATATTACAAAATGTTGTGTCAGTGCATTATTTTTAGTAATTGACAGGTCTTTTTCTTCTTCTTCCTCACTATAACATTATGGGGAGTAAAGACCGTAAAGCACAGGGTCCCGGTAGATACTTCTCTCACCAGACAAAAGGAGGTGCTACAGTGCAGCATTTTGCATTTTGGCCTATATTTTGTGAAATGTCACAGATTCAATTTTTAATCCTTAATGCTTGGCTTTTGCTGAATTCATCATTTTCTGCCATGATGAATTTTTTGCTCATTCATGTAATATGCAGAACCCTCTTTTGTGTACTGCACCTTCAATTTGTCTAATCTGCACAAAATTGGTGTCAAAATTCACAAAAGTGTACTCTTTAATTGCTATCTATAACATTTGCAAACATGGCTGTCACATATCAATCAACAGTCGTGGGGTGGAGCACTTTCCCTGAAGTTTATACCTCTATTCATTTTAAGGTACCTCACCAAATATGGTGCCGTTTTGTCAGTAGGGGGCGTCATAACGTAAATAATGGATTCAAGAACTGCTGGACCAAAGAAGTCAAAGTCAAATGTATTTACGTAGTACTTTTTATAACAGAGGTTGTCACAAAGCAGCTTAACAAATGTCCAAGTCCAAGCCCTCAGTGAGGAAGCCAAGGGTGACAGTGGCAATCAAAAACTCCCTAGAGCACGAGGAAGAGACCTGGAGAGGAAGCAAGACTCAAAGGGGGACCATCCTCCTCTGGCTGACAACGGTCACTGCAATAATAACAATTTAAAGAGAAAAACAAATTTTAAAAATGAAAAAATAAGTATTTAATGTCTAGTCGAACTTTCTAGAGTTGTCCTCAGGTGTGCATGTGTCTGAGACCCATTTACCAATTTTTCAATGTGTAATGGTGGAGCTTCCTGTATGATTTGTTACACTTTTACAAGAACGTGAGAAGAGAACCAGCCTGAACGTTCATTGCATCCTCCATTAGGATGCTCTCTGTGCTCAAACAACTTAGTGAAGTGGTGTCCTTGGTTATCCGTATGGTCAACCTTATTCTTGCCCAAGCTTTAAACGATTGCCAGTTAAAAGCACTGTTAGATGAAGTTTGGAGTAATTATCCACATCTGTTTTGCAGACTTATGTCCATTAGTTGTCAAGGGGGGAAGTGCTCAGCTGTTGCACCTGACTGAGCAAAATCAGGATGTTTCTCCAAATGAAAGGCATTGACTGTCTCTCCTGGATATGACTGGGCTTCAAAACCTGCCCAGTGTAAAAACACAAGGAACTGGAAATGCAGTCTTGTCCCTTCAACAAACAGTGTTTACATTTGAAAGCAAGCTGAAACTCCTAACCAGGGACATAGAAACCAGTCGCGTTCTGTACTTTGAAAGAATGCAAGAATTCAGAAATGCATGTTTAGCAAGTGATCCACTCAACATTTTGATCTCCAGTAGCTAGCTGGCTTCAAAACTGATCCTCTGATACTGCATCCACAATAGTGTGCAGTGCCTTACCATTTGTGATTAGACTACAAGGCCATCTGCAAAACCATGCAGCATAAGAAGTCCAATTAACTAAAAACTAAGAAATTTTCTGTTCATTATTCGTAAGCCTACAATGTGACAATAATGGTTAACAATAATGTAATTATACACCAAGGTAGGGTAGGTAAGTAACACAAATACATGTCTGGTTTTGGAATAAAGGAATGACTGACAAGCTGGTCAGACCTTTTTAAAACCTTTTTTAAACAGCTCATCTTTTAATTTTGAATTAGAATTGATTAATTTGCAGAGTAAAAATTCTCAGTGTGTTGCCCACAACATCCATATTGAACTGCAGACTAATTAGCAGACAACCACTTAAACAAGGACATGCAGTGTCACAAAGTACCAAAGGTATTTCAGTGCCAACACCAGCCCCTTGTGATGAAGGTTAAACCTGAGCGATTGAGTATGTGACTGGTCCATGAGTCGCTTCACATCTATAAAGAGATACAAGTGAATGTAAACAGACTCAAAGTAACTCACCCAAATGAATGCTACAGTAGTAGGATTGTCTAAAAGAAACTTAATGCCATAGTTTCCTCTTCGTTAAATTACTTTAAGTTACTTTAAATTACTTAAAGATTACTTGATACAGTGAACTTGTGTGTCAAAGCTCCTGTCAACCAGGTCATAAAATCTACTTTTCTTTTAACAGGTTGCTCAGGCACACCAGCTTGCTGACATTCTCAGATCACAGAACTGACCTCACAATTTGGCCAGCCAAATTTAAAGCAGTCTCTCATTTGGCACTGTTGAGGCAGGTGTAACCAAATACCTGTACAAAGTGCCTGCTTAACATGAGTGCCTTTGTGTGCCAGCCACCACTGTAGCGGGCATGCCTCTGTACTGACACTGGGCTAAGTGAGTTTGTCTGTAGACAGTGCCTCATCATCAGACTCTGCTCCCACCAGTAAGAAGGCCATCTTCTTCTTTGGTGGCACTGGTTTCATTTCCTCTCTGAAGCGTTGTGATGGAGGTTCTCTGTCCTTCATCTCACTCAGCGTTCGTCACACCTTTTCACTCTTTTCTCTGAGGTACTTGAATTCGGGATCCAAAGCTGTAGCCAAGACAGGTTGGCATTCTCCTCTTGTCTTTTGAGGTCCTCTGTGAATGCAGGGTCTCAGACACAAGCCCTGCACTACTTAAAGGCAGGTTACCATCTGAGACTTTCCGTTGTACAGAAGAGATGACGGATTGCAGGCAGCACCACAGAGCAGGACACACATGCATCACCACCCAGAAGCTCAGTGACAATTGTACAAGACCAACAGAATTAATGACTACACTTTTCATTTGGTCTCTTAACCCATATAGAGGACAGATCTAAAATTACTTC
Source organism: Electrophorus electricus (assembly GCF_041902795.1). NCBI lineage: Eukaryota > Metazoa > Chordata > Actinopteri > Gymnotiformes > Gymnotidae > Electrophorus > Electrophorus electricus. The sequence continues at coordinate 21,323,131 of NC_137505.1, read as the reverse complement.
TAAAGTAATGCCTTGAAGGGTAATGCACTGAAGCCCCTGATCTTCCACAATGTGCTTCATAACCCCAGGCAATACAGTGTTCAGTGAGCATTACTGATAACAGCAAGGTTTACAACGCTGAAAGACAGCTTGGCTTTCCACCAGGACTCTTCTAGATAATTGCAACAGCTGTCCTGAAGTAACACGGCAGGGTCCAACATGTCAATCATTCACCCTGTTCTCTTTTGGTGAGGCATTTTCTTCTCATGCAGTAAACCAGTCTTGTCTGATATCTGTAAGACATCAATCTCAGACTTCTCTAGGGGCTTTCCCATCCCTGCAAAGATGGGTCTTTTCAAAATCATATCTCTGGACATCAAATCTGCTTCAGTAAATATAATCTTACACATTTATACAAAGTAGATTTAACAATAAAAATTAAGTTTTATATAAATTTACCAAATAAGAAATATTCCAAAACAAAAATTTGAAATAACTTTCTTTCTTAAGAAAACCTGTTTTTTATTTATGGGTGCTGCCAGTTAATCATATTTTTAAGACTTTTCAGACCTTTAAAATAATGAAATACCATGCAAAGTTAATTGATGATTTCAAAAAACTATTATTCATCAATTATGTCTTTTTCATCAACTGGAGTCTTTAACATCCACATAGGTAAATCCATGGAGAATTATGCAAAAAAACTAATCATGTTTTTTAAAAATACTTTTGGTGTCTTGTAAAAGAAACTTGTACTTTTGGTGTCATGTAAAAGAAACTACACACACTTCAGGCAACATTCTTGATTTGGTTATTATGAAAGGACTCAAAATTTCTAAAGTGAATTTCTAAAGTTAAGGATTTTCAGTAAAAGATAAAAGTTTGGACACGTCTACTCTTTGTTTATTTTTGATGTTTATTGTTTATTTTTTAAGATTGTTATTGTTTAAACAAACCTCCCTTTAATTAATGACAAATTTGCATGTTCTTGGTGGTCATTAACCTGCTTCATGAAGCACTGATGATGTCTTAAATAAATTCTAAATATATATTTATATTTTTGTGTGTGTTTGTGTGTAGGTTATCAGCTTTCACTATTAAAATAGATTTAGGCACAAAACATTAAATTATTCTACCTTTAAGGCTATAAAAACCAACATTCAGTCAGGTGTGTCCAAATGTTTGATTGGTACTGCAGCTTTCTGAGCAGGTTTGTTTTCTTTGGAAAGCCTTCGCCAGATACTCAAACCAGCTCGGGGTTTCCTGATCAAATTAAGCAATAGCACATGAGCGGTTGTGTTGTTGCAAATAACATCACAGCAGTGATGTGGTCCCAGGATTGAGTCAAAGGCTGAAAATGTAAAAAACTAAAAATAGAATTCTATATTTTAATTCTTAAGTTTTTTCTTAATGTTATCCTGTAATTTGTATGTGTTAATCCTCCATTCTCTGTAGGACATGTGTTTGGCATCTCACGTCACTGGTGGCTTCGGAGTCTTTTATTGTTCTGCCATCACAGTTGTCAACCTCAAGGTTTTCAAGGTAATGGCAGATTTGGAATTTGATGTGTGTCTGTGGTCACACCCTCCAAAAGAGCTGCAGGTCAAAGGTTATCTTGTAAAAGCTATTCACTTTATTCATTCCCAGTTTTGTAAATGCACAAAACAACAGTGTCAGGTGCATGAAGCCATAGCCACAGTATAAACAATAAGGAGTAAAATAAGTAGTGAAAGAGAAAAATGAATAATAATAAACTGAAAAAAATGAGCAATTCACGTCTAGTCGGGTTTTCTAGAAAACCCTGTTTCTTTCTCTTGTGTTTTCCATGTTTTTCATATTTCCAGGAACTTTTAATTTCTTATAACGTGCAGTATACAAGACAATGCCAAACCTTCTGAAGCCTTTTGAAACAACATTTTAAGTAAATAAAGCTCAAGTAAAGCATGAATATTACCCATGACAGCTGGATTACTTGAAAATGTTATTTTTTTATTATTATTATTATTATTGAAATTCAGACTCTTTTGACACCAATGTCGTGCAGATCACACAAAACCTAAGTCTACTTCTCAAAAATATGTTTAGCATATTATACAAATTAGCACAGAAAAAAAATAACAACATCATTGATGGCCAGGGCCTAACAGAGTTGGTGAAAAGGCAAGGATTAATACAAAAAAGGAATTTTTAGTGTACAAATTATGGTTCAGACATTATAGGCCAAAATGTTTAATACTGTGCTACAGCACCACCTAAAGGTCAGTGAGGGTCTGTGCGCAGGTTCGTACATGTCACACATTTCATCCATGTTCTGTGTTCCTGGACCTTACAGCTTGTCCTGCTCTGCTGAGAAAATTAATCTTAAGAAAGAATCTGAGCAATTTCAATAAGGTTCAGCAGTTCATGCTTTAACCCCCTTAAATCAATCAATTAATTAATACATAAAAAGTAGGAGACTGAAATCAAGACGATGGAGAAAGATGGAACTAAAATGTTTCAATTTAATTTACTAATTTTCCATGTACATTCATTCAGATTCCTTCTACAGGCTGATCAAGAAATTAAAAATCAAAAGGTTCTTTCCTTTTAAAACTGAACCTTGAATTCTCCCAGACCGTTCTGGAACTCTCCCGTAAGCAGACAGGATGGAAAATGCTAATGAGTGTAAGATGCAAAATCCCAACATTTTGTGGACTGCTGGAGAAATGGATAAAAAGTTCACTGCAAGCTAGTCAAATTTGGCTGTCGGCCATTCATGACGTTGGACTCGTAAGCTGCTAGGGGTGAAAGGACAGCGAAACAGAAAAGCTCCTTGAGGCTGCATGAGAAGGCTTCCGGGTGGCTGTTTCTTATGACGTAAGGGGGTGGGGTGGGGGAGGGGTCTCTTGTGTAGGGTGCCACCTGGACACAAGTTAGTGACTGACCACTAGCTGGTCACCAAGGTGAGGGTGCCTAATGATCAAAGCCTCAAAACAGTCAATGAACATTCTTCAGTGAACAGGTATCCAGGTTGCACCACAAGATAAATTTAAGAAAACAAAAAATCCCCATTATGCGACACATCAGCAATTAGGTTAACTAAGGTGAATAGTAGAGCATTGTTGGTAATGGTTAGCACCACGAAGAAGACCATTCTGATTAACTGGAATTAGAGGATGTGTCATGGCTGGATAAGCCCCTCCATGGAACGCATCAGTGACAGATAGCAGTGGTGGCTGGCATAAGCACAGCCAAATGCACAGGGCCGCAGCAGGGTGAACAAACTGGGTGTATCACACTGACCCAAGATACAGACTGTGCAAAGGAGCCTCTGAGATAATCCAGCATGTAGTAGCAGGATGCAAGATGCTAGCAGGGATAGCATACAATGAGAGACCCAATCAAGTGGCAGGGACCATATACAGGAACATATGCATAGCACTCCCAAGTCCAAATGGGAGGACCTGGCCAGAGAGGTGAAGAACAAGACGACATATATATATATATACAGGCATACATATATACACACATACCATTTACTACTCCGTACATTGCTTGCAACAATATTCCCATTTGCCATCAGTGGTGTAGCACCACAGGTACCCCTTATTGTGGTAGCCACAGGAATGGTCAGGCTTGCAGATTTTACCATTTATAGCTGAGAAGCAGTCATCATGAGTACAGCAGTAGTTCCAATTGCTGTCATTATCAACGTGGCACCAGTGGTAACTTCTATCATATGTGCCACAGGCATGGTTAAAACGGCAGGATTTCCCATTTATGGTGATGCTTTGCCACAGAGGGGGGCTGCAGTAGTCCCAGTTATCTGAGTCTGTGTAACACCAGTAATGGTCTTTGCCGTATGTGGCACAGGGGTGGTTGATCAAACAGTTCTGTCCTTTTACTGTGATGGCTGAGTATTGGGGTGAGCACTCTATCTGAGTATCTCCGGAGTAACACCGGTAGCCCTTCAGCTTTTCCTGATACAGACAGGGGGAGGTACAGCAGCCTTTGTAACCACTTTCTGTGGCACATACACATCGGTGGCCTAAGACTGGCTCATCTTTACAGGGGCTCCCATCTGCTGCATTGGGGCGTCCCACTGTAACATCAGATTGTTCTTGCGCTAGGCGACATTCAATATGTTTGGATACATGAAGCAAGTTTCCCTTTCCGAGCTTATCATTTGGTTTAATAACTCTGGTCAGAAGACATGTGGTTTTATCCTTGTATTTCATTTCCTCCAACATTTTAAAAAAAGTGACTGCACTGTCAAAGTATTTTGTTATAGTCACATCGGCAACACTGGAGTTGTTTCCGGCAGCACTGTTCTGTGGAAATAATTTACCTGTGTATTTCAGGGCTGTTTCAATTATATACAGTATATTTGGGGGTATCCCGTGCCTTAGGCTCCCTGGCGGTTGTACTTGGTTATAAAGGCTGCTGGCAAACTCTTGAGATTTCATATTCTCTGAGAAACAGTGATCATCAAAAATCTTAACTGAAGTACCATATTGTTTTTCCAGAACAGAATTCATTTTTGAAACAGGCATCACATTGATGTCACTGTCTAACTGGTTTTGCCCCATGTAGCCAAGGGAAAATGACTTCATGTCATTAGTGTGGTGTTTATAACAAAGAGCTGTCCAAACGTGAGAAGGCACTGTGACCCTCTCATACTCCATTTTCTCGTGAACAAATTCCTCTTGTAGAGGAATTCTGATATTTGCCTTCGGTATGGCACCTGTAACAAAGTATGCAGTTGCAGCACCATCAGTCTCAAGTTCTTTTTTTATAATGTCCATCATCTGAAATTGCCACCGACTCCAGTGGATGTGGTTAAAGCAACGATCCATGGGCACAGCATTGGTCAACGTAAACGTGGCATTACGGCTGTTCCCGCACTGGGACCTGCTGGGATTTAGCTGCACACGTTCATATCTTGTGTAAATGTAGTCATTATTTATGGCTTGGCCCATTTTTATTACATTAATTTGAAATTCAGACTCCAAAAGCATTTCTTCACTGGTCTCTCCAGAAATCTACAAAGGAAAAGCCAGAACGATGTTACTCCAGTTTATCCACACAACTCTGTTTGCTTTCATTGTGGGCAAGATGCCAATAAACAAAACCAAAAAAATAATCCTTTACTTTTTAGATTTAAAAAATGCTAAAATGTGTTTTGTAATTAAAATTAAGCAAAATATTTCAGTTTGTATGAAATATTATTTGACTTAAAATAATAGACACAACATATATAAGAAAAGTGAAAACTTTTCACCTGTGGCTCAATATACCATTGTGTTTTTCCTGCTCCTGTATTATTGCATTGATGGTCGAATGTATATGCACTGTAAACAGGGATCCTGTGGAGTTCTGAGTAGAGCGTAGCATAGTGGAAACTATTTCCAAGTTTCTGACAGATTTTCTTGGCATTTTGATCCATCCCTTGAGGTTCTTTACCTTTGTAAAAAACATCCTTGCAATCATTAAAGCTGGTGACCACTTTAGCATGAGCACTGAGTGCTCCCAGCAGAACACAGAAGAACAGAGACAGTAGAATCATGTTGCAGCTGGGTCTCCTATCGAGAAGCATAAAGACCAGGAGTGCATTTGCCTTAAATAGACAAAAGCCAGTTATACTTTATGTGGGCGTGTCCGATATGGGATCCTGGCAAAATGAAGAAGATGATGTGATGGGTTTGTGTGAAAGTGGAAGGACATATAATGCTTCAGTGTTGTTAGTGCAAATCTGTTAGTATAGCAACTGCTTTTCTTTTGATCACAGATTTTCTGAAAACTCCATTTTCCTTTTGTTACATGATCTTCAGCCTTATGTGTTACAAGGGTGACCAGTGAAATATGCAAAAATTTAAAAACGGGGAAAAACTGTACTTGTTATTGTGAAAGTTTGGGATGTTATTCAAAGCTCTTCTAAATAAATAAAATTAATTCCCTATAAAAATAGGTGTACTTCATAAAATCAATCAATGAAAAATAGGCAGAATGTGTGTGTTGATAGGTTAGTTATTATATGTGTCCCTGCACCTGGGTACACAGGGCAGATGCAATGGATTATTTAAACTGGCAAAGTAAACGGTCAAAAGTCCACTAGGTAATATGCTAGTCAGAGCAAATTCAAGTTTAAAACCAGAAAACAAGCAGATACAAATAAACTGTTAAAATAGGGCACTGAAATTAGGCAGGAGGTAATGATGCCTTCCTGTCCACCAGCTCAGCAGTTGCCCTCTCAGCCCCTGAGACCTGTTGGTATATTCAGAGGAACATTACGGGAATGCAGTTTTGTTCCTATGAAATGATTGAGAGAGAGCATTGCCTTTATTAAACTGTGCCATGCTGCAACATTTGTATTTTAAAGCACTGGATTTATTAACAGGCATCTGGGCTAATCACTAGATATTCATGGACCCCACTACTACCCGTGATTATTACTCACACCTGCCACTCATGATGCGCTCATTAAGACCTGACAAATACCATTTCTCTTTTTGATTTTTGGAATTTTCTCTTTTTTTTTTTCTGAATTTCGGAATTTTTACTGAATTATAAATAAATAATTGTGGAGTGTTTGACGGCGTTACTCATATCAATCCAAAGGCACACCGCTGCATACAAAGTTTGATAATGATCCAGTGTTAAGCAAATGTTCGAGACATAAGAAGCATGTAAAGTAGCGCTCTGTGTAGTCATTTCTTGGTTCCTTTCCCCTTGTTTTCAAGTTGGGTTTAGAAACCATGAGAGTGAAGTAAAGGAAAAGCGGAGGAATGCACCACTATTGAATTTCTTGAGCCAATATCAATATTAATAACGAATCAATCTACTTTTATGTATTTTAAAACAGGTTCAAACTATAATCTATATTAAGTACAATGAGTTTAAGATATCAAGTTTTTAACCTTATTAACATCCATGTGATGTTTTTATATGCTAGATGACAAATGATGAGCAAAATAAGTAAGTAATCAACACCATGATTAAACATTTCAGCTTTGACACTACCCTGTACAAATGTGTCAAAGCATTCAGACAGTTGAGGTTGTGGTTGTGGTCAGGGCTCTGTACAGGCCTGTCAAGCTCTTCCACACCAAACTTTCCCAACCATGAGTTTATGGACCTTGCTTTGTGCAATTGGGCCCAGTCATGCTGGAACAGAAAAGGGGAATCGCCCAGACTTATCATTTGCGACTAGAATTCCCTCAAACCTCATGGAACTTGATCAAATAACTGAATGCTTAGAATCAGCATTCAGCAATGTTTCCTCTCTGCTTTTCAGTCTCCCTCTTGTAGCACTTGAGCCAACATATGGTGAAGCGGCCAGTTAAAGCAATTCCCTTGCTTTTTGCACTATTGTTGGTAATCTGTCTGAAAGGCAGTGCCTGAGAAGGAAAGTCTAAAAACAGCATTTTCCTCTTTGCCATACTGCATTGAACACGAACCCATAATAGAAAGGCTGGTCTTCCTCACTTATAACCAGGCCAACATAAGCCCTGAGGGTTTTGATGCCAGCTCCAACTGAGGTGTTTTCCAACTCAGGTTTATTAAAACTTTAAAAGTTATGCTAAAGAGCTGAGGCTTTACATGCCCAGTCAACACTACTGTGTGTACAACACATTATATGTGTACTGTACATCACATTTACACGTTAATGAATAGTTTAATTGAGTATGTTGATTCCAATCTCATCAGTAGTGTATAATAATTAAGTAGCAAAACTTAGTAAAATATAAACTAATGTTTCATGTGACTGAAGATGGTGTAACTGGACAATGTTATTGTAACGTTGCCGCTGGTCCAAGGGCCGCAGGACACAGACAGCACGCACAGACTCCCTCGACAACGTGAAACAATGACATTAAACACGTACATCAAGGGTGGCACTCACACTCATCGTTAAACATAGAACACCGATACATTAACAGACGAGCACACAAAACAACGTAACGGATAGAATAATCAGGATCGACACAGACGTGGCGACGATGAAAAACAAAGCGCGCGTACACGGACAGGGGTTCAAATAGACACGAGACATTAACATTAAACCCTGCACACGTGTGCGCAATCCTGGGGGGGCGGGGGGGCGTGGTTACAAACCACGTGACTTAAGGGCAGAGCAGTCCATGACAGTAATGGATTTGTTAAGATAAAAAAAAACAGAGGCCCACCGCACCAGTCTCTTGAAACAAGGTAGATCTAGCAATGTTACATACATGACTGACTATAGAAATGCATGTCTTATGACATTTATAGAAACCTGCTTTATGGCTATAAACGCTGACTTTTTGTAAAGAAATCAAAATTTGTGTAATAATGTCACCATCAGGGAGAGGACATGCACTACGCACATTAAACTATTAAACTACATCAGTCATCTATTGTACTTGCCCCATGAGTTTCTTCAAATATTTTTAACTTGTGTACATTCATCTGTTGTGTACATGAGGCAAAGCCAAACATTCTGTTGACACTCTTTACAGTTATAACACAAACTATAGACTTTTTCTTTAGTTATCTGAATTTTATGATAGGAGATTTTAATCACTGCAGTATAAGAAAGTCTCATAGCAGTTTCCACCAATACATTACTTGACCAACAAGGGGAAATAAGGCTGTGGACAATAAGACTTTGATCTGTAAAAGGCACCTACAAAGCGCCCAGGCAATGTGCACTGGTGCCAATTTATACTATAAAAGAGAGAAAATTGTGACGTTTACTGCAGGGACGAGCCGAGAGGATGCAAATGCAGAAGGTATTGTAATGAACAAGGGAACCAAAACAAGGGAAGCTAACAAACAGAGACACGGGAAAACACTGAGGCAAAGTAACACACCAACTAAGTAAACGGCAAAACAAGACTAAACACGACTACATACATCAAAATAACCGACATTGGGGGGACCCAAACACAGGGCTTAAATAACCAAGACACTTAAGGACTAACCAGACACAGGTGAACATAGGAACAGGGAGAACCAAATCAAAGAGTGGAATTGGGAACAGGTGAAGGTACTCACAGTTGTGGAAAAACAGACGAGGGGCAGAGAAAACGAAATCAAGGAACGGAACAACATGGAAATAAAGGAAAACAGAGACGCCAGGACGGGGTCCCTTCGTGACAGACATACAGTGTCTTTTTTATATGGATTCCTGTTCAGATATAAATGAACTGACTGAAGTTCTGTCATCAGTTATTTAGTAAAGACATTGTCCGTAAGAAGGAAGTGGAACTGCATCCAAATAGTAAGCCATTGGTCAGCAAGTAAATTAAAGACCCTTTAATTAAGAAACAAGAAATATTTTTGCAAATATACAGAATCAGAGAAAAAGGTTGTAAAGAGGCCGGGAGTGGTCCCCAGTCCCAGGCTGCGGAGGGCGAGGTATAGGGCACCAGTTAGCATCTCGCTGAGTTTCCCAGTATCTCCCCTTCTGCTTCTACATCATCACAGTCTCGGTTCTCACTTGATATGTGGAGCTCAACTGTACTAGACTCTGAACCTAGCAAAACAAGACAGGGGAGATTACCAGTTCATTTGAATAAAGCTCTGTGACTTGTTTCTCACACTATTTAAAATGAAAGTGATAACTAGCCCTATTAATAACAATGAAAACTAATTAAATCAAGCAGTGAAAGAGAAATGCAATGACTACTGCCATTACATGGAGCTGAAACTGCATCATAATGTGAAATATATATTGGTTTTCCTGTTGAATACAGATTATGACTAAAAATGATGATGTGATGACATCCAGTGGTTATAATACTGGACAGTGACGTATGAGTACTCAATTTTAGAGAAAACTAAGATGTATGTAGATCAATTACTAATATACTCTAAATAGAAAAACCTAAAAAACAAAAATAATGAAACTAAATACATTGTCGCTAGACACTGAAAATAACAAAAATAAATATACGTTAAAAAATTGCAGCGTTGTTCTGTCTCAATACCCTATTTCCTCCTTCTGGAGCTGTAATAACCTATGACAAGGAAAGTGTGAGGTAAAAGGCTTATTTAACAGGCTTATTCATTTTAATTTACTAGGAGAACTAAATTCATGTCTAATTTTGAAAACATCTGCTCCGGTTATGTTATACCCCATTGGTCCTTCATACATGAATTTACTTCTCAAAAATACTTTTGCAGAAAAGTACAACGCAATGTAAGAATGTTCTACATACAGTTTGTTAAGTACAGAGCAGTACTACAAGCAATAAAAATAAAGAAGATAATCAAACAAGATTTAAGATAACATTGAATAAAAAATATAAAAGTTAATCAAGCTGTTTAGGGTCTTTTGCAGAACTATCTGTGCTCCCCTTTAAGCCTGTATACACTGAAGTTGTTTCCACTGTGTGACAGACACTGTGCATCTGACAATGACAATGTGAATTTGACATTTATGTTGGTTTCAAGAACAATTTTAATAGTGTATACTGAAACAGGTCAACAATCAAATCAAATATCATAAGACTGCAGTAACATCTGATAAACTTGTTAAGAGTTTATTTTAAACAGCACAATAACGTTCAGGACCTCAGAATTCATAAGCAGACATCTACTGTCATCCTGTAGCATTCTGGAGCTTTGTCAAGCTTATTGATGCTGATTTGAATAATATAATAAATGTAAGACTGTAATAAATAAATTAGACTGTAACATTTGTGTGTTTTCACTGTAACATTGTCTAGATTTTTAGGTTTGGTGCCTTATAAGAGACTCTGAATCATAAGCAACTATGGGCCTTTTGTTTCCAACTGTCCAACAATAATCCTGGGAACATCTGCTTAGTATGTTCATGCAATAAGAAAAAAAGTGGTACACCACTGAAGCAATGCATCTGAAAAACTGAAATACATAAGACGTTCTGTGATGTATCATGAGGTAACTTAACCATGCTAACCATGTACAATTAAACCCTTGACTGAAATTTCCACAAATTAGTTACTGCATGCTTGTAATTTTCTTCTAAATGCATTTGAATGGGTTTGCTTGAGGATTATATTGATCTTTTGGATGCCAAAGAAAGGCAATATTTAGTGTTTTTCATGCTCCAACACACATTGTTCAACTTGTGTGTTCAGTACAGACACCACTGTAGTTAATTACTGCTTAGACCACATAATGGATACATGATGGACGTCTAATGAAATTAATCTGAAAGACACCAGATTGGCTCAGTATATGGCTTTTATCACTGAAAGAGATACCAGCAAGAACAACAACCTGATCTTTATTTTCATATTCCCATTTTGTACTGTTGTTACTGCTACTAATGGAATGATAATCTGCTTTCATTTGAGTAAGCAACTTGATCAAGGCAGACCTAAGAGAGCAACTTCACCAGCCCATGTAAACAGGTGAGCCATGGCTGGCCATGGGCCGTTTACCTTCAGACAGGAGGCTGACACTGTCATGTTGAGGTGAACGTGAGTTTCTTGTTGCCTTCTTGCCCTCTTGGACATGGGACTGATAGAGTAGAGCTGAGGCCATCACAGGGTTGTAGATCCTGGCCGGCACCAGTGATGTGGAAGACGAGTCCCGGTTGACCTCCCTCCGGCGCTGTAGCCGCAGGTCCATGTCCAACCCTGTCCAGCCATGGAAGGCCAGCGTGTTGAGAAAGCCTTGCATGGGGTTCAGGATGCCCTGGGGACACGCACCAAGCTCAGAGCTGTGGAACCATGCATGCTCAAGCACCACAGTTCACTCAAATCTGTTTTACACATTTATAAAAGACGCATAAGTCAGAAAAAAACTGAACTCAAATTAAAACTCTGGCTTCAACTCAAAATAGAAACTTTTGAGGCAGTTCACAGTGCTCCAGACTGTGTCATGGAGCACTCACCATAATAAACCAGGTGATCAAAGCTGCATTGCGAATGCTTCTTAGCTCAGTAGCTCGAATGTCATCTTGCATCTCCAGGTAAAAGAGCAAACTCTCATTGATCAGGTTGGGCAGCCAGCTATATGAGAAAGCAAAATAAGTCATCAGTTACAAGGCATTAAGTAGATTTATCATGAAAGCCACCAGCACAATAACGTCCTAATAAAGCACTGCAGCAGAACTGCCAATTTAATGGAAAGGAATTAATTAATGATATGAGAAAAGATAGTTGTGCATCATAACAGGGAGAGAAAAATTAATGATTCAACTGCTTTTAACAATCGTCAAACATCTGTGTAAACTAGGACGTGCTTTCCTATCATCAGTAATCCAACTTACAATTTCTAAATTGTTCCTTCATAGGCTGAAATTTCTCACCAGATAAAAAACACCAGGAAGATTTTGAAGAAGCGTATTTTGATCTCGGTGCCCAGACGACGTTCATTCTCTGTGTAGATACCCTGCGGACCTTTTAGTAGTGATGTCACTGCGCAGAGAATGATAAGATTATTATCCTACAACATGCTAATGTGACTACAAATTAATGAATTCTAGCAGCCAAAAAATGCCATGACCTTATTTGCATGACTAATTGGAAATGTTTACATGGATATAACCTTCATGTAATTTGTAAAAGACCAAAATTATTTATGTTTTTAGAGCCCTGAATACTGTTATTCCAAAGCACCCACAAAACACTTATTTAGAACATTTGAAATCAGTCAGGAGAATCACAGCATACGTAGCAAAATATTTACATTTGTTAGGGACCTAAGTTGCATATTAAAGCTTCCTGTGATAGAGTATGGCTAAGGCTGGTAATGTGATAATAATTCATGAATGGTATATACTCCAGCCCCGAAGCTGCCATGGGGATTGAAAGCAGCAGAGCTCCGGGTGCAGGGCTGAAAGGGTAACCCACCGGAGGTCACGGTAAGGGCAAACAGGGGGGGGTTGACCGTGAGCACCAGCAGCAAGGGGGCGTAGGTGGTGACGTAATGCGGGATAGCATGCAGGAGGCCGTTCTTGCAGCTGCAAACGAACGAAGATGCAAGTGCATCAGGACATGGGAGCCAGGTTGCCTCCACTAGCTCAACAACTAGTTGCCATCAACTTGTCTGGCCACATCTCCAGAATCTTGTAGGTGCAAAATACGTGTTAAGGAACATAAATGTTTGCAAGAAAAAAAAACCAGATGAAGCACAAAGCCTGCTTTGGTACCTAGAGACAGAGGGGTAGTAGAGCATGGCCACACCTTCTACACACAGCAGAGCAGCGAGTCCCCACGCGATCATATGATACAGCACGAGGGTACTGGAAAAAGGAGAGAGGGAAGACTAGGGCTGATGAAAACAGAGAGGACGAAGACTCAAAGAAATGCAAAACACTAACAAAGAAAGAGCGTCTTTCTTTCTATTCATTATACTGTAAGACAGTCTATCATACAGTACTTTTATTATTATTATTATTACTAATAATAGTAGTAGTGGGACCATAGTGGAATAATGAAATATTTCACAAAGATGACACCATGAACCTGATCCCAGCAGATCGCTTGACCACTAAAAAGACATCCACTGCATAAAAGAACATCCACCAAAAGGAGGCGCTGAAGAACAACTGGATCCACACCTGGTGGAGATTCAGAAAGTCTAATGAAAACAGTATATAAGCACTGATCTGAATTCTAAAACACACAAATGCCCACTACATATACATCCCATATGTATGAATATAGGTCCCCACTACATAGACATCCCATATGTATGAATATAGGTCCCCACTACATAGACATCCCATATGTATGAATATAGGTCTCCACTACATAGACATCCCATATGTATGAATATAGGTCTCCACTACATATACATCCCATATGTATGAATATAGGTCCCCACTACATATACATCCCATATGTATGAATATAGGTCCCCACTACATAGACATCCCATATGTATGAATATAGGTCTCCACTACATATACATCCTGTATGTAGGAATATAGGTCCCAACTACATATACATCCCATATGTATGAATATAGGTCTCCACTACATATACATCCTGTATGTAGGAATATAGGTCCCAACTACATATACATCCCGCATGTTTGAATATAGGTCCCCACTACATAGACATCCCATATGTATGAATATAGGTCTCCACTACATAGACATCCCATATGGATGAATATAGGTCTCCACTACATATACATCCTGTATGTAGGAATATAGGTCCCAACTACATATACATCCCGCATGTTTGAATATAGGTCCCCACTACATAGACATCCCATATGTATGAATATAGGTCTCCACTACATAGACATCCCATATGGATGAATATAGGTCTCCACTACATATACATCCTGTATGTAGGAATATAGGTCCCAACTACATATACATCCCATATGGATGAATTATAGGTCACAACCTATACATACTGTATGTAAGAATATCGGTCCCCACTACATATAAATCCTGTATGTATGAATATAGGTCCCCACTACATATACACCCCATAGGGATGAATATAGGTCCACACTACATATACATCCCGTATGTAAGAATATAGGCCTCCACTACCTATACATCCTGTATGTATGAATATAGGACCCCACGACATATACATGCCATATTTATGAATATATGTCCCCACTACATATACACTCTGTATGTATGAATATAGGTCCCCAATACATATACATCCCATATGGATGAATATAGGTCAGTACATATACATCCCATATGTATGAATATAGGTCCCCAATACATATACATCCTGTATGTATGAATATAGGTCCCCACTACAAAAATTGATCATTTGTTCTTAAAATATTTGCACACTACTATTTTAAATGTAAGACCAAATAAATATTAGCATTAAAACTGTTGCACAGGATATATCTAAATAATCCAGGGTTTGCCTAGTTTGCCCCTGGAGATCTGTTTCCCTGCAGTTTAGTTCCAGTCCTGATCTATCACACCTAGCTCCAATATTAAAATGCTACTGTAGGACTTCTTTAACTGGATTAGGTTTGTTATCTTAGGGTTGGAGATAAAGTCTGCAGGGTAGTAGCTCACCCAGACTGGATTTGGGCACCCCTGAAATAACCTGTCTGTACCCTACATTCCGTGAATATTTACATAGCTGGAGTCTTACTTATTTCTGTACTTATAGCCTTTCAGAGCAATACAGGATTAAACAAGTTATAGTATACCACAGTATACTTTTTTTGACTGCTACATACAAACCATGTCTCAGTTCTTATACACAGCATGCTGACATATTGATAGTTTAGTACAGGTCCTGGTTGTGGATTAAACCACTAAATACTCTTCCAGTTCTGTTATGTTTTAACCCATTTGCCTGAAAATTATTAGACATTTTAACAAGTGTGTAGTCCACACACTCAGTCACACCAGATTGTAAATGTGAGTCCAAAGGTGTGTGTAGTTGTGTGTGTGTCTGTTTAAGGTGAGTGTCTGAGTGTATAGAGGATATAGGAATGCCTTTATGTATGGATGGATGTGTATATGTGTGTGTTTGTGTGTGGAACTGTAACACACAGCGCTGCCCATACAGAGGACTTCAGGCCAACGGCTGCTGCTGTTGGCCACAGAGTTGTCAGTGATGATAGCAGGAAGGCTGAGCCATGCAGACGACCTCACGATGATGCCTGCACACACAGACCATGCAGCTGAGTTACTGAACATAGAACAGATTATGATCACATTTAATGGTATTTTCATTGCTAAATTTTATTAAAGCATTGAGTGTGTGTGTGTGTGTGTGTGTGTGTGTGTGTGTGTGAGAGAGAGAGAGAGAGAGAGAGAGAGAGAGAGAGAGAGAGAGAGAGAGAGAGATTCCAGTCCCTCGTATTCATGAGAAATTTATTCTAGACTTCTATCCAGTCTTTAAGATATTGACATAATTAAATCTGAGGTAGTGTTGAAGACAGCAGTACATCTAGGACATTTTTTTAGATTTCCTAGTAAGTAAACCATGCTAGGAACCAGCAGGGTGGGAACACATGTTAGAAAACATGATCCCAGGAAACATAATCCCATAAACTAAAGATACAAGGTAACATTCTGTGTAGTTCTGTTTGCCAAAATAATGGTAACACTTAGGTTTATATAGGTCATGCTAATATTTCATAACAGAAAGCATTTCATTCGAACAGGTACCTGCACATCCAAGAATGTCACACACGCTAATGATGAACAGTATCCTGGATGAGGAGGCCGGTTTGGGGAGAAGATGTTGTCCAAGGCGCCTGTAACCTCGCCGCTTTGGCAAACTTTGTATGATGGACAATATCAAGCTTACAGTCGCGCTGCCAAGACACATAGCGCTAAAAAAAACGGGCTGAAAATGAACGATGAAGTCTGTGGCGGCGTCTCTGTTTAAACAACAGAAAGTCTCGAGTCGCGGTGATGCCATGGTCCAAACTGTCGGAGAGCAGGGTTTCAAGGAGGAGAGGAGAATAGAGGCTGTTCATTCATTTCATCCCGGCCAAATCACGGGTTAGGTCGTCATGTGCCTCGTCCTAATCCCTTCTGTTGGGTTATAAACGGCGCCACACTTTTAAAAAGCCGCTTTTAGCTTCTTTTCCTCTCTTTTCCTCCTCACTCACCAGCTACTTTTTTAGGAAAACCACTTCATTATAAACACCTTCTCTCTCAGTCTTACCGTAATAAATCAAATGATATTCTGGTGAGCACAGGACACTGATGGCTGGCCAATTCGCCCACAGAGAGACAACAGTAATGGGACACTTCTAAAATAAACGTATAAAATATGAGATAATAAGATAGTAATAATGATATAAGGCCAGTAAGTGAGGTACGGCGTAGTTTTGTATCTCACTTTGTAATGAAGTGGCTGGTGAGTGTAGCAGATACTCTCCAATATATATATATATATATATATATATTGGAGAGTATCTGCTACACTCACCAGTGTGTGTGTGTGTGTGTGTGTGTGTGTGTGTGTGTGTGTGTGTGTGTGTGTATATATATATATATATATATATATATATATATATATATATATATATATATTTTTTTTTTTTTTTTTTATTATTTTTTTTTTTTCCTCCGTGTAATTCATTAGTGGTGGTTTGATTCTGTTTGTTCAGTCTGATAGACTTTAAAGGATGATCAGGAGGCTGTTCTCGGCTTCACCTGCTTTTAAATTATGCTCGCGAGTTAAATGTTTTTATGCCCGTCTAATATTTACAAAACCGCCTGTAACCATACAATGCGTCCATGTGCGTATGATACGTTCACTGAGACCCGGAACCTCCGCACGTCAGGCTTGCTTCCGTCAGGGTTTATATTAGCGAAACACCGTCGCCTCGCCGTGTTTGAGTTGGTCCCGGTCGTGTTCAGTCCTCATCAACATTCATTCATGTTCTTCGGACGCGCCCGGCTCGGCGGGCGGGTTCGGGCTGCGGTCTGGACCGTGTGTGCGCGCCAGCGCCACCATGCGGGATCTTTGCGCTTTGCCTCCCTACTGCCCGAGAGAAAGCGCAGGGTTCTGCTGTACCCGTTCAGTGGCCTTGAGGCACACCTGTCCCGACAGGTAGACCAGGGAGGATTCCGGCTCTTCCAACCCAGTGTGGAGGACCTGGGACGGGCTGAGGAACTCTTCACTCCGTCGGATAAACATCAAATAGTGTACTCCACGTCCGCGGTTCGGGTAGAGCACTTGCCTACACTCACACAGCCAGAGGTACGGGTGGATACGAGAAAATTGGTTTTGTTTGATTGCATTTTGAACACTTTTTGTTTTGATTTATTTGTGAATGTAGCCTTATAATGGAATGTGTGAGTAAAAATATGAACTGCTGAAACCACATGACTGTACCCCAGCAAACGTAGTTGTAAGTAGGTTTGATTTGGTGTGTGTGTGTGTGTGTGTGTGTGTGTGTGTGTGTGTGTGTGTGTGTGTGTGTGTGTGTGTGTGTGTGTGTGTTTGTTTGTTTGTTTGTGTTTGAGCTACAGGTGTGTTTCATAGGCAGGAGCAATGTAGGGAAGTCCTCGCTTATCCGGGCTCTGTTCTCTCTTGCTCCTGAGGTGGAAGTGCGCGTCTCAAAAACACCAGTGAGCAAATCAACTCTTTGAGGAACTCCTTATTTAAGATGCTCCTTGCATGTGCCAAGACATTGGGGATTATATAAAGACCTACCTAACTGTTACCCTCCTGTTAACTGTAGTTGCTATATGAATAGATAAGCCATGTTGGAGGTTATCACATTGCAGGCTTTCACTGGGGTTGTCAAATAGACCCTCTGCTGTTAAGCCAAAAAAGCTTAACAGTGAGATCTGGTGTCTTCCCAGCCCACTTTGCAACAAGCTTATTGCATAACTGATAAAATAGTGGCCTCCCCAGTGAGTAAGGCCGTATCAAGTCTCACTGGTACCCTTACTATATGCTTAGTGTCACCAGTTCCACACTGGTACTCAATCTTTCTAACTGCATTACACAGGGGCATACAAAAAAGTTGAACTTCTTCAAGGTGGGGAAAGTGTTTACTTTAGTAGACATGCCTGGCTATGGACACAGAGCCCCAGAAGACTTTGTCGATATCGTGGAACCCTACCTTCAAGAGCGAAAAAAGTAGGAGTATTAATTTTTTGATTCATTGATGACTGTGTTATGTTGTGATTTCACCTTAAATTGATCTCTTTTTGTCTTCCTAGTCTTAAAAGGACATTCTTATTGGTGGATGGAGGTGTAGGACTCCAGAAAATCGATTTGGTTGCTGTGGAGATGTGCGAAGAGTTTGGCATTCCTTATGCGGTGTGTGCATGCGCTTACTGTCAAATGCCAGCAAGTGGCAGCACATTACAGATAAATATTGTTACATACACTGAGTATGTGGGTTTCCTATCTCCCCGAGTACAAGCCTTTTATCTTGTAGGATTTTAATTTTGCATCATTAGTGTGCCTCCAGTGAAAGCCCAAAAGGACTGATGTAGGTTCCTCTCTCTTTGCCTGAAGCTGGTGGTGACTAAGATTGACAGAACTCAGCAGAGCGCTCTGCTGTCCCTTCTACTGAAGCTCTCTGACTTTATCAAAGAGCAGACGAAAACCTGCTTCCCCCAGCCCTTCCTCATCAGGTGACTCCCAACAATGTACACACAGCACGCCAGGACATGTCCAGTATCTTTCCAGCACTTATGCTTTGACTTATTATAATAATCTGATTATTTTGTGTGTGTGTGTGTGTGTGTGTTTTTTCTCCCTCAAATGGTGTCAGTAGCTCTTATTTTTTTTTTTTTTTTTTTTGTCTAAAGCATGCACATGCATTTTAAGACTTTACAAACATAACCTATTGAGCATATGGCAGTCATTCAATTTGACCTTAAGGTTATCTGGCAGTAGCACTCATGACATTAGGGACATGTTAAGGTGTAGTAAGATTCATTAGTCCAATAACAATAGAATTTGATATAAAGGTCTCAAGCATATGCTGAATCACCTGTTATTAATATTGTGGTCCCCTGAGGTTACAGGAACTCTCTGACCCTGTTATATATTTCTACCATGACCTCTGACCTACACGTCACAGGCTTATCAGATGGCTAGAGGTTCTGGGCTGCAGGCGAAACGGGGAAGTGTAAATCGGATCAGATAGTATTCAGTTCACTGATAAGATTAGAAGGAAACACACACACACACACACACACACTCCATTATGCCAGGTTGTAGCACGCACAGTGGCACCACATGTCATGACCAGGGACCCTACATTTAAGTGAGTGGTTTACATAGAATATAAGAAATCTCCTTTTCAAGATAAACAACTGATAGGGTACATAGCATCCAGCTACTTTAAAGTCAGTAGCTACACACCCACCCCATACTCATATTAAACTCAGGCAGTCTGCACACAGCTAGCCTGTGCTGTCAGCAAGAATGGCAGCATTCAAAGTTTGGTAAAAATCATTCATTCTAAATATTAAAATCTAAAGTTTGGGGAAAGGAATTCAGTTTCAGCTGGAAGATATATATTCATAGGGCACGAATCCTGAACTGAATTCTGTAATTCTGGTCTTAATCTCTGCTTTCTCTTTGTCCCCTTCGTCCTCCTCATGCTTCAGTTCAGTGAGGTACTCGGGCGTCCACCTTCTCAGGTGCTTCATAGCGCATGTGACAGGAAACCTACAGCTGAGCTCCACAGCCACCCATATAAAGAAGCTGCCCACAGAGACTCTCCCAGAGACTGATCTGAAACCCAGAGTGGCAGGCTGAGGCTGTGTGAAGTGGACCCAATCCTCATGTTTCTGAGCGGATACCAGGCTACGGTGTTTTTGATGGACTGTTGAATAAACGCTGGATTTACGCCTGGTTATACTGCAGTACTTGCAGTCCTTTCCAATATAAACAGCACAACCTGTTCTTGATTAGTATTCAAGCTAAAGTCCCAGGTTATGTGTTAACCAAATTTGCCCAGTGATGCTGATGATTGATTGAGCAAGAAAACCATGTGATGAAACTAAGCTACACCATTGATGGTGTAAAAGAAATGCTGGCAAAATTCACTTTGTGGATAGAATTACAGAGAATCTCCTGACTGAGTGTTGAGAGTCTTATTAAAAGCAAATTTCACAGCTGTGTCTATGCTATCTATTGCTATATTATTAAAAAATTATGGTTAGTGGTATGGGGTTTTTTGGGTTTTTTTGGTTTGTTAAAGCAGCTTCAGGAAATTCCATTGCTGAACTTTGAGCCTTGCCTGCTCAGCTCCAAGAGTCTTTAAACTTTAAGTCCAGGGGTGTTCACATGTAAGTACCATGTTCAGTTTGATCTCTTATATCTGCAATAGAGCCTCTTGCGTCGGTTTTACAGCATATGCTGTTTTCTTTTACTATCCTCGTTCCGTTTTCATGCACACTAAGGCTCAGGGCAGGTAGGCAGCCCCCCCCTACCTGTTTCAGTAGTAGTGATGGTGATGATGGTGATACCACAGTGTTATAAAAGAGTGGTGCAATCATATTTATTGTATCTAAAGTTGAAACAGCGACACTTTTTGCAAGTTTTATGTGTTATATGCATTTGGACACTGACCCCATAAAACATCTGGCACAAGTTAATTTTTTATTTTTTTGCCTGTTTATTTGACCCGAATGGGTCTTAAAGGAATGATAAACTCGTGACAAATCTCTGTGTGCCTTGCCATCTAGCAGTCAGGACGGAGTGACAAAAAGAATCAACCTAAGACAACTGGAAACATCAGGATCCTTTCCATCAGGACCGCAATTGTTTTCTTCTCGATAACCCCTTAATTTTGGAGCCTTCTTTGAATACTTTTTCTACCGCTACCCTTTGGCTGGTCTTGCCATGGCTACTCCAGTGCCGACCTGCCACGTCAACGCGACTGTATGCTCGGGCGCATCGTGCCTTGTTCCCGACAGCGACTTCAACGCCATCCTGAGCGTGGTTCTGAGCACTGTGCTCACCGTTATGCTGGCCATGGTCATGTTCTCCATGGGCTGCACCGTGGACGTGACCAAGCTGTGGGCACACATCCGCAGGCCCTGGGGCATCTTCATCGGCTTCCTGTGCCAGTTTGGCATCATGCCTATGGCCGCATTCATCCTCTCCCTAGCCTTCCAGGTAGAACCGGTGCAGGCCGTGGTGATCTTGATCATGGGCTGCTGCCCTGGTGGTTCTAACTCCAATATCCTCGCCTACTGGTTGGACGGAGACATGGATCTCAGGTTAGACTGCTCTAATGAAGTTAAAGATAAAAACATAACATTGTAATTAATGTTAGTATTTACAAATTTAGGCTATATGTTCAGTTACCTTATTACATTATTTGTTCTGAAACTAAATCTATATCTTTGATCAAGCACGACTATTAGTTTTACACACTACTTGTACTAAAAAGGGACTTCATTTACAAGAGGCTTTATGTCTATAGCACTTTTTAAGTCCAAAATTTTAGTGTTTAATAAACAATGATAAAAACTTTTATTGACTACTGTTTTTATCATGTAAACTTCAATGTTTTCTATTTGGAACACATACTACAAACAAACGTCTTATATTATGTGTTCAGAATAATCCTCAGGACCCTGACATCAAAGCCCTTTAAAAAGACCGCCCAATGCATTTGATGTGTATTAAATTAACGGCAAGTGTGAGTCCGTATAAAGCCTAGGTCAGCTTTCGCTCTCTGGGGTTATGTATGTGGTCATGAATATCTGATGGAGTAGGATGAATGAAAGGAACCCAGCAGTGCTTGATGCACTCTCTTTGATTTCCTGCTTTCAGCATCAGCATGACGACATGCTCGTCCATCTTGGCAATGGGGATGATGCCCCTTTGTCTACTCATCTACACCTCTGTCTGGACCTCGGCTGACACCATTCAAATTCCCTATGATAGCATAGGTGAGTCTCGCCCATCTGTACTGTGATGATCGGAGTAGATGTTGCTGCCATGATTTTTGTCATGCCTGAGTTAATGGGGATGTATGAAAAACTCGTGTGCTAGTACATTTGAGTATCTGGAACTGTAAAATACGACAACCCAGTCAGTTTTTGTGGGCTGCCTAGGTCAGAAAACATGGGATTCAACAAGCCACTCAGATTTGTCTCCCTTTTCTATATCAAATGCAGGCTCATTAGAATTATACTGCCCCCCCATCTGAGTGTCTCCACCAACTCCCTTTGCAAAGGTGTGCCTTTTTTTTTTTTTTCTCACAAGCAGCGGGCTTGCTAGCAATACGTTGAAACTAAGATTTAAAAATGAGAGCCGCTTTGTTGTGGGCTGCGCAGACGAGCAAGTATAGCTGCATTGGCATCCAGCCTCAGTGGACAAAGATGAGGGATAAAGTCTTTATAGTGAGCAGGAACTCAAACGGGTCGTCCTGAACAGTACTGTTGAGACAAAGCTAAAAACAGTTGCTGTGGTGGTCAATCCTTGGAGTATTTTGACCCAAGCTTTTCACAGACGTTTCATTAAGATCCAAGGTAACTGTGTTAACCGGTGGAAAAGTGGTATGTCAACCTTAAAACCCAAAGTTAGCAGATTCATTGAAGAATCCTATTTAGTGTTATTCCATTTTGGTGTGTAGTTGGGGTACAGAATAACTGAAACTTCTGCAGAGATGTTCTCTTACACAAGGTGCTTTTCTGTAGGTATTACACTGGTGTGCCTGATTGTGCCTGTTACCGTGGGAATCTACGTCAAACACCGGAGGCCCAAGGCAGCAAAGAAGATCCTAAAGGTGACTTTTGTTTTAACGTGAACTCGATGTAATTGGCATCCGCTTGCTACCACAATGACTAACTTCCCAAATGCAGCCTAAGTTGGAACTAAGCTAAAACATCACCCCTAGTTTAAGGAAGTCCTCTATGCCAGCAAAGATTTGGAGGACTGCAGAAAAGATGTACAAACTGGTTTAGTGACTTACATATCAAACATTCAAGTTTAATCAAAATAAAATGGTTACATCAATTTAATGTTCTTTCAAAAATACAATATATTCAGTAACAGTTAATGGTGCTCACAATCATGAAAAAGATGATTATACCACGTAATATCTTAATTCATACCATAACGAATGACCAGTATATAGAATTTGGGATATTCTGTAAAAAGAACATACAGCTGTAGTGGTCCAGTGTAGGGGGTTATCACAGAGTAATATAGGAAATATTTGTTTTGGGTCGATGAATTTCTAGCGTCATCTGGATGATCATATAAAAATGGCCTGCTCTATGTATGCCATGCAGCTGGCCAAACTTTTACAGGCAGAGGCTCCGTTGACTTTCAAGAAAACTATGGCATTTCCTTTCCAAAAACCATAAAAATAAGAAGCACATCGAACCAGATTAAAGAACTGCCATGCAGTTCTAACGCTACCCATTTCCTTTCCCTAGTAATTTGGCCTTGTTTAGCCAGCCAACCAATTAGTATAACAAACTCCACAGCATCAGAATGCAGTTGTTACCTTAAACCAATTTTAAAGCACCAATTCATATCCGTTATGAACATTTAAAAAAATTCCTATTTCAACTAAAACAAACCAAGAGAAGGGAAAACAGCGGTTAGCTCAAGCCACCGATTGGCTTGGTCCTCATAATGCATGTGATTTACTCTGGAAATATCTGCCGGTTTCCAACTATCCAAAGCTGCTGGGACTATTTCCTCCCGATATGGCCATCCTGGCTTGTGGAGGTGCATAGATGATTCAACCGCAGCACTAGCTGCCACCGCTGCACACCGCACAGAGACATTTCCTAAAATTGCCACATCGCGCCCTTCAAACAAATCAAATTTAAGTGCACTACAACCCAAACATGCATCATGGATGCTGCTTTCCAAATGAGATCAAATACGAGTTTAAATACAATTAGTACAACACTCATTTTTCTTGCTCTTAAAACCTCATTGAACTTATCCATTGACCATCATCAGCGTGGTTTTCCGCTTCAGTTCTAGAGCTGCACTACTCTGAACGGTTTCAGCACACTTGATCCAGCTTACGAAGGGCTTGCTAATGAGCTGATGAGCTGGATCTGGTGTGCTAAAGCAGTAGTACACCAGGGCTAGAGTTTAAAAGCCCTGGACTGCAGAGGTGTTTAAATTATCCTTGAATGACACGTTTGGGAACTCACTGTTTCTGCAATAGGTTGGATCCATCTTGGGTGTCATTCTCATTGTGGTCATTGCTGTGGTTGGTGGAGTGCTATACCAGTCCTCATGGGAAATCGCTCCTGCTCTGTGGATCATTGGCGCCATCTACCCTCTAGTGGGATATGGCCTGGGCTTTCTCCTGGCTCGATTTGTAGGACAGCCCTGGCACAGGTATCACAAGGATAGCAAATACTTCCTTTAAGCCTCTTTTGCAAGTTTCTTTTTGATCTACTTCAACGGGGGAAAAAACTGAAAATATCGCGTGTGTCCAGACATACCAGATATCAGTGTGGCCCTTTATTCAAGACTGAAACTGTGTTTGTTGATTGCAGGTGTCGCACCATAGCCTTGGAGACAGGCTTCCAGAATTCTCAGCTATGCAGCACCATCGTTCAGCTGTCCTTCGCCCCTGAGGAGCTGGAGATCATGTTCTCGTTCCCCTTAATCTACAGTATTTTTCAGCTGCTCGTGGCCGTCATGTCAGTGGGAGGTACGTGTGACACTGGCACAGGGCAGTAAGGACGTAAAATGCACAGACACGAGTTAAATTGCGCAACACTAACAAAACTTGTGTGAGCTGTTGTCGAGGTGGGCAATATAGCGATATGATATTTCAATGATGCATTATATCACAAGACTTTACGTCTCTAGCGTATTGAAGGTATGGTGAGTGCTTCTAGAACACTGACCAGCGGTGTAGCTTTGAGAGCTGTGGACTAGCTTCAGAGAGCTTGTGAGACAGGTGGAGAAAAAAAGTTTTAAACATTGTACTGTAATCAAACCAACAGTAATTTTGTCTTCATCCAGCTTTACTGCACTCAAGTAATTAGTTGTTAATTTGACATTTATGCACCTATTATAGCTTTGTAGTAGCAAATAACCACAGTAGCAAAAAGACCAAAATTCATAAGCCACATTGAGCCACGGCTCACCTTATGCTCCGCTTTCCCTTGGAGTCACTCCTAGTTTCCTTCCTGTAAAGCGGTTGGCTTTTGATAAAGACAAATGGACAACTGTGTGATGTAAGCCTCCTTCAACCCTTTCAGGCTACCAGATATACAAGAAGCACTGGAAGCAGAGCAAGCCTCTGGAGGACAGTGAGAAGGCTGCAGCTGACAGCAGCTCGGGGAAAGAGAAGCAGGATTATGCGTTGGGCAATGGTGGACTTCAGTGCGATGAAAATGGCAATACTGAAGGCAAGGGAAACATCACTCAGTTGTGAGCTCCATCTGAACTCCATCAAAAAAGACCTCCACTCACAGAAAGGTCATGCACGGACACCACCTTGCTGGAGAAAGGAACCGCGGGTCCAGACATTTATTTATTTATTTCTCTTGGCCATCCATTGTCGCAAAGTCTGTTTGCACGGACGTAATGGCTGGAGGGAATTAGCATGTCGGTAAGATTAGATGCTCCACCAGTTCTTGTATGTGTAATGTGCACCTAATAATGCCAGTGTCAGGCTGTCACTGGTTTGGGTGCCTGGCTCAGACATCTGGCTTTTCTTTGTATTAGCCTTGTTGCTTGTCATATATTATAATTAAATTCTAATATAAATAACTTAAGATACATGTTCATGCATGGGCTATTCAGACAAATCCTAAATATGTTGTTGTACCTCAGTAGTAGATATAAAAGTAAGTTAATATTATTATTTTTTTAATTTGTTGCCAACTTCACAAAACCATGTATTTGTAAAAGTACAATGACTTTTTAAAAAACTAGTATCATTTTATGAAATGCATTTTGTAAAGCATTATAACAAGCATAAAATGTAAACACAATGTAATATGTATATCTTCTAAGATAACTGAATATCCATGTAGTATTAATCCACTCCAATATGTAAATTCTAAATAAATACCCAAGTTAGAGACAGGACTTCAGAAATGCTTGTAACACAGAGGGACATGGCATTATATCATGGCAATTATCTAATCACCTCTCTACTACTATTACAAGATAAGATAAGATGGATTTTATTGATCCCTGGAGGTAATAAATTTATTTCAAGTAGCAGCAATGTGAGGTATAACTGCAGATAAATAAGAAACAGAACAGAAAACAAATAATTCTACACGTATTATATATTAATATATATATATATATGTATGCAAATGTATATGTAAACGTATGCACACAATAAAATTTGTGGCATCACACATTAGCATTGTGAATGCGAATGACTGCTGGTGTGAAAGATCGTTCAGTACTGGGCAGATGAAGAGCAGAGTGAGAGTATTACTGTAGTGGAAGAGTGAGGATGTCAAGAGCCGAGTCCAGTCTCCCCTTCCTCCTCCTCCCTATAACAGCCTCTGCAGAGTCCGGGTTCCACTACAAATGCTGATGGGTTGACCAGTTTTCCCAGTCCTTGGAGGTTTTTTCGTTTACATGTTGCCACCTCAGCATGCACGTCTGAACAAGTCACAGATTTGGGCTGCTGGAACAGTTGAAGGCATTCCTCAGTACAAAGAGCACACCATGGCTGTTCTTAAGCAATGCACTGATATTGTGTTCCCTGTCCTATTTATTTATTGATATGAAACCCAAGAACATTTTACGAGTGCAGCAACTCTATCTCTGCTCTGTTGATGTTAGAGTTATTGAAATCTGGGAATACATTTTCAAACCTTTTTTGTTGTTGAACAGCAAAATGTCCTAATTTGAACAATTCTGTTAATAAGCATGATATTAAATCACATTTTTTGTATGTTTATCTCTACAGAAAATTGGAATAAAAAATGTTTACCAAAATACTAAATCCTGCACGGCTTCTGCATGAAACTGACATTAAAAAATTCCAAAATTAGAATGTACAATTTATTAAAAATATTTTATTAATAATAATAATAATAATAATAATAAGTTGTTTCTAACACCCAATTACTTTATGGAGCAAATATGAAAATACAGCATTAAAGACAAACACCACTATATCATTTGCAGCCACATGACCCTTGGATTTTATTCTGAATGTTTATTGTGAAAGTTTGACAACAGAGCCTTCTGTTTTAATCAGATGTTTACTTATACCATTATAGTTATCAAATGGCAAAAATGTTATAGAGTCCATTCTAGACATGAGACAGGTAACAGGATTCAGCTGGATGAAAACAAAACAAAAAACTGCAGCTTTAGGACAGTTTCAGAAGCAAAAGCCAGGACATAGGAGGGGCCATCATCCAAACTCTGAACAGAGATAGTAAACACTGAACTTGACAGAACATTGTCTGCCATTGGAAGGAGGAACTCCATAATCTTAGAAACATACCTCCTATACAGGAGGTATGAACAGAGGCTACTGGAGGAGAAAGAAAAAAAAAGCTCTGTAGTGACAAAGTACTGGGGGCTGTCTTGGCTGACATGCCTCTACAATAAACAGTACACTGGTCCATTTGAGGACTACAAAGCCATTTGATTCTTCTTCTTTTCATTTGAGCCGCACTTTATAGAAATCTGCCACTGGTTGGAGCCTGGTCCACGCAGCAACGCCGTGATGAGTCATGGGCCTTGTACCTCCTAGCCGACAAGAGTTTCCTGTGCTTACCTCCCCAACCCAAACGCCACATCTTTAGTGTGAGCTGCACTACCTTCCTCATGGCCAGGGTATTAAAACAAGCTTACCTGTCGTCGGCGTCTGTTGTCCCAACTGCGTCTGGGGAGTGACGGTTGTAGCTGTCCAATTCTCTGTAACATTGTCCAGACGTTCAATGAGCCTACAGTTAGCGTTTTCCTGGTTGATAAAAGGGATATCCGTGTCCAACTCGCACCCCGTCATAACCCCTCAAAACCCCTGACCTTCCTTTTCCAGGTTTTAAAGAGTTGTTTAACAGGATGGTGTTGCTAGCCCCACACTCAGCCCTCCTCCTCTTTCAGCTGGCCTTGGGTTTGTTATTGGCAGTTATGTAACGTCTTTGGTACGCGCTAACTTAGTCGGCAGATTCCACACTTTGGTATTTTAGATGTTGACTAAACATTTTAGCAACATTTTAACACAGTCTTGAAGTACAGAACGCAACCATTAGCCTGTAAAGTTAGCTTTTCCCCCAACTGTTTATGTTCTGCCTTGTGTAGCATGGATGTTTGAAAATCTCTGGAATTAATTGGAAAATTCAGAACTCCTTTTTGACATAGCCAGATAATAGGTATTATAAAAGAAGAGAAACGGTTTCTTGTAGATGAATGCATTGCTGTAAAAGTTACAAACTTTGGCCAAAATGACAGCAAACCAAAGCACTGCATATGCCAGGGACACAAGCAGCTTTTCTCTGTTCTGAAATATATTCAGTTGAATATATTGACAAAAAACAGTTACTACTAAGGGTTGTAATGGCCTCAAAATTTTAACTCTTCTTTCAGTAGACACAGTGCATCCTTTAGACTGTTACTCTGAATTTTACAAACCTCTCTGAACTGTGTATGTATATTTAACCAGGTACTCAACCACTTTGATGTCAAAATGTTGATTTTCTTTCCACAGTAAATGTTTGTCATTGCTGACACTAAATGGGAACAATCTAAAAAGAATAGTTAGTAACCAATTTATTTACTTTATGAGTCTTGAAACAATGGATTTGTCATTTAACAATATTTTTGATTTTAGTTTCAGAGGACTGAATAATTTGAAACTCTTGAACCTCCAGCATAATGGTATCTTACACATTCATAAGCACACATTCAGTACCTTGTATAGTCTAATGTATGTTGACCTTCAGAAAAAACCTGTCATAGATAGAAACAAAGTCATTTGATAATGTTTCTGACCTTCTGCAATTTCTCCTTGGTGACCTAAACTAACCTCCACATTGAGCTAAATGTAAGTGATATATTTGGAGAAATACCAAGCAAGCTGAGTTACCTGTTCATTAGTTTAAGCCTGACACCAGTGCAGTTAGTTATTGGAACTAAAAGCACACTGAACCAGAGTCTCCATATTGTAGGACACAGTGTGACGAAGACTGAGAGAGCTCACTTATGTAGTTACACTCATACAATTCAATTTAGCCCAATGTCACCTGTTATTCTGAATTTATAGGAAGATATACCAGACATGTGGAAGGAAATCCTGTTGTTTAAATCGGTGATCTCAAATAACGTTGTGAATATTGCCGTGATGAATCAGATTGTTTATCTGAGAAAACTGATTTTTTGAAAACATTGACTTGTTGAAACCTGACCAAACTAGATTCTGGCTTTAAGAAACTGTAGACTGTTCCATCAGTGTTATTGATGGAAGCCTGGCCAAAATATTGAGAGAAATATCTTTTCCAGCTTTGCTGAAAATCTCGTTCAGTTAAAATTCCTGTATGTCTGGAATTCAAACATGCCAAGCAGCTGCAATAATGTATGGCTTGTCCCATGGGCTAAGAACAGCAGATGGGTAATGGTACCTCCATTCAATCCACTGATGGAAGAACTGAAATGTTTTGTAAAAAATGTAACCAATCATCTACACTTTGTTCATTACTCAGAGGAAGTCTGCTCTTTTGCTGTTTCCTGGTAGTTCTAATGCAACGTTTCACAGGTTCTTACATGAATCCTTTCTAGCACATCGTGCATGGCTGGTTTTGGGAGGCTTTGCTCATGGCAAACACCACTATAGCTATGATACTACACCTGTCTGCTACAGTGGTAAAGACGAGGGCTGGGTGGTAGACCCGCTTGCCCAGCCTGATGCCATGTCCTCCATTCATGCCCCTCTGACCGCAAAGCAGAGACTGGGGCAGGACACTGTAGAGAACATCACAGTCTTTACAGCAGGACACTGTAGAGAACATCACAGTCTTTACAGCAGGACACTGTAGAGAACATCAGTCTTTACAGCAGGACACTGTAGAGAACATCACAGACAGTCTTTACAACAGGACACTGTAGAGAACATCACAGACAGTCTTTACAACAGGACATTGTAGAGAACATCACAGACAGTCTTTACAACAGGACATTGTAGAGAACATCACAGACAGTCTTTACAACAGGACACTGTAGAGAACATCACAGTCTTTACAGCAGGACACTGTAGAGAACATCACAGACAGTCTTTACAACAGGACATTGTAGAGAACATCACAGAGTCTTTACAACAGGACACTGTAGAGAACATCACAGACAGTCTTTACAGCAGGACACTGTAGAGAACATCACAGACAGTCTTTACAGCATCTGCTGGACCCTTTGTCTAGTCAGCCAGTTACCGCCGTAGCAGTTGGTACTCTCTAGAGCTGCAGTCTGCTGCTGGCAGCCTCCAGGGGGCGCACAGGGACGTCCTTAATTTCATGTTTTTAGAGGTTTCAGGATCATGGCTGCTGTGCACCCACAACTAGCTGGTCCAGCTGCTGAAGACCAGGACCTATCTGGCCTGGACTGAAGACGCTGCATACACTTGGCTGTTGTTGCTCTGAGATTGTGGGGTTTGGAGGGAAATCTCACTCACATTGCATTTATCAAGCCACTTAATGAAAGGTTTATGCTGATAAATGGGATGGTAGACGATTTGTTCTAAAATGTAGTGAATAAAATCGGTAGTTTTCTCCTAGCTGCAACATGAGGACACTTGCATGAAGAACGTAAATGCAATATTGACACTCAATTTATTATTGTCACAGCAAAGGCAATGATTTGATTATAATGCATAATTATATTATCTATGCTTACATGACGCTATCATCATACAGATTACAAGGAATTTCTGCAAGACTTTCCAGAAAAGGTTGTCTTCCAAATGCTGTAAATGTAATTTTTGAAAATCAACATCACAAGATTCACAATTGCCTGGACAATGGAGTGCTTAACATGAGCCTGTTAGACAAAAAAAAAAAAAGAATACTTTCTTTTAAAGAAACTGCATATTTTTTCATATAAAAGTTATTTTTGGTTTATTGGATAATGATTATTAAAGTTCGATTATTAAAGAAAAAAAAAATCTAGGAGTCATGTACATCACATACTGATTTAATATTGTACTGTTATTAAGATATTTGTAGATGTGACATTTAACATTCAATTAAAATATATAGTTGTTTTTCATGTAGAACCAGGATTGGTAAAGAGTCAGAAATAATGAGACAAATATTAGACAAACATTAATAGGTATACTATATATCTTCATATATCACATGAAAGACTGTGATGCTATTACTTTCAATCCAGTTAACAATTGCACTCTATATAATGAATAGAACATTATTTTTAAAATAGAAGAGGACATATAATAAGTTATTGATGCTTTTCTTTAAACTGAAAGGTGGAAAAAGTTTTCCTGCAGTCATATAGTGCACACAAACGCTGTATTTGTTCAAAAATGACTACTTCTTCATTATGGGTGTGCAGAAGTGAAGTAGTAGGTGATAAAATCTTTGAACTAGAACTGAGCAAACAGCCCGATCTAGTTTTGCAAGAGCACTCTGGTATATTGTGGGTGGGGATTTACAGGAAAACACTGTCTGTAAATTCACATGTGTCATAACAAGGGCACTCAATGAGTACACGTGATCAGAAAAAGGTGCAGGAATTGCAGTAGTCTTCTTCCCTGCTCTAAACAGACCTGCACTCATTACAGGGGGAATCTCAGCAATTGCATTACTACATCTTTACACTGCAGGATGTTTTCACATTTTAGGAAAGCTAACGGAATAGTACAGAATGTTTTCAGCTGGAATACGAATACGTCTGAAATCTGAATGTGTTAATATGAGCCAAACATTCTTTACACAAACCCAGTGAAGTTTGTTATTTGTAGATAGCGATTTTTAATTCTAAATAAAATCTCTATATCCATAACATTAAAACCCAAGTGATGAGAAGATATCATCAATCTCATCGTTAGGCACCATACTAGCTTTCTCTGTCTCTTTTTGTTTTTCCTTGGGAATGAGTACCACCTCACGTCCTGACCCCCCACTTTTAAAGAATTTTGTTTGGAAAGATGAAATATTTGAGTCCATTTTGTATTTCTGTGATGACTTGTCAGTTGCACCAAAAAGGTCTTTGGCTATTTGAGACCGTGTTCTAACCCTAAATCGGTTCCTGACACTTTGATAACGTGCCATAATTGTGAAACGTGTTCTGAGGAAGCCCCGAGTTCTCCAGCGAAAGTAAGGAGAGGATCTTGGCAGGGAGGTTCCTTTAAGCATCACACGGCGAACACTTAGCCAAGTTCTCCGGAGTTTCTTCTGCACACTGGACAACATGGACAGACAAACAAATAAATCATCAATCACTGCACATCCAATCCTTGCACACGTATCTAAAGAGTTTATGCTAAATGCAAGATTTAATTTTTTTTTATGTAATACACAAAATTATTTAAAAACAATTTACCTCAGCATAGGTTTTTGTGGAGTATACACATGCCATTTCCAGATCCAACACTAGCCATGTGGCCAAAACAGAAGTGCTTATGCAATTTTTGCATGAGGTGTGTAGCACCTGCTCATTAGTCTAGATCAGCCATACCTGATGCCCTCACACTCCAGGGCCTTCATCCTCCGACACCTAAGGAGTACAAAGGCAAGGTGCCGACGCTCTTGATGCAATTTCCACCTCCGGCACCAGCCCATCACGTCTTCGAGGAGGACGGCCATGTCGCTAAAGGAGGATGCCGCCTTTAGACGCTTCAACAACGTCCTCTTCTGCTTTTCTACAGCCGATTTGGACACACCCCACTGCGCTGGCGATACGGTCACTTCTGCTGCATGCTGAGGGGGAGGGGTGTTGGGGGAATTTTTTGAGAACACAGGGCCTCGCTCAGGGGCCCAACAGTGGCAACTTGGCAGTGGTGAGGCTTGAACCAGCAACCTTCTAATTACAAGTCAAGTACCTTAACCACTAAGCTACCACTGCCCTACGTGACAGCCTGCATGTACAAATGCCCAAAATTCCTTCAATTGTGCCAAGTCATACATTCATAGTCCTCCATCTCTGGTCATTCATCCAAGATCAAAGAAGACAAAATAAAACATTGATACCTGTTTGGAACCGCCATGGATTCGCTGAAGCATCAACTTTATGTCCAATGCTGGGGGGGAATAAAAGACAACGTATAAAAAGTAACGTGTGAAAAACGTAACATCTTTAAACCACATCACAAGTGAGGAATGACAGAGGGACAATCTTTGACTAGGGCAGACTTACGGGAGTGATGAGGACCTCGTCGTAAAACGGCCCTCCCTAGATCCGTACTAGACTCCATTCCCTCACTAGCAAGCACACTGGACATCCCTTGCTCTTCCGGGCGTTCCCTTTCACCTGCCTCAAACAGCTTGTCGAGGAGAGAAGGTTTGGAGCGTCTCTCTAGCCCAGAGGGCTCCGTTCTGTGCCCCTCCTGAAGCAGATCAGCACGTGTAGGGCCTAGGAAGGCTTGCAGGTTCTCAGGCAGGGGGAAGTCAGTCAGGTAGGCCATGGGCCGACACTGGGCCACCTCCAGGCGGAGCTCTATAGCCCTCTGGTACACAGGCACCAGGGTTCTCAGGATACCTCTGAAGAACACCCTAGATATGATGAATGCAAGGTGGGGTGAAAAACCTATTCAAATTAAACAGCATTTTAATTTTACAGGATTTTTCAGCAAGCCCATTTTTATTATGAAAAAAGGATGCGTTAGCCATTTTTCAACCCAATCCTTAATTGTTGTTTTTTTTCCAGAATTTACATTGAACTAGTAGGGATTTCCCTTATATGCAGTTTCACTTTTTAAAGGCTTAAACAGTCTAGTGATGTATCTAGTGGCATGGATGTATCCAACAAAACAGACTGTGGAAACACAAAGGACATTTTTTTTTAAATGTAGTTTTCAATATTTTAGTAGACACATGCATTTTATGTTTTGTCACATTGAAAACTGATTTAGTGCATTTTTGAAAGCTTAAATGATTTACTTATGTTTAAGCCAATCGACCGCCAAGTAGCTCATCAGAACGAATGTACTACACCCAAACTTAAATTATAGGAAACCATAATTCCAACATAATTCCAATAGGGACTGGGTTTACAAACAGTTACCCATCCTTTAATAATTTGCTTGATAAGATGACAATCACAGCTTTGGAATTACCAGAGTCGACTGAGCATGCTTGTGAGCACCAAGTTCAGCACGATGAACTCAGCCAAATAAAGATGCTGCCTGGTTAGTCTTTAGGGGGGAGGAGTCAAGGCTCTGTATCCAGCACAAGCAAAGCCAGACAAACCATACATACATACATTAAATATCTCGTTCTGTCATTTTCAGTCTAACATACACCCATCAACACAAATGTATCGCTAGTAAAGGGGCTTGAAGCTTTGGTCCTGTTCTGTTGCAGCTCCAACCTTTCAAGTTGATGGGGTCATCTGAAACCCGAGTTTCAAAATTTCTCTCACCACCACCTCACATTTCATTCCCCCAGGTTCTGAAACAAGTCAAAATTTATGTACAGCCACACTGTGTGTGTAAAGTCCAAATGCACTTTGTGTGAGCAGTGAAGGATACGAGAAGGCTATGGTGCACTGGTCCAGGGTCCGCGCCACAAGGCTGGATGCTCCCAACAACTTCAGACAAAACCATTCCAGCACAGGCTGGCTGGGAACGCTGCAATGTCCGAACTCCACTCCTTCATCCCTGCATCAAGGCAAGAACAACAGACACCGTTGCAAACCGTGATGGATTTGCTAGGATGTGTTGAAGCCAAAACACTAAGTTACAACATAAACTATATATGCAGGGCGCACGCGCACACACACACACACACACACACACACACACACACGCACGCACGCACGCACTTACCTCTGAGTTTTGTTTGGACATAGCTCCTCCACATCTTGTAACGCTCTCTGCAATTTCATTTCATTTAACCGATTTATGCATTGCTCAACCTGCGGCCGAACACAGAACACGGTCACTTCGCAAGGTCTTCATTTGCTGAGCATTAATCGCTGAAATGACGACGGACCTCACCAGCAGAACGTCCCACATACAGACCTGCTTTATGGCCCGGAAAGGCTTGTGTTTTCTCAAGCTGTTGTTCACCACGTACATGATCTCGTACAGGACGCGGATCTCCGTCCGCAGCACGTCGCTGCACAGCAGCTGCAGGGCGTCCTCGCAGTGCGCCACGAGACACTCGGTTATACTGGCTGCGACATGCAAAACACCGTCAAAGCAAACATAAGCGCGAGAGCAGATTAAAACGTAACATGCATCGCGCAGTGCCGCAAACCCACGTGGGTAACGTAGCCAGCATGCTCTCCTAGCTGCAGCTAGGGAACGCGTGTAATGCCGCACGTGTGTAACGCAACGTAAACTATACCCGTAGTGTCGTTAAACGTGATCTGACATGAGGACACAGCACTCGGACACGGAAGGTTGACTTTGTTCCAGGGCTCCACCATCGCGTTCACGGGCGACCAGGAAGAGAAAGGCTTGGTAAAAGCGTGACGTCACATCGGTTGCCAGACCCCACCGATTTGAGCCTGAGAGGGGACAACACTTTCTGCAACTTTGACAAACACATCTGTAAGCAACGCGCATGTGAAAGATCCCGGGAAAGTTGCCCAGACCCATTTTAAGATTAAATCAATATCAATATATATGATATTTTGTTTAAACACGATCAAACACACACACAGAAAGAGAGAGAGCGAGAGAGATATATGTTCAACATTGTAGTAAAGTACAGAGCTCCAGAGATACAGAACGTTTCGGACAGAAGCACTTTGCTTGTAGAGCTGATAAAGGACCAAAATGTGCTCTTTGTCTGGAAAATCTGTGTACTTTACTAAGATTTTGAATATGCTAATCACGTGGCAGCAAAATGGTCAAGACTGCCTGCTAAAGTTCAAACCAAGCATCAAAGTGTGGAAGAAATGTGATTTAAGTGACGTTGAATGTGGCATGGTTTTTGGTGCTAGGCAAGCTGATCTGAGTATTTCAGAAACCGCTGTTCTATTGGGATTTTTATGCACAAACCTCTGTACAGTTTACAGAGAATGATCCAAAAAAGACAACTCAGCGGCAGTTCAATGGGTGAAAATATCCTGATGATGCCCCAGGTCAGAGGAGAATGGCCAGACTGGTTTAAGATAATAAAACGGACAATCCCTGAAACCTTTTACAACCAAAGTATGCAGAAGAGCATCTCTGAACACACAACACATTGAACCTTGAATCAGATGGGCTACAGGAGCAGAAGACCACATTGGGTGCCACTCCTGACAGATAACAGGCAACTTTTACTACAGTACACTGCTGTTACAGTAGTAGTTATATATATATATATATATATATATATATATATATATATATATATATATGTGTGTGTGTGTGTGTGAGTGTGCGTGCGTGTGTGTGTGAGTGCGTGTGTGTGTGTGAATTCAATCCATACATGTCACACACTTTCTACAAATCCTTGAATACCTGAAAGAACAAACGCTACCTGCCCACTGCCTCATTTTTTCAATGGACGTTAAAATATATGGTTTTAGAGCTTTAAAACATTTTCTTGCTGCAAGACCTGAAAAAAAACCTCCCACAGATATTCTCTTAAGACCATCAGAACTTGTTTTACCTTTGTACACCAAGTACTACTCACAAATAAGAGGAGTTAGTATGGGTAATAAAATGGGACCATCCTATGCTAATCTTATTGTTGCACGTAACCATCACTGATCAGTATTGCAGACTGGGCGAGGCACTCTGACTGTAATACGTAACCAACACCGATCAGTACTGCAGACTGGGCGAGGCACTCTGACTGTAATACGTAATCAACACTGATCAGTACTGCAGACTGGGCGAGGCACTCTGACTGTAATACGTAATCAACACTGATCAGTATTGCAGACTGGGTGAGGCACTCTGACTGTAATACGTAACCAACACTGATCAGTACTGCAGACTGGGTGAGGCACTCTGACTGTAATACGTAACCATCACCGATCAGTATTGCAGACTGGGCGAGGCACTCTGACTGTAATACGTAATCAACACTGATCAGTACTGCAGACTGGGTGAGGCACTCTGACTGTAATACGTAACCAACACCGATCAGTACTGCAGACTGGGCGAGGCACTCTGACTGTAATACGTAACCAACACTGATCAGTACTGCAGACTGGGTGAGGCACTCTGACTGTAATACGTAACCAACACCGATCAGTACTGCAGACTGGGCGAGGCACTCTGACTGTAATACGTAACCAACACTGATCAGTACTGCAGACTGGGCGAGGCACTCTGACTGTAATACGTAACCATCACCGATCAGTACTGCAGACTGGGCGAGGCACTCTGACTGTAATACGTAACCAACACTGATCAGTACTGCAGACTGGGTGAGACACTCTGACTGTAATACGTAACCAACACCGATCAGTACTGCAGACTGGGTGAGGCACTCTGACTGTAATACGTAACCAACACCGATCAGTACTGCAGACTGGGTGAGGCACTCTGACTGTAATACGTAACCAACACCGATCAGTACTGCAGACTGGGCGAGGCACTCTGACTGTAATACGTAACCAACACTGATCAGTACTGCAGACTGGGCGAGGCACTCTGACTGTAATAACAGTCCTGTGATTTTCAGCTGGATTGGTGAGTTGTCAGGGCAGGATGCTCATTTCAGCATAGATGTGACACTGGGAAAGAAACTGTACAGGTGACTTAGTTTTGATTGCTTTAAAGTATTTTCATGTCAGGACCCTAGTGTCTTAATCATAGGTGTAGTTTTGAGGGGGAGGGAGGAAGTACCCCCCAGTAATTACTGCTCGCACTACTCGTGTGTGTTAGGTTGGGTGGTGGGAGCAGTGTCTTCCCAAAGCTGAAATGAAACTCACACCATGACAGCACGGTATCCTCAGAGGTGCTGTTGTATCCGGGTGCATCCAGCACAGACTCTTTGGATCTCCCCTTGACTGTCAGACCATGGCTGGCCCCCCTCAACCCAGTGCACCCCACTCGGGCTCGCCATCTTCACTACGATACTTTCCAAAAGTTCCTAAGAAGGAAGCACGTGGTCTTTGAGTTAGTAGCATGCTTCACCAGCAGATCCACTTCAACCTCTTATTTTATTTTTCAAGATGACCATTCCTAGTTCCCAAACCAAAACTTTGGGGAGATGTTACTGATTTGACTTTACAGATCAGAGAGTACTTTGACGTCGGTGGTCAGAAACCTCAGACCATAACTAATTCATCTCTGGATCATTTTCGGTTTGGATACAAAAATTCAATGATCATCGAATCACAAATGTTCAGTTATATGTATTAAGAAAAAAAGACTGATCTTCATGTTTTGATCCAATGACATTGCCTTTCTTGCTTTTGTTCAGAGTGTTCATCAGTTTCCTGCCCGTATCCTAATGAAGAGTCTTTGTGCAGATCAGTGCTCTGACTTATATCTTCCCAACACATCGGCACTCCAGAGACGCACACTTACTCAACTGCACGTGTCGTTCACTGTTGCAGACACACAGGAACATGGGACAGTACTCCGATGACCTCACTGTGCTGAACTGGCCCGGAGGATGCAGTGGGAAGGACACACACAGCAGACCTCAGGACGGCGCTCCCAGCGAGCGACCTGGCAGACAACCGGCATGGCCCAGGAAGTCCAAAGTTAAAAAGGAACAAACAAATGAGCAAACAACAACAAAAAGATTTGGTTGAATCACAGAATCACAAAATAATTTCATTTTAATTGAGAAAGCTAGTTCTGCACTAAGGGCCAGTTTCTCCAGAACGAAACTTGGCCCTAGAGCCCTAAAATGGTCTTTAAGTAGTGAATCATCAATACCGATAAAATTCTATGCTAAAATTGATTCATGTCTAGAAAACCAAGCCTAGGTGTGTTAAACATGTAACACATGGTTTACCGTCAACTAAGCCAACCAACTCCGTAAGTGCTTCAGGTTCAGGTCACCTCTTGCTCCATGGGTGAGGATTTACTTTCTCCTGCGGAAGCGCATATCATTTAGGATGGCAAATCTGTATTGAGCCCGCCTAGACAAAGTGTTTTTAGCGACCGCAACAGGATTAACAGTTCTCTGATTTTAAATACCCGAAAGATAACGCATATGCGTTATTAATCTTGCCTCGGTGACATTCACCATGTCCGTTCGAGTTTCAGCAAGTTAAGTCAGCTGTAAAGTCTACATGCTATCAAAGTTCCGTATCAGGGTAAATGAAATGACTCCTACTTGGTTATGTTTACTGAGACTCTTATGCTTAAACATATGCAGTAGAAGCCTATTTATAACAGTGGCTATGCTAAGGCAAGTCTAACACAACATTAGCTACTGTAATGTAAAAATATCTTAGATATATTTATTTATATCTATCTATCTATATATATATATATATATCTATCTCATCAGGCTTATATCATCTCTCCTCCATTGCATCACCCTCTCACTCTGCAATCTGCCTCTGAAAGAAACATCAGCTCGTGGACTGTGAATGTCATGAAATGGGTTTCCATGGCAGCTATGATTTCTATGTGCAATGCCAGGAGCTGGCTGCCACATGGCTGCCAGACATGCATTCTTCGGCATGAGGCATCACATTTTCCTATCTGCCTCATGGACAAACCTGGGTTTGCAGGGTAACAGAATAATACCTACAAGAATTCTCGTGCCGGCAGTAAAGTTTCAGCTAGACTGTTCCAACATGACCCTATGCAGAATGAAGGGCCCGAATTGATATGGTTTTACCAGCTCATTGTGAAAAGAATCCCTAATCGCTAGTTGCATTTAATTGTCGAGAACCAGGACTTCTCATCCTATATCAGTGCGTGACATCACAAATATTCTTTTGACAAAATGGGCACAAATCCCCAATCACATTCCAAAATTTACTGTGAAGGCTTTCTACAAGAGTGCAGGCTAACTATAGCACACACACACACACAC
Organism: Electrophorus electricus; assembly: GCF_041902795.1. NCBI lineage: Eukaryota > Metazoa > Chordata > Actinopteri > Gymnotiformes > Gymnotidae > Electrophorus > Electrophorus electricus. Next base: position 21,282,720 of record NC_137505.1, on the reverse strand, counting down.
ACACTTGGATATCGCTGGCATTTTGATACACAGATTATAAACTGCAAGGTACCTTCAGAACTCATGCAGCAACAACTTGTCTGAACATATGGGTTTAGGATACCAAACAAAGGGTCAACCATGTTTAAACGTTTAAACGCAGGGGCACAAGTCTAAGTTTGCTCTCAGAAGTATAACAGGATAAAATTAAGCAGAAACATGAACAAGAAAGTTATTAAATGTATCTAACCCAAGTATATGTTTCTTTTCAGGTATAATGTATGTGCATTGACAGTTGACTTAAGTAGTTAGGAAAAAAGTAACACATTGTACTTAAGTACAAGTAACTGAGTGTTGATTACCACTGGCCATTTTTCTGTGAACTTACAATGGCACCAGGTCAAGCTACTTGCTCATAGTAAAAAATAAAAGATGCCCCTTATTAGTTAAATGTCCCAGTGCTGACTGTACAGAGACAACTAATAAGACAGTGTTGTCTACTTCTACAGTGGCTACCATGTAGCCATATGTACTTATTTGTTGAAAGGTTGAAGTCAAAGTGATTGCACAGGTTTATAAATGTTTCTATTTAATTTCAAGATTAAAAAAAAATGAAAGCATATTTTATAAATATTGAAAATAGACAAAGACAGTCAAAACATTAATCAAAGTGTTTAACAAAGTGTTTGTAGCAACCAAGCAAAGATGAGTCCTCAGGAATGTTTTATAATGCAGTTCCATCGGAACAGTGTGCCAGTGATTTGAGGATCCCATGTGTGGACAATCAAAGCTCATCTTTGACCTAAGAAAGAAACAAGATGACAGGGTTGCATTTAAATATGATTTTAGGAATAAACTGAATTGTGGGACCGCGTTTTGTCAAACAGTGGGTGATTGTGAGTGAAGAATGGGTTATGCAACTGGATCAAATGGATTGGAAGCCATAAAGTTATAATAAAATGATTTATGTGAGGAGAATAAAATAATCTGATCCATAATACTGTATGCATTTACTGAGAATTTTTAAGGACAGACCAAGTAGGCGTAAAGATTAAAAAGAACATCCAAAGTTCATGTCCTGCACAGTGTATTCAGTTGCTTCAGTCGCTCACATGGTAGCACAGCTAGAGGATGGTGTTAAGTAAGACCAGGTCAGGGGTTTAACCCAGGGAACACATGTACTGGTGTACTGATAAAAATGCAAGTTGCTCAGGATGAGAGCATCTGCCAAATGTAACTGTGGTCACAAAATTGTGCTTAACCTTTAAAAATATCTTCACTCTTTCAGTCTTTTTATCTGACAAGTTAAATAATATTTTAGGCTTCATCCAGACAGCAGAAGTCTTGTGTCAATCTGATACATTTCTGCACAAATGAGCATAGGTAGCATTTGGCAGAATGTCACTTTATACAGGTTTCATTTGTAGTTGACTTGTATAATTAAAAATTAGAAATAGAAATACTAATATTAAGAGATTAGAAATATTTGCATAGTCCTGGGCTATACTGTAATTGTTTCCTAATGTAGTCAAAAGGCACAGTAAGTGATATACACTGATGAAATTAAAACAGATTTCAGATAAATGCTTCCCCCTTTAAGTTACATAAATGCATAGACTATTGAGCTAAAATAGCAATTGGAGCCACGCATATTCTATTTACTTAGCATGAAAGATAAAATCAGGGAGGAACTTAATTTTACATTTCCTCCAACTCAAGGCAGCGTAGACTGTGCTCGTGCGCACCCACCTTGGTTCTATGGCAGTAACATGGGAAAAGGTCGTCCTTAGGCTGCTCCACCCTCTCCATGCCAACGCGAACTTTAGGCTCGGTGACCTGCAGCTTTGCATACTCCTGTGAGACAGTCACGGAAACACATGCAGATGGGGGGCGGGGGAGGGCACCATATGAGATTTAACCATTTAAAGGGGAGGATTTGCTGAGACTTTTACACATATTCTGTCCCTCGTTTAATCCACCTGACATATTCCGATCAGCATTTGTGAACGTGAACATTAGTACATTTTCTCCAGAGCTCACAGATTATATGTACTCAAAGAGAGTCTAAACAAGACATTTTGGACAGGTATCCTGCACCGTAGTTCAAATTACACTGAAGCACGTTTCCAAAGAAACAGGAGGTTTCAGGTCAGCTGTGGAAGCACACACACACACACAAACATGGGCGAAAGTATTTGGACACCCCTTCTAGTTACTGAATTCAGCTGTTTCAGGTCATTCGGATTCATTTAAATAGTCAAATAGTTACCCCAGAATTGCCCACAACGACACCTAGGAGATTCTGGGCCACTGCAGCCCAAACGTACATAGTGTTTTACAACAAAAAAGGTGCTTTCAAGCCAGAATAGGAGTTTAAAGATTAATTTTTGCAGTTTTATTCTACGATCCTGAAGCCAAAGAACAGAATCGCACTTCTATTCTGTCTACAGAGCTAAAACCCCTGGCTGCTATATATCACGATGCAATTGATGTGGGGTGAAGTGCCTAATAGGGCTGTATTATGCAATCTTGCAGGTGTAGTTTTCCAGTTTAGGCACGTATAGCCAGTTTATTAGAATGACTGGATAGCATATTGCTGGCCGACTATTCTTGATCACAGCCATTGCACGGAGAGAGGGAGCTGCACTGGCATTATTCGCACCACGAACAGCAGTGTCGCCAGAGACTGAGCAGGTATTAGCAGGTGTCAGAACAAGTCCAGTTTCTGTGTGAGCGATAAAAATATTACATACTGTACAGTTCTGGATCGACATGTAGAGAGTCATCGCAATAAAAAGGAAGCAATGATGACCCTGAAAATGAGTCCAACTGCTCACACCATACAGCCCAAGGTCAAGACGAAGCTCGTATAAACAAACACGTTCATTCAGTTCTGCAGAGGTGTGTGTGTGTGTGTCACTTTACATCTTTATGTCATCTGACCTACCTCTACAGTGACCTTGGGTTTGTCACATAAAACAGATATAAAGATTGATATAAAGATTGCATATGATAAGATACACAAACTGATAAGCAAAGAGTGACAGCAAAGGGAGAAGAAGAAAAAAAAAAAAAAAAAAAAAAAAAAAAAAAGAAGAGCAAGCCAGCAGGCAGAAGAGTGCTGACCGCAAACGCGTTTGAGAAGACGGCAGAACAGCCGAGTTCTTCACTGCTGGGCTCCTCTGGTCTTCCCCTGCCGTCTAACGCCGACGAATCCTTACCTGGAAAAGTTTGAAATAGTAGCAGAATATGCTGTCACCCATCAGGTGGGTGCGTGCGAACATCTGGCCAGCCCTGGCGATTTCCAAGGCCTGCGAAAGAAAACAGGGGTATAAAGAAAAGGTCAGAACATTTAGCTGGAAACACACACTTAGCATACATAAGTCAACTTTGTTCTTTATGGTTATGGCTGTACTTTACTGACTCTTTAAAGGAATGTTTAAATTTTCAACCTTCACCATGACATTCCACAATACAAACAAGCTTACATGAAACAAAACAACAATATTCTGCAAGGTTGGATATCTTGGGGCATATATCCAACCTGAGAACAATAAGTACATCACCACAGACCTCGAACAGACAACACTGCTTCAACACAGACTTATTTTTTGACGTTTTACAATTTTACCATAACTCCCAACAGAGGCACTGGGACATGGCGGGCCCGATCCCACAGCTGGGAGCCCGCGACAGCGAAGCGGGCTGTGCTCTCCAGAACGAATGGCATCCTCACTCTATGCTAATTAACCGCCGATGTTAACTTTATTTTCACTGCCGTTTGTGTGTGTGGATGTGGGAGCAGGGAGGTACCTCTTCGTCATGGTCTTTTGCCCACTGGATTTTCTCCAAGAGGTCACTGAGATCCGCTTTAAGAGGGATGTAGTGCACCCAGGGCTGGAGCGCAGCGTAGAAGTGTTCATAGTAGATGGATTCTTGCTTCAGTACCACACTGTCCCCAGCAAGCAGGTAGGGCAGTCGGTACGCCGCCACCGTCCCATCAACGTTTATCTGGTACTTATACTTACAGACAAGTTCAAGTTTACTCTCAGTCCTCTATATACCAAGTGTATATTAGATGATGTATAAAATGCTATTTCCACTGGTTCTTGGAGTTTGGGTGAAATTCTAGCAATCTTCTACCCAACACACCTACCCACCCGTCTGCTGGAAGCAAAGCTAACGGAATCCATCCAACCCATCCATCAAGCCAACTCACCTTGAAGAAATCAAAGAAGGACACGTGTTTGACGAGCGGTCCGTAAAGGCTCTCGTCGTGTTTGAAGAAGAAGAAGTTGGTGAAGGCAGCATCCATCAGCGTGGGATTGGCCCGGGCCATCTTCACCAGTTCCAGGCGCTCCCGCCTGCTGTCACGGCCCCGCCAGAAGCCGGTGCTGTTCTTCTCAGCCCAGGGGGGACCCGTGTTGCCCTGCACTGACATCATGTCCAAACTCACTCTACAAGAAAACAAAGGGGTAGAATCAGCAAGCACCTCCTTATCTATTCTATGAATCTGGTTTCATTTTTCCAGCTTTACAGCTCAAGAAACATCATCCTGCATTTTGGTTTAAATTAAAGATCTAAAATTAGTAAAATACTTATCACGTTAGCCATGAGATTTGTCTGCATACACACTGACTGGCCAAAAAAAAAGGTAACAAACTTCATTGGACCACCTTTAACTTTGATTACAGCATGCATTCGCTATAGCATCGTTTCCACAAGCTTCTGCAATATCGTAACATTTATTTCTGTCCAGAGTTGCATTAATTCCCCCCCCCCCCCCGATCTTGTATTGATGATGGGAGATTTGGACCACTGTGCAAAGTCTTCTCCAGCACATCCCAAAGATTCTCAATGGGGTTCAAGTCTGGACTCTGCGGTGGCCAATCCATGTGTGAAAATGATGTCTCATGCTCCCTGAACCATCCTTTCACAATTTGAGCCCAATGAATCCTGGCATTGTCATCTTGGAATATGCCCATGCCATCAGGGAAGAAAAAATCCATTGATGGAATAATGTGGTCGTTCAGTATATTCAGGTAGTCAGCTGACCGAATTCTTTGGGCACACGTTGCTGAACCTAGACCTGACCAACTGCAGCAACCCCAGATCATAACACTGCCCCCACAGGCTTGTACGGTAGGCACTAGGCATGATGGGTGCATCACTTCAGCTGCCTCTCTTCTTACCCTGATGCGCCCATCACTCTGGAACAGGGTCAATCTGGACTTGTCAGACCACATGACCTTCTTCCATTGCTCCAGAGTCCAATCTTTATGCTCCTTAGCAAATTGAAGCCGTTTTTGGCGGTTAGCCTCACTGACAAGTGGTTTTCTTAAGGCTACACAGCTGTTTAGTCCCAGTACCTTGAGTTCCCTTCGTATTATGCGTGTGGAAATGCTCTTACTTTCACTATTAAACATATCCATGAGTTCTACTGTTGTTTTACTACGATCTGATTTCACCACACGTTTAAGTGATCGCCGTTCACGATTATTCAAGATTTTTTTTCCAACCACATTCCTTTCTCGTAGATGTTTCCCCACTGTCCTTCCACTTTTTAATAATGCGTTGGACAGTTCTTAACCTGTTTTAAGTAGTTTCAGCAATCTCCTTACATGTTTTCTCTGCTTGATGCATGCGAATAATTTGACCCTTCTGAAGCAGATTAACATCTTTTCCACGACCACAGGATGTGTCTTTTGACATGGTTATTTAACAAATAAGAAACTACTCACAGCATCAGTTAGGGTTAAATAACTTGTTGCCAGCTGAAAAAATCACCCATGCAGTAACAATTATCCAATGGGAGGCTCTTACCTATTTGCTTAGTTAAATCCAGGTGGTGACATTTTTTTGGCCAAGCAGCGTAATTTACTCTGCAGGACCACAAAGTGTCTATTTTGTTTAAAAATATAAAGAAATAAAACCTCAAAAGTGCCTCTCAGCTCACATACAACGGGAATTCCATACCGGCCCATAGTCTCCAGCACAGATTCTGTAAGGTCATAGGTCGGCATAACAATATCTCGTGTGTCATTGGACCCACACCAGGAAAAGATGGGGTGGAGCTTCCCTGGGGCCCGCCTCTTCTCCAGAGGCCAATCACCCAAGTTCACAAAGAACTCGATATCTGGAAGTGTGACCTGATGACATGGAAAAATTAGAATTAAAGTCAGTGATAAACAAATTATGTTCCTGAAGTATATAAAGTTATATATATTAATTCCTGGTTGGGGCAAAACAGCTCCATGCATGAAACATCCAAAAGCATTGAAAAACATCAGCGGCAAGACCCTGAAAGACGCTGCATGACGGTAAACATCAACGCCCGAAGCTTTGAACAACTAGTCCATCATTTATTTAGTTGTACAAGATAATTGCTATAGTTTGATCCTATTTGGCTGTGCCTTTTTCATAGTTGCAGTGTGATAGTGCCCCCTGCTGACTGAAAAGATATAACAACTGGGTCAGTTTCTGTCAAACAGTTCAGCACAGAAGAAAAAAATATTTATTGAAATGTGTCCCAGAAGAAACACCCTTTCTGCATAACAGGTAACAGGACAGACATCTCATTTCCGTCTGTTCAAATGGTCAACTGTTACATACTTTTCGTGTGAGAGAGAGAAGAAAGGCATCCATGAAGATCCTGAAGCCGACGTGTTCTCCATACGTTTTGATGTAGACCTGCACACACGCACGCCTGTCAAAGCTGTTCGTGTTCGCATCAAACTCATGGCCAAATTTACAAAGAAAAATCCTTTAAAAAAAAAAAGAACAGTCTGACTACATTTTAAACTGGTAATTATTTTCCATTTTATATTGTTTCACGTGATAACTTCCATTGTGTGTTCCCAACACAAATGAGAAATGAGAGTGGGAACTCTCTCCCCACTACCTGGTTGTTCTTAATGGTGTAGTGACACAAACTCTGTCTCTGGCCAAAGCGTACAGGAATCTCCTCGGCATTGCGGTCCAGGTCCACCCTTGTGAAGACAGACAGATCATGCTGGATCTGAGCGAAGGAAGAGGGACAGCGCATGTACTTCTCCCATAATGCACCATTGGACTCGGGACAGTCACATGACTCATGGTACACTGAGCCTGATGAGAGAGAGAAACACACACAGATGCAATGACTACAATAACTAAGTGGTTACGTTTAACAGACTACAAATCTCTAATCCAGGTCTCATAATGCAGTATAGTCCACAAGGCAGTTTTTTTCCCCCATTAAAATATGACTTTCACCTGTGAGAATGTACGGAGATTTGGCCACAGGCTTGTTCCTCAGTAGGACATGAATGTTCAGGTCTGTGTAGCTGGCGTACATGCGGTAACGCACCAGAAAGGAGCCATCGTGACGATCTAGCAGCTGCACCCAGATCCTGGAGAAGGGTTCAGAGGGTGACACGACCTTCACCTCAAAGGTGTTCTCTCCCGGTGAGGTCGTGAAACTGAGAAAGTGGAACAGATAGAGGGAAGGACACATGAGTGGGTGTGTAAATACAGGCCAACAGTAAAGCAGATTGGGAGACTTACTGAGATAAAATTTAATGAATGATGAGATGTACTGAACTGATATTTCAGAGGAAAGGCTGAAGGAAACATGAGCATAATGAAGCACAAACTTTGCCCGCTAAACACGTCTCGATCAATTTGTAACATTTGAAAGAAGTGCACAATGTGTGTAAACATCTTCGTCAAACTTTCTTTAAAGCCAAATTTAAAACTTAACACATTTTAGTCAGAGATTAAAAGGCATTATGAATGGATGCTATGCTCCACTGAACTCATTAAATCGGAACAAAGCAGGTGTCATGCCAGAATGTATAATTAGGCCAGGCAGGCCAATTTATAATTGCCCCTTACATGCAAGGTCAGGTTTGCCCCTGCAGCAGCCCAACACTCTACCGCTTTCATTTTCAGCTCTGCTGAGTTCCAAGTTGTACACAAATGACGTTACTAGATCATGACATTTTACCAAACAATTCTAGCCAGAATCACTATATATTCCCAGGTAAATTCAAACAAACATTCTTGGACACTCGTTCTGACATTTCTTGCCTAGAGCCTACTACAAGTGTTTAAATGACTTATTTTTGAAGTGAGAATCTTATCAAGTAGCTGGATGATGCCAGGTTGTTGGCAGTACCATGAACTAGGCTGCATCACTTCAGCCTCCTTTGATTTTGATCTAATTTAATGAATATGAAGAAAAACAGTCATCCTGGGATGTGTCAAGATCCAAATGGCTGTGCACTTTCTATTTACAAACCGCTCCAGACTGAACCTGCACTTTGATGTAGTAAACAGCACCAGTAATCTTCTCTTGCTAGGTGACTTTTTTTAAGCGATGAACTTTGCAAGTCCTCCGTTGAAGCATTTGTAGAAAATGTTCATTTTAAACAAACGGGCAAACCACGGGTCTGAAATTGTGAAGCATTGTGTTTCAGGAGCACTGCAGGAACTCTGACCAAGTAAATAACCATGGAAGGCACCAAAACGCTCGACGTGCACGGCGTTTAAACCGCACAGGGAATAAACCATCTCAGACGAACGCTGCCGCAAACTGTACCTGCATGCAGAAACTAACGCACAATTCCGTCTTCCGGCGTGATCTGGAGCTACTTACTTAACCCCGGCCTTGTCCACGGCTTGTATGAAGAAGAAACGGACAGGGAGCACGGCGTGGGTTTCGAGTCCGAGGCCCCACACTAAAGTTCGGGACGGGCTGGGCGCAGGACTGGCACACAGTGCGGGGGCTGGCAGCCACAAAGCCGCCAAGCGCAGTAGATGCCCCAAAAGCGCCCGCCGAGGCATTATCGGCCTGGGGCAACTGTGCGCGTCTAAGCGGTACAACCCACGACCCCCCGATTGTTAATCATAACACAACAGATCAGCTTCGGACGCTACGTCTGCTCTTTATCCGTCTTGAAGACGCAACATATATATCGGCCCGCTCTCCAGTACCGAGTACTGCGGAAAGAGTTGCGACTATTGCCCACGACGCACTCACGACGCGTCCGTCCCAGCCGGCTCCGCGTAAACTTATTCTCTGGGAATTCTACACGTTTTCCTCACCTCATCGGTATATGTGATTGGTCGGCTTCGTATGTGGTTGCCAGGTCTTCTAAAATCGACCACCTTTCAAACTGCCTTAAACCCAACCATCGGAAGCTTAAATTAATATGTAAATTAATGTTTGCTATTACAGACTTCTACACGTTCCTCCTTGCCGCTAGTTTTACCGCTTACAAACGTTTTTTCTGCGACCGAGGGGGCTAAATGTTGAAAGAGGCTTTCTCCTCATTTAGCGGGAAACAGTTAATCTGGCAACTATGGCTCCACGGAATACCGACGGTGGGAATGTTCAAGCAGGACAAACGTTACACAGATCTGCGCAGATTCCGCGCATACACTTTTTGCCAGTGAGTTACAGACTGGGCGCGTTATAGGAACAGGAATTGTTTGCATGTGGCATTTGCCTTCTCTTCAAAGATTGCAACAGTGCTTCTCGATACATCTGAATTAATATCACTTCTTTTGTTATAGAACACACGAAAACATAAAATGTGTGTTGATCAACTTTAATTTAGTAAAACAGACATTTTCATTCATGTAAATGTGGGATGAGCAGAATGGTTGGCTGAAGTAGAAAATAAATAGCAGGTGATTTCATTAGAAGATGAATAGTTTGGTGATGAATTATCTTCCTATTATGATATTATTCATCTTACAAATAAGCATTGTGGCTGACCAAGTTTATCCCTTCATGTCAGCTCATTTACCCTATGGCAGAATTATACTGTCAACCAGACAATGCACCATTACATGAGGGTCATATAGTCATGGATTGGTTCCAGGAACATGCCGGCGAGTTTTCCTTGCTTTCCTGGCGTTCACGGTCCCCAGGTCTTAACCCAATAGAGCATGTCTGGGACAAAGTATATCAGGCTGTTCAGAGCATGTCAGTACCTTCATCGAAGCTATCCAGTCTGCACAGGCCAACATTTATGCAGAATGATCTAAACACCTAGTGGAATCTATCCCACAAAGGACTGCTGTGGTTCTGAAGGCCAAAGGAGGTCCAGTGCTCTACTAGATGCGTGTCTCTAAAGTGTGTGTGTGTGTGTGTGTGTGTGTGTGTGTGTGTGTGTGTAAATGGCCCTTCCAGTGGGTGACCATATATTATATTACCAGAGGCCTGAGAGTTTGAGAGTGTGGTACATTAAATATTTTTGCTGTTCAGGTGTCATACTCTTCTGCACTGAGCTTGATGTTTTCATTCATGGAATTGATTTCAGCTACTCCTCCATCTTAAGGGTTAGAGCTCCAAGTGCCTTTAACACCAGTGGAACAAGCTTGGCGTTAACCTTCCCTAACATTCCAGAATAACCTTATTCTCTGCTTCTTCTTTCAGTCCAACTTTTCACATTCCTTCCTTTGGATGTTTCCATCACTTCGGACTGCCACATTTATCACCACTGCTGTTTTATTCATCTGATCGACTGTCATGTTGTCTGGTTGGTTTGCCACTTATCTGTCTGGATTGGGAGGTCACACAGGATCTTAGCGTTGCTGCTCCCCACCATTCTCTGTGCTTCCTCCCATTTAGACTCGGAGGTGTCTAGCTGATATACTTGGCATATGTTTCTGTATATGATCCCTGCCGCATACAGATGTTATGCAAACACATACATCATTAATACAGCGTCCATTAACATTAAAATGCCTTGCCACTTGAAACTACAAATACTCACATTTGATGGCCTAAAGGTGTTTAGCGAATTGATCAACATATTTTATTTTGGTTCCTCCAGTGTTCAGCTGGATGTACCTCTTAAAAGAGATATAACTCCTGCAGCAATGAATGAGGAGGAATAGGTGATGATTGAACCTTTTACGCTAGTTATTTTAGTGGCTGTGTTAGTAAATCTACACATATCCCATATAGAGTGGTTACAGGATACAGTACTACAGTTATTATACAATTGATCATTTATCTCACTCTTTACTTTCATGTCTTTGATTTTTTTTTTTTTTTTTTTTTTTTTTTTTTGTCTCATCTGTAGGAAAATAGTGTAGCGGCTGCTTTTAAAAAGGATGCGTCCTCTGCACCATCATGGAGGATTCTGAAGTGTTTAAGTGTAATAAAAAACGTTAGTTTAATTGTAGGATTTAATTGTAGGATTGTGAGTTTAATTGTGAGCAACAAAGAATTCTTGTTATCCTATGAGAGGATTGTTTATAGGTCAGTATATCCATTGTCTGGACAGGCAAAGAGATCATTTATGATTTCCTTACAAAATCCGCAAATAGAAATAAATTCACACATTCTCACTACAATTGTATCTAAGCCTTAATAGCAACCAGTAAGAGGTGGAGTTTTTGCAGGCTTTGGAATGTGATGAGTTTTATTGTGAATGAGTCTGTAGGTCTGTAATCAATGGTGATATTTAAACCAGAATTTTCAGAACCAAAATAACAGTAGATGTGTTAAACGCCACGTATACTCCAGAGCAGAGTGTGAAGAATGTGAAGAAGGAACAAATGAACGGTTGACACTCTTCAAATTATGCATGATGATCGATGACAGTGAGTTTTTCTTATACACACTCTAGACATCACACACATATCTAAACTAACTGTGAGAGAAACAAATCAGTTTCACAATATCATATACATCAATCAATGTTTATTTCAACTTGTTTAGCATCAACATATGTTTTAGGATTTTTTTTTTAGTAACTTCTATAACACTACTGTAATATCGATAAGAACCAAAGGTGGTAATACCCATTTAAACAAGATCTGCCTTCTCTGAAAAGACCAGCGGCTCAGGAATGGTGTGGGGGGCTGTGGAATTTCACTGGGAATGTTAGACACGGTACCATCTTTTAACAGGTACAACATTCACAAAGAAATGTCCAAATCACATCGGTCAGTAGTTTAATTGTATGACATTTTCCCGCAGTCTCCGCAAGTTCAACTGTACATTTCCGTATAAAAGCTGAGGACATAGAAACAGAACACCCTGCCATTGTTTCTGCTGCTGAAACAAATGCGATGATGAATGTGAAATCATTCTTTATCAGCTCTTTTTCTTGGCTCTGAAAATGCTACCATTTCTGGTGGTCAAATTCTTAGATGGCCACATGAGTTCACTTCATAAATATGTGAAGCTGTTATTAAAACAAACTTTGAAAGGGGTGGTTCATCCTTCCATGGCTTGCTAGCAATGACCTGCTAGCTTTTTTTAATGTTGTTAGCCATTCTTGCATTTTTGCTCAGGGTAAACTATACCTTAAAAAGTTGTTTTGCATGATGAGCTTCAACACAAACAGTACAGGTTCTGGTTCTCACGCTGTTGGTGTTCACTACCTATTTTTACTTGACCAGGAGGTACGTCAGAGTGCAGCCCCTCCTATATACAAAGCCGAGGTGCAGAAGAAGTGGAGAAAGTCATTATGGGTATTATGAGAAGTGTGTTGTGGAAAAGGAACGGCACAGCTTACAGCACAAGCACATCAGGCCAGAAATTAAACCAATAAAAGATGGTTTCACACTAAAAGTACAATCCAGAAAGATTTCGCTCACATGTAAGCTAATATCAATCCAAATCCCACAGTGACCAAGGCTTTCCATTCACGTTGAACAGTGCACACACTAAAAGACATAACACAAAGAACATGAATATAGATTCATGTAGTGTCCCAATGGCCAAGTCTCTGCCTGCACATGTTCCAACAACAATCAAAAGACACGAGTGACTCTTCGGACATCATGTAAATGTCAAACTCATTCTACATGGTACGGAAAAATTCACTCTCTCACAAATATTCAAGCTTCCTGGACTTGGCAGAGGTTTTTCCATACAACATTTCCAGTGAGGTACACTGAGGTTCACCAATCCTTGTTACACATCACCGGAGGCAGCAGAAAAGTCCGGAAAACAAAATGATATGAAAGGCCAGCTAAGAATTATTTGTAAATAAATAATAAAAAGAAAAAAACCATACAATTTGAATGAACAAACATTTGCAACTGCAGTGTACTGTAACAGACACGAATAACCAGACTAACCATCAAGTTGAGTTAGACTAGTTTCATCTACAGGTAACAGTTCAAAATATCAATCACGGACATAATAGGTTCATCGCTAGTTTACAGGAAAGATACTTCACCCATCTAGAATATGGCACATGTATTATTACATTGGCTTCATGATTAGAAACACACCCAGGTAAGACCACAAAGATGTACTCACGGCTCATATTGCCAAAAAGAATTTTCTTCTCGCTTATACGCCTAAAACCACTTTGTTACATCTTACGTTTCTAGGAGAGGGTGAAGTAACTCTTTATTTGTTAGTAAAGGTGTAATTCAAGGGACATTTTGTCAGCAGCTAGTTTGTAAACATAGTATTATTTTGCTAGTGACATGACATGTAGTTTATGAGATTATCTTTCAGAACCAGTTGTTGGTAAGTGCACTCTAGTTTGGCTGCAGATTGTATGTTTTCTCTCAGAGAACTGTGAATGGTTTTTTACTATATATATTTTTGATGTCTGCAAATTGAATATAAGAGTGGAACTCAATGGGCAATTACTGATGGGAAGACAGTTGCGTATATTCTCAAATAATGTTTTTCAAAGAAAAAATATGGTGTAATAAAAAAACCCAAAACAATATTTTTGCCTTATAGCAATGCAGGTATACAGTTTTCTTTTTTATTTATATTTTGTCACTATTTCAAAAAATATAAAGTTTTTTTTTTTTGTTTTTTTTTTTGGTCATAGGTTTCTGGTATTGGCTTATATTATTAAATAAAATTCTGTTAATCTTTTATTTCCGTTTGTTTTAAAGTAACATGCTGCTGAATATGGCAGTTTTATGTTTTTATAAGTCATCCATTTTGTTTCATGCAGTCTTGTTGGTTTCATAGCTTTCAGAGTATCTACACATCTAGAGCCAATTTACCTCCCTTGAGGACCCCAGCCTCTGCACATGAACAAATAAGGTCTAATCGACAACGCAGGAGGGCATGGTCACCCCTTTAATCAACGCTAATGGTACATGTCCATCATATTCTGTCTTCAGTCTGCCAAACCAGTCTGATTGAAATGTAGTCCTGTGCACACAGCTCCAATAGCGATGGAACAGCACTAAGTCCCTCCGTGCCTCTTTGTGAAAGAGTGAAGGTCCATGTTCCAGAGTAGCACCCCCTTGTGGTTAGAGGGTGGAATTAGCTTCCATCCAGAGCCCTCTAAAACTGATACCACTTCTTGTCCTTACATTTCAGCATCAGCTGTGGAGAACAATAAAAAAAACAACAGCATTTTCAAGTTAACCTGAAGCTAAAATTAGCTGGTGAATCCACAAATTCAGCATCATAGTATACCGCATTGGTGCCAGCAGAACTATGCGTAAGCATCATCACTATGGGTGACACGATCACTTTAAAATAAGAGGATTAAATACAGTATCGTTTGTTCATCCATAGAAGTTAGGTAAAAGTTGTAATCTGAACCTGGTGTTAATTGGATTTTAGCTGTATCACTTGTATTAAATGATTGACGGTCATATCCCAGAAATCCCCCCAGTGACGCAGTTGATTCAGCACAAGCTCTAGTGACCCCGACATTAAGTTACAATGAGTCATGTTCAGATAAAGCACCTTAAGCTATACAGACCACCCTGGTTTGGACAGTGCTCTCTGAACTTTTAAACCATAATGCATAAACAAGTCCATTATGGTACTTGACTTATAATCAGAAGGTTGCCAGTTCAAGTCCCACCGCTGTCAAGTCGATACTGTTGGGCCCCTGAGCAAGACCCTTAACCCTCAATTTCTCAGTCAAAACTTTAAGCCGCATTAGATAAATGTACACGTTGTATTCTCACTAACTCACAAAACGTTCCCTATCCGGTTGTCTGTTCCCTATAAGGTTGTCCGTTATAACATTTCCCTCTCACCTCATGCGCATGTTTGGAGAAGGTCTCCGCGCTGGCCATCATGAGAGCCGTCCTCTCCTCTAGCTCTCCTAGCCTCTGGCCTCTCTCATCCAGGGCGATGCGCGCTCGGGCCAGCTCACCCACTGCCCCGCCCGCGGCTGCTCTCACGCCCTCCACGCTGCCCTGGCCTGGAATGTGCTGCGCCAGGCTCCGAGAAGCCTTCCCTGCTGCTGCCTCACCGACTATAGGACACACGCGCCGCTGTGTCATTAACACACTATCTACACAGATAACGAAAGGAAGAAGCCTCTTTCTTCAGTACATGAACTGAAATAATTTCAATTCTTATTTAGTAGCTCAACTGGAAAGACTACATTCAATGATTACTTTTTACACTCAGCTACACATAGGGGAGAGGTGAGAATATGAATGGATTATTTATACTGTGACTGATCACAAAAATGTCTCTCTCACACATGTGCACACACACACACACACACACACACACACACACACACACACACACACACACACACACACACACACACAGAAACACTCAGTGGAGACAGAGGTGCACTCACAGAGCTCTTCTCGGTCGAAGGTCTGGGTGTTACCACCGAAAAAGCCCTTCAGAAAACCTCGGTTCTGCGCCTCAGGTGTGTCGGTCGGCGTGAACAGCTCCCCCAGCATCTCCTGCAGCCAATTGGTTGGTTATTCAATAAACAATCATCAGCCCATGAACGCACTTATTAGAGAGAAACAGTGGAGCAGAACTGAGAGTGCTCAAGTGAATACAACACCGTCATTGCTCCTGGTTGTCCAGCAGATGGCAGTGCAGTAACATTTTAAAGTATTAAGTCCCTCACCTCTATTGTTCATGACTAAAAAATGCATATATAGCATGTTAAAACTATTGAGAAAACAATAACAAATTACACCTATAAATATGTGCACTTTTAAGTATATATTGTTATTCCCTTTATAATACATACAGCAAGACAGGTATGTTTTCAATTTGAATTTCAATGGTTTTACTTTTGTGAGATTAAGAGCCAGTTCAGCAGAGACAGATTATGGCTGGTCTTGGACTAAACTGACCCGTGTCAGTGCAGACTGTCCAGATTATGGCTGGTCTTGGACTAAACTGACCCGTGTCAGTGCAGACTGTCCACATTCTCCACTGTATTTTGAGTTTAGGGTTAGACAGACTACGTCCAGAATACTAGCTATGAATGCATGTGTGATGAGTGAAGCATTGTGTGTATGTGTGTGTATATTTATGTGTGTACATTCACACATACAAGCATTGTGTGCATATGCACGCGTGCGTACGCGTGCGTGTGTGCGTGCGTGCGTGTGTGTGTGTGTGTGTGTGTGTGTGTGTGTAGGTGTGTGTTTTAGAGAGAGACAGAGAGAAAGAGGGAGAGAGAGATCTTGGAAGGTGCACCAGGGCTTAACCCAGCAGATCTCAAAGCATCCATGACAAGCATGACATTTCACTTCAATAGGGACTGTCATCCCCTCTCACACACACACACACACACACACACACACACACACACACACACACACACACCTCCATACACACGACACACATGAACTCTGCACACACACACACATGCCAGAAATGTGCATCTGATATTTACATGCACACACTCAACAGCATACGTGCAGCACCCCCTCAGACACACACCTGTAGATTATCGCACATCTCCTGGCTGTAGGTGATGCGCTGTATCTCTGTTGGAGAGCTGAGGTAGAGGGCCTGCCCTCCGTTAGTGAAGCAGAACGTTCTAGCAATGCGCATATCTGTTAGTGGCAGGTAGTGCACATCTAGCAGGGGCCGTAAACTGGGCAGGCTGCAGCACACACACACACGCACACGCATACACACACACACGCATACACACACACGCACACGCATACACACACACGCACACGCACACACACACGCACACGCATACACACGCACATGCATACACACGCACACGCATACACACGCATACACACGCACGCACACACACGCACACATACGCACACACACGCACACACACATACACACGCGCACATACGCACACACACGCGCGCACACGCACACACACACACGCGCACGCACACACGCGCACGCACACACATGCACACACACACACACGCATACACGCACACATACGCACACACACACGCATGTACGCACACACACGCACACACACACACATGCATGCATACACGCACACACACATGCACACATACGCGCACACACGCACGCACGCACACACACGCACACGCACGCAGACACAAACACACACGCATACACACACGCGCGCACACGCATACACACACACATGCACACACGCATGCACACACACACGCACACACACACGCACACACACGCACACACACGCACACACACGCACACACACAAACCACAGCATCATTAACACAATATCTAGAAAGATGTTTCTTCAGTACATCACCTGAAATCATTGCAGTTCAGTAATTCAGTAATTCAGCAGGCCAACCCGAAAGACTACATTTTTACACTTGGAAACAAATCAAGATCAGATAAGTATCAAATAAGTGGTCTGTTTGCAGGGCCAGTATATTGATTACACAAGGGATAGTAGCAGGATTAAGTCTTTGTATCATTCTAAAAACTAGGAAAAGGATTATGGAAATCACTGCTTCAAAACATTAAAGCTTTAAAGGCTAAAATGTGTGCAACTAAGTGACAGAGGATTGCTGCTGATAGCTAAAATAACAGGGTTAGAATTTACCAAGAAAGAAATATTTTAGGCTGAGGATTTCATGCCAGTCAGGATTGTAAGGAAAGAAGTTTTTCCATAAATTTATGAAATTAGTGGAGACTCCTGTAACCCCACAGGTCATGTAGAATGTGAGAGTTTTCACAGTGTGACTAACACCCACACAGGATGTTTAAATTCTGCAGTTTTTTTTCCTGATCTAATATGCCCCATAAACAACTATCCGACATGGTAAGATAATCAATAGGAATGATGAAATAATAGATTTGCAGTCCTGACTGGTTTTGTCTCTGCCAAACGTGAGGTGGATGTGGCTGAACCTGAGTATCATGATGTGTCCGTTGGCACAGAAGCAGGCCAGGCACACGCTGTTGGAGATGTTAGAGATGGCCACCACGTCTGCGCGCAGCACGAAGGAGGACTCGGTGATGTTGTGGACGTACAGGCAGGCCTGGGAAGGCATGAAGAAGACCTTGGCCTGCCTCTCGGAGCACACCACGGCCAGGTGGCCATCGCCGCCGGCCTCCTGCGAGAAGCAGGGAGAGAAGTTGACCAGCCTGCGCCGGCGGGGCCGCTCAGGGTCGTCGGGGGCATGCGTGTCCCGCCACGCCTCGTGCGGGCTGTGGATGAGGCCGCCGGTGCAGTCCAGAAAGCTGAAGCGCAGGACAGAACCTTTGAGCATCAGGACTGTGCCTGATTGGGGGGGGGGGGGGAGTAGAAGAGGAAGAATGTTTATCAAAGTGAAACAATGGAAAGACAATCAAAAGAGACATTTCTGAGCAAAGGTTCGTTGAAAGACAAAAAGAAAGCATTCATTCATCAACAATAAAACTAAATGGAGTGTTTACCCTGCATCACTAACTTCTCACCATCAACAAGGACCACCATCCCATGGGACACCAATTACAGCCGTGATCAATTCCTTCAAACTGGAACACTTCAAGTCTGTCAGGCCATGTCCTGCAGTTCTCACGTGCCAGATAGAATTACACTGACGAAACTTGCTCTGTCTTTGGCTCACGTCTGCATGTCACTGAACTAAAACACCAGGCCACGCCTTTCCTACAAGTCCAGGAAGTGACCGCATCTACAGACAAATATAAACATAGGCCGAAGCAGAGTTGCTCTACGCTCAAATTCCCCTGACCACATCTCTCTCAGCTACTAGGGGCTGACCTGATTGACCCACCAGCCAGGCTCTGAGGGTCCGTACACAGGCTCATAACTGTAGGCTTGGATACAGAGGCTGTAAAAGCCATAGGACTTTTATCCCATATGGTTTGCTCATAGGGTCATGCAGGTATGTTTAGACGGTTAAAACTGGGTCTATATTGGGTCTGTACTGGGCCTGTACTGGGTCTATATTGGGTTTATACTGGGTCTGTACTGGGTCTGTACTTTATATCTGTGCAATGGGTTCTATGGGGTTTGACACAAGTGATTTATCCAAAGGTTTGGCTTAATGGTCTATCAATGGGATCTGGCGTTAAAGCGTCTGCCCATAGGATGTGGGCCAAAACGTATGCCCACAAACGCTGGCTAAGTAGCAGAGAGTCCACAGACTGGTACGGCAAAATCAGCGCTCACTGGTGGGCGCTATGGTCACAGGCTCCTCCATCCTCTCCTGCTCGTCGGTAGGGATAGACATGGGCACGATCAGCACCAGGCCCAGGCTGGTGCCCACCCACAGGCACGGCGCGGGCAGGACGTCTGACCTGCGGCCGTACGACTCAGCGAAGTGCAGCGTAGTCACCGCCTCCTTAGTGTCCCGATCTATGCTGGAGACGCTTGAGCTCCGGGAGCGGCTGAAAGAGTTCTCCCGACTCTCTGGCGGGAGGGAGAGAGAGAGGAAGAGAGGAAGAAATGGGAGTGAAGAGATAAAAAAGATGTGAGAAGGGAAATAGTAAAGAAGGAAGAGGGAAAGAGTCTAGGAATGCCAGAGCTGTAAAAATATAAGAATGAAGATTCTAGTAAATGCATCTTTGCTTATGTTTCCAAACAATCACTTTGATACAAATAATAAAGGCATTTTGACCTTTTTGGTTGCAGTTACAAATGCAAACAGGACAACATGACTACAAGAGACTTTTTTTGTGTTTGGTTTTTATTGTTTGCCATTTCAACAGGACAGATGAATATCAAATACATACACAGAAAGCTCACATACACAGTAGCAGGATACCCTACATATACACAGCACACCGTGGAACACACATTCTGCCTCTTCAGAGCTGTGTTGACCTGAGGTTGTCTCCTCGGCATATTTATAAGGTCAAATCCACAAAGGTATTTCTGGATCTCTTCAATTAACTCATCACTCAACTACATAGAAAAAAATCTCTGCCTCTCAGTCTCTCAGTTTCACTCTGTCTCTCTCTCTCTCTCTCTCTCTCTCTCTGTCTCTCTCTCTGTCTCTCTCTCTGTCTCTCTCTCACTCTCTCTCTCTTACTCTCTCTCTCTTACTCTCTCTCTCTGTCTCTCTCTCTCCCTCTCTGTCATGGTTCTGGGTTTGGATAGCTCAATTTATATGTGACAGCAAGCTTAATGCCATATCTCTTACTTCTAGTGTGACAAACTACACCAATTATCCAATTGTGGGCATATTTTATGAATGTTCTAGAAGACCTTGCCTATAATAATACCCAAATTAAGCATTTTAATCAATCAAAATTTTAAATTAAACGGTATTTGTATATCTATTACTAATAGAAAAGAACACCCCTAACACTTCTCACATACAGTTCTGTACTGTTATGTGTAGGTCATTTACACAGGCAGAGAACGTTACCAGCCCAACGCAGCTTCTAAGCATCGCACATCTCCTGTCAAGCTAGACAACACAGCATAACACTGCAACTCTCAACATATCAGACTCTGCTCAGTTAAATGTTCAGCGTCTGGTGAGGTACAAAAGTCATCAGCAAAGAGCTTGATAGTACCATGAGTGTGTCGAACACTGCTGCACTGTGAGGGTTAGGTATCACCCTAAACCCTTTCCCTTATTATAGCTAAAGGAAGCGTTCATTAGTATGTCAAAGTAGTGCGAGCATTTGGTGTGGACCAAGTCCATTATTGAACTCTGCTTTCAGAGTTTCGGTTTGCTGACTTATTATATTGGCAAGAATGTCCTCGTATGCATCTGTTGATTGGTTGGTGTAACTGAAAACATACTGGTGAACCTTCCTTTAAGCCCCAGATGCAGTGGAAAGGGAGCATGTGTCAGTGTGGATACACAGAACAGAGAAGCTGGAGAGACAAAGGAACACAGCGCCACGGGGCGTCCCGACCCGGAGACGCGGAGGCAAGCTGGGACACACGCAACATCGGTGCAAGGTGACGAGAAACGAACGACACGACTGGACGCAGAGCGACGCAGCGGCATGGAGCGGGGAGGGCTGTTGGGTTGGCAGAAGTGCAACCCCCTCCGCATGTCCCCTCCTTACCTCTCTCGCTCCAGGTGTAGGTGGTGCCATGGTGCTCGTCATGTGAATACATACTGACAGCGTGCAACTGCTGCAGCATAGCCCGCCTGGACGGGTAACCTATCCACGCACACGCACACGCACACGCAGGTGTGCATGACCATATGTGCACACACAGACACAAACACATGTCACAAACAGAGGAAGATGCAAATGACATTCCAGAATAACATATGCGCACGTGCGCGCACACACACACACACACACACAAAAAATATATATATATGGACAATCACACGCACAATCAGATCATCACATTCAGTGATTCAGTGATTCATGCACACACACACACACACACACACACACACACACACACACACACACACACAGCGTGAAACACCACAGCATACAGTCGCACACACACGTACACATTCATCAAAATGGCATGTACATACATAAAACAAACACACATAGACAATAATAAAACAAAACCAGAAACTCACGCAAACCCAAACAAAAAGTTTGGACAGAGACAGAGAAGGAGAGAAATAAGACAACCGTTGAAAAAGAAAGATCAGAGAGTAAGATTTCACACCTCTCATAACCCTTTTAGAAACTTTTAGAATACACAGTCTCTTAACTCAAAGCTGGCCATGTGTTACTCCACTGATTGCTCCAACCGTGTTTACCCAACATTCCTCCAGTCGCACAGGAAGCGCAGTAGTTTTTCTAGAAACCCACGGTTAGCTTCCAGTGTAGTGCTGAATTCTCTGTATGCTTTTCCTCAGCAGTGCGTGCAGGGGTGATGTGCTCAGCCTGGCACTAAGCGCTTATTACTGGTGTTACAAGAGCATTTCTATGTGCTGACAGCTCCACAGAGCGTAATCATTTCACCTACTGCAAGTGCTCTGTCAAGGTTAGGCTGTTTAGCAGAAGCCGTGCGCTAAGTGTGTGTGTGTGTGTGTACGGCCGTGCTTACGTAGATGCAGAATCTGTCAGATCAGAGGCAAATAACTTGTTTTGGAAACAAGGCAATATCCAAACAATGGCAAAGACACACAAGTGAACACATGCATGCTCTCTCTCTCTCTCAAACACAGGTACAAACACATGCATTCACATACTCACATGCACACACACACATGCATACTGTCACACATACTCATGTACGCACACATGCTCTCTCTCTCTCTCTCTCTCTCTCTCTCTCTCTCTCTCTCTCTCATTCACGCACACACACACACACACACACACACACACACACACACACACACACACACACACCTCAGGCACCAGGGAACAGACACAAACTGACCTTTACTGCATCTTTCATAACATCTAACAGGACAACATGGGGCATATTAGCAGTGCTCTATATATCTGCGTGAACATAATTAGCCACATCTGTCCTGTAAGTGTGAATTTTTCATGACAGCAGAGGGAAAGATTTCCGTCAGTGTGGGGAGATGGCTTCTCTCTCTCTAAGGGACCAGTCAGTCAGTCCCTGTCAGTCAGTCATCAAAAGCCCTGGGTGGAATGTGTGTGCGTACTCGTGCGTACAGCTCGAGTTGTCTGTCTTCTTCTCGGCGCCGAGCGCTGGCATTGCTTCTCTGTGCTTCAGGTCTTGCAGGGCCACATACACCACTGCTTTCACACGCCAATCCAAGTCATGAAAGGGTTGCTAATTGGCTGAATGGATCGAAGGGGTTGTGTAAATACAGTGAGAGCACTATGGTCACTGCAGTATGACACCTCTGGCCTAGAGGGAGTGGAACTGGCACTGAGTATTGCGGTGTGTGTGTGTGTGTGTGTGTGTGTGTGTGTGTGTGTGTGTGTGTGTGTGTGTGTGTGTGTAACTGTAGTCACATTGTTGGCACCATTACAGTGTGTATGTGTCCATCTGTCCAGTGGTGCTTGTGTTACCTTTTTATGACTCCCTATTTGAGTCTCCTTATTTATGTATGATCTTATATTTCAACCTCAGTGCCTGTTTATCAGTGTGTGTACATGCAGCTCTGTGTGTGTGTGTGTGTGTGTGTGTGTGTGTGTGTGTGTGAGTTCTTACCCTGCTTGTTATTTATGTGAGACTGTGTATCCCAGCAACCCCACCCCTCCCGCTGACCTCACTTCCTGTGGCGCGTCTCATTAGTTGCAGCCTGCCTCGCATCACCGCTAATTGACCTTTAAATATCTCGGTGACCCCACTGTGCAGCTGCACGCCTGTTACCACAGTGACAGGCGTGCGTACCTCACATGGAGACCACACAAGCCATGGGTAGCCTCTAATGGACAAGTGTTTGACAATCAACTTTCCCAATAGAGGCAGGAGGAAAATAAAATCACACTTTAATGGTTCCAGTCTGTACCTGAACCGTCTGAAATCGGCACGGTCTATTACATAAGAACTGAAAACGGTCAAGATACAAATATCCATTGAATTTTTGTATGAGAAAAAAACGACATGCAAGCCCAGCATAATTTGGTCTAGAATGTAAAAACATATGTGCTCAACTGATAGCAAACGGTTGCTCAAAGACCCAGTACCCCATATGTCATTCAATAAACCAGATCATTTACTCTGGCAGAAGCAACTGTTGGTTGTTAGCATCACCGCTAATCACCCGTGTGCCATTATCTGGCATTGTTTGCATGACCGATCTGTCCTGCGGGGTGTGTCCTTCGCGTAATCACGGTTAGTACGAGGGACAGAGCGAGCAGAGGGCAACAGAGGCTGCCACTTTATTAGATCGCAGAAACAGAGAGTGTGATATGGAGGGACAGGCCAGCGGTGTTAGAAGTGTTTCCTGCTGCGCTGATGAATGACATCACCGGTAAAGCTTGAGAGAAAATAAAAAGTACCAAAAAAAAGCATGTCGTGTATGTCGTGTTGAAATGTGCTGTGACATCAGCTTTCAGATCTGGCCAATTACAGTTGTTCCCCAATTGAAATGAGCATATTTCTGCAAATTGGGGTTAATGTTCTCAAAACGGACCAGTGCTGCTGGAGCTATATATACTGAAATCTCTTGGAGTAGCTGTGATCAGCTCCGGGGCTATAGATTGCTGCAGCGTATTTCTTATTTACCATATTAGTATTTCTTAGTTCTATATAGGAAATGCAGAAGAAGAAATATGTCTGTGGTAAGCTGTCAGGAGAAAACATTAATTCAACATTGTTCGTTGTTTCGAGATGAACGGTCTTAGTCTTCAGGACGTGCTGACGTGACTGTAAACCATGCAGGTGTGTGACTGGGGCGTCTGGCACTGTGACTGAGAAATGACTTAAATCTCACACATTTGAACCTGAAGCCCCTTGTGGTGGGCAGATGTGACTTTAACCAGCTGCCTGCTCTACTGCGCAGTCAAACAGCTCAGCGCAGGCACGTCACACTGCGCTCAGGATGAGAACAGCCGTTCGGATTGTGGCAGTAGTTGAATCCATCCTTATGTTTGAAGCATTAATACGGTCTCAAACATAAAAGGAATGAAGAAATTCCCCAAAGCTTAAAAAGCCTCGTTTTTGTGATTCACTCTGATGGGGTTTGCGTCACTTTTTCTTGGTGTGTGTGCAGGTTTTTTGGGTTTTTTTTAGGGGGGGGTTCTGTTACGGCGACATTTTTGATCAGGCGAATGTGTCGAACTGATTCACGTGGCCACCTGCGACACAAACCTGTTGAGACTGCAAATCACAAAAACGCTTGTCTGATATTTCATGTTTTTGGCGGTGGAAATGAGGACTAGAAATTGGCGCTTTAACAGGCGCTGTGTTTCCTTCATTACAGAGCAATCAAACTGTGACACGTCCATTTAAAAGTCACCAATTTCTCCTTGGGAGAGAGTTATTAAAGGAAAGCAATCAAACCAAATGGTGGGGGGATACACGGCTGCTGGCCACGGGCCCTCTTCCTGCTTCTATCCCCTGATGACGGGGGGCGGGGGGGCATGCATTAGACGGGCAGGGTGGGGGAGGATCGGTAGAGGGATAGAGGAGAGGAAGATCAAGCACACACCTTCAGTGAGGAAGGACACAGGCAAAGAGACCTCCATGCATGCAGCGGACTGGGCCTTGCGGAAGGGTGGTCGGCCGGGTCCCCTGCGGGCGAGGCGGGGCCCCTCGGGGCCCCCCGGGACGCGAGGCCTGCCGGGCGGGCAGGCCTGGGAGGTTGGGCTAGTGCAATGTCCATTCACATGATCTGCAACAACGGGCATAGCGTTAGCACGCGTGGAACCGAGGTTAGGAAACTGAGTTAATGCTAGAGAGAAAAGAGGAAGAGACTGGTAGAAAGTGTGTGTGTGTGTGTGTGTGTGTGTGTGTGTGTGTGTGTGGTGTGTGTGAGAGAGAGAGAGAGAGAGAGAGAGAGAGAAGAATGGAAGGAGAGGAAAGAATGAGAATGTGTGTATGAGAGAGAAAGATGGCAAAAATGGGAGAAAAAAAGCAAATGCAAACAGCAGTACTGTCAGTCCAAGCCAAGGAGTAAAGCAAAGAAGAAGGACTAAGAAAATCAGACAGTGAAAGAGGAGAAACAGGCATTCAGAGGGAATGAATCATCCACAATCAGGCTCTCTACGTCAACAGTGTGAAAGACAGACACGTTTCAGAAATAATCCAGCCAGATTTTGGTTTTGTTTTTTTGCAAAGAAGGCATATATAGACCCAGAGCTGTTTTACAAGTGAACACTAGAGCATTTCTTGATCTGAAACGATTAATCTCAAACAACCTCGGCACCACAGGAACAGGAACTGCTGCGTCTGCCTTCAAAAGAGCTGGAATTAGCTCATTAAAATGTTTGAATTGGCATGTTATTAAACATGGAATGGTTGTAGGCCAGGATTACTGCTAAACCTTTGAAGAAAGCTCTTGCTCTGCACCCCGTGGGGTTTAAGGGCAACTGAGGAAGAGTCAGCCCATGGTTAGAGCCCAGTCTGCAGGCATCTATGCGTCTGTTTCCCCTGGCCTGCACCCAGAAACTGGACAATGGAGGCTCACGCTCGGTTTTAGGATGTAGGCATGAGGATGTAGCAGTGATATATCACCCTCAAGGGGAAACTAGAGTGGAGAGTTGGACTATGGAGTGGGATACACACACACACACACACACACACACACGCGAATTCATATGACCTTTTCCCAAAAACATAAATTCACTGGATCTCTGGCTAAAACCAACCTCTCATTCCTACCCTCGTTACTTGCTTACTCAGTAGCTGTTCTTTCCTTCTCACTAAGCTCTCGGTGTTCAGTCCAATGATCATCAATGAGTTTGTTTCATCTAATTTCATTTAGTTCTATTACTAGCAATTTTGAACCGAATGCAAACCTCTGAGCATTACATCATATTTTCATATGATCTCAACCCAAACCAAAGCCTTTTCTCTGACAGCCCATTCTTCTTCTGCAGTGAGAATCAAACCTCCTGAAAGAAAAATACTTCACACTGATTCTGGCACAGCAACGGGAGTCGTTTGGAAAGGAGGAAGCAGACAGCCTTCAGCAGAAATGCGTGTTAGATTCACCCTAAGCACAGGGGGAGGATCAGACAGGACGGAGAAGAGAAAAAGCGAAATAGAGATTCTGTCATTTTGAGAAAATGAATAATGGTCCAATCACAATGAAGCAAGACCATTTGCAGACAGGGAATGGACCGAGTCAGTGCGTGACTGTTCAGAGATAGAGGACAGTCCAATCACAATGGAGCAGGCTTTTGTTTAGTCAAATAATGGTCCAATAGGGTTAGAGCATGGGAATTTTGAGATATAGAATGAGCCAATTAGGATGAGGCCCTTTAGAAGTAAAGAATGAACCAATAGCGATAGAGCGAGAGCGAGTTTCCAGACACCTTTTTCGAGTAAAGAATGAGCATGAGGTGCAAACCACCTTTGTAAACACTTGCAAAATGTACACAGATGAATAATAAATCAAAAATGACAAAGAAAGATTTCAAAACCCGCACACAGCAATGTAAGCACAGAGGCTTCCGCCCCACCGGCCTGCCAGATGAGAGCGAGTTCAGTGAGTGAAGAAAGCGGACACACAGGAACAAAGGCTCCTCTTGCATGGTTTCAGCCACAGTGTGAAGGAAAGAGAAGGTGACGAGTCGAAGGAAAGAAGACATTAAACCAAAGCAAACTGCTCGCTTTCGGCCTACCGTACCAAGATCAGACTTAAGATCGGTGGGTAGACTTAACTTTCTGCCCGGTCCCTTTACTGAAACAAAAGAAAAGAGGGACAATTAATCCATTAAGCTAAAACAGAACAAAAAGGAAACAAAAACAACAAACACAACCAAAAAACTCCATTTAAAAATTACAAAAAGAATGTAGAGGAAATGAGAGCATGAGGCCAGCGGAGGCTGGATATTTATAAAGGGATCAGTATCCACACGTGCAGCATTGCATACTGTTCATGCCACGCATGCCTAGTAATTCAAAGAATTCACACGCACGCACGCAAACACATACGCACGCACGCACACGCACGCACGCACGCAAACACATACGCACGCACGCACGCACGCACGCAAACACATACGCACGCACGCACGCAAACACATACGCACGCACACACACGCACGCAGACACACACACGCACACATGC